>NC_141875.1:693349961-693671692 GCF_056163025.1 Triticum urartu | reverse complement strand
CACCTGATTCCGATAAACGGGCGAGAAGATAAACTAGAACGAAGATCGGATCTGAGATCACGATCGCGGAATAAATCCGACGAAAAGAAAGAGACGAACGGTTAAACGAATGGGCGTCGTTAACCGGGAATAATCGGTGATCACGTTCGTTGAGACGAACGGTCTGAAAGAAGAACGAAAACCGATCTAGGGTTTTCGGAAAAGAAACTGAAAAAGAAAACGGAAAACCGATCTAGGGTTTCGGAAAAGAAACCGAAACGAAGAATCGAAGAGAAAAACCGGAAAAGAAAACCGGAACGGTTTCTTTTAAAAGAACCGAACCGCGGGGAAGAAAAAGAGAGGCGCGGGGCTACCTCCGGCGAGGCGGGGCAAACGGTGGCGATGGCGGCGTGCTAGGGCGGCGGGTGAGGGGCGTGGGGTGGGGCGCGGCTTGGGGAGGAGAGGGGGTTTGGGTTTTTGGTGTGAGGAGAGGGGGTTTGGGTTTTTGGTGTGAGGAGAGGGGGTTTGGGTTTTTGGTGTGAGGAGAGGGGGTTTTGGTTTTTGGTGTGAGGAGAGGGAGGGGGGGTGTATGGGGGTATTTATATAGGAGAGGGGAGAGATTACTTGGGGTAGGGGACAAGAAATAGAGTAGGAAAAGGAAAAACGAAACAAGGAAAAGGGGGGGCTAACCAGAGTCCTAGAGGGACTCGGCTAGAGGCGAGGCGGCGGCCTGGCGCGCTGCGCCTGGCGCCTGGCGCTGGCGCTGGCTGGGGGCGGTGGCAGGCTGGGCCTTTGGCCCGGCTGGCCTGCTCATTTTTTTTAACTGATTTCGCGCGCAGAAAAACAAAAGAAAACTAACTAAACGAACTCCAAAAAATCTAAAGTAAATTTTCCCCGACTCCTAAAAAATGAGTCGAACAAAATGAACTTTTCTACGGACCTAAAATGCAATTTTCGAAAACGCGCATTTTTCCCTATCCAAAGAAAAACAAATAAACACCGGAAAACGAAATTTGATCTATTTATTAAATCTTCATTTTTCCTATATTTTGGGGAAGTCATATTATTCCCTCTCTCTCATATTTTGATATCGGAAAAATAATTGAAGTTGAAATAAATAAATCAAATGATCCTCTTTTCAAATTCGAGAAAACTCTCAAATATGAAAATAACGAAATCTCCAACTCTCTCCGAAGGTCCTTGAGTTGCGTGAAATTTCTAGGATCGACCAAAATGCAAGAAAAAAAGATATGCATGATGATCTAATGTATAACATTCCAAATTGAAAATTTGGGATGTTACAGTTATCCCTTGCATATCATAGTTCATCACGAAGTTCTACTAACTTGGTGATGGTGACTAGAGAATTCTGTCAATCACTATCTTATCTGGAAGATTAACTCCCACTTGATTCAAGCGATTGTAGTACTCAGACAATCTGGGCACATGCTCACTAGTTGAGCGATTCTCCTCCATCTTTTAGCTATAGAACTTGTTGGAGACTTCATATCTCTCAACTCGGGTATTTGCTTGAAATATTAACTTCAACTCCTGGAACATCTCATATGCTCCATGACGTTCAAAACGTCTTTGAAGTCCCGATTCTAAGCCATTAAGCATGGTGCACTAAACTATCAAGTAGTCATCATATTGAGCTAGCCAAATGTTCATAACGTCTGCATCTGCTCCTGCAATAGGTCCATCACCTAGCGGTGCATCAAGGACATAATTCTTCTGTGCAGCAATGAGGATAAACCTCAGATCACGGATCCAATCCGCATCATTGCTACTAACATCTTTCAACACAATTTTGTCTAGGAACATATCAAAATAAACACAGGGAAGCAACAACGCGAGCTATTGATCTACAACATAATTTGCAAAATACTACTAGGACTAAGTTCATGATAAATTTAAGTTCAATTAATCATATTACTTAAGAACTCCCACTTAGATAGACATCCCTCTAATCCTCTAAGTGATCACGTGATCCAAATCAACTAAACCATGTCCGCTCATCACGTGAGATGGAGTAGTTTCAATGGTGAACATCACTATGTTGATCATATCTACTATATGATTCACGCTCGACCTTTCGGTCTCCGTGTTCCGAGGCCATATCTGTATATGCTTGGCTCGTCAAGTATAACCTGAGTATTCCGCGTGTGCAACTGTTTTGCACCCGTTGTATTTGAACGTAGAGCCTATCACACCCGATCATCACGTGGTGTCTTAGCACGAAGAACATTCACAACGGTGCATACTCAGGGAGAACACTTCTTGATAATTAGTGAGAGATCATCTTAAAATGCTACCGTCAATCAAAGCAAGATAAGATGCATAAAAGATAAACATCACATGCAATCAATATAAGTGATATGATATGGCCATCATCATCTTGTGCTTGTGATCTCCATCTTCGAAGCACCGTCGTGATCACCATCGTCATCGGCGCGACACCTTGATCTCCATCGTAGCATCGTTGTCGTCTCGCCAATCTTATGCTTCCACGACTATCGCTACCGCTTAGTGATAAAGTAAAGCATTACAGCGCGATTGCATTGCATACAATAAAGCGACAACCATATGGCTCCTGCCAGTTGCCGATAACTTGGTTACAAAACATGATCATCTCATACAATAAAATTTAGCATCATGTCTTGACCATATCACATCACAACATGCCCTGCAAAAACAAGTTAGACGTCCTCTACTTTGTTGTTGCAAGTTTTACGTGGCTGCTATGGGCTTAAGCAAGAACCAATCTTACCTACGCATCAAAACCACAACGATAGTTTGTCAAGTTGATGCTGTTTTAACCTTCACAAGGACCAGGCGTAGCCACACTCGGTTCAACTAAAGTTGGAGAAACTGTCACCCGCAAGCCACCTATGTGCAAAGCACGTCGGGAGAACCGGTCTCGCGTAAGCGTACGCGTAATGTCGGTCCGGGCCGCTTCGTCCAACAATACCGCCGAACCAAAGTATGACATGCTGGTAAGCAGTATGACTTATATCGCCCACAACTCACTTGTGCTCTACTCGTGCATATAACATCAACATATAAAACCTAGGCTCGGATGCCACTGTTGGGGTTTCGTAGTAATTTCAAAAAAATTCCTACGCACACACAAGATCATGGTGATGCATAGCAACGAGAGGGGGAGAGTGTGATCTACGTACCCTTCTAGATCGACAACGGAAGCGTTAACTTGGTTGATGTAGTCGTACGTCTTCACGGACCGACCGATCAAGCACCAAAACTACGGTACCTCCAAGTTCTAGCACACGTTCAGCTCGATGACGATTCCCGGACTCCGATCCAGCAAAGTGTTGGGGAAGAGTTCCATCAGCACGACGGCGTGGTGACGATCTTGATGTACTACTGTCGCAGGGCTTCGCCTAAGCACCACTGCAATATTATCGAGGACTATGGTGGAAGGGGGCACCGCACACGGCTAAGAATATGATCACGTGGATCAACTTGTGTGTCTAGGGGTGCCCCTTGCCTTCGTATATAAAGGATCCAAGGGGGGGGGGTGCGGCCGGCCCTAGTAGGAGGCGCGCAGGAGGAGTCCTACTCCTACCGGGAGTAGGACTCCCCTCCCTTTCCTTGTCCAAGTAGGAGAGAGGGAAGGAGAGAAGGAAAGGGGGGGCGCCGCCCTCCCTCCTGGCAGTCCCTCCTCTTCTCCACTTTAGGCCCATGAGGCCCATTAACCCCCCCGGGGGGTTCCGGTAACCCCCCGGTGCTCCGGTTTTATCCAAAACTTCCCCGGAACACTTCCGGTGTCCGAATATAGCCGTCCAATATATCAATCCTTATGTCTCGACCATTTCGAGACTCCTCGTCATGTCCGTGATCACATCCGGGACTCCGAACTAACTTCGGTACATCAAAACTCATAAACTCATAATATAACTGTCATCGAAACCTTAAGCGTGCGGACCCTACGGGTTCCAAAACAATGTAGACATGACCGAGACACGTCTCCGGTCAATAACCAATAGCGGAACCTGGATGCTCATATTGGCTCCTACATATTCTACGAAGATCTTTTATCGGTCAGACCGCATAACAACATACGTTGTTCCCTTTGTCATCGGTATGTTACTTGCCCGAGATTCGATCGTCGGTATCCCATACCTAGTTCAATCTCGTTACCGGCAAGTCTCTTTACTCGTTCCGTAATACATCATCTCACAACTAACTCATTAGTTGCAATGCTTGCAAGGCTTATGTGATGTGTATTACCGAGAGGGCCCAGAGATACCTCTCCGACAATCGGAGTGACAAATCCTAATCTCGAAATACGCCAACCCAACATGTACCTTTGGAGACACCTGTAGAGCACCTTTATAATCACCCATTTACGTTGTGACGTTTGGTAGCACAAAAAGTGTTCCTCCGGCAAACGGGAGTTGCATAATCTCATAGTCATAGGAACATGTATAAGTCATGAAGAAAGCAATAGCAACATACTAAACGATCGGGTGCTAAGCTAATGGAATGGGTCATGTCAATCAGATCATTCACCTAATGATGTGATCCCGTTAATCAAATAAAAACTCTTTGTTTATGGTTAGGAAACATAACCATCTTTGATTAACGAGCTAGTCAAGTAGAGGCATACTAGTGACACTCTGTTTGTCTATGTATTCACACATGTATTATGTTTCGGGTTAATACAATTCTAGCATGAATAATAAAGATTTATCATGATATAAGGAAATAAATAATAACTTTATTATTGCCTCTAGGGCATATTTCCTTCAATATGTTGGGCATTATGACCCGTCCGGCGGTAAACCGCCAGGACACTTTAAACGTGTTGTATGTAGAGACAGGTTTGTTAAACTGGCCTGGCTTTGGACTATAAGTCGCCAGTATATATATTTGGATTGCGCCATTGGAATCATGCGCTTATAAATCATTGGATTATATTATCTTGAATAGCCAACATGGATGGATTTTTATGGTTATTAATAACCAATATTATTGAGTTTTCAAAGTCGCTTTAGCACAATGGCTATTATTTTATCAAAGGATATGATTTATTCTACAATGGAAGAAATAGTCCCGAGTCGCTGCAGGCTTACAACCCGGCACTTGGGGGCTACATTATTCAAATCGAGATTACATGCAAGTCTCATGTCGCTGCAAGCATGCATCATGACACTTGGGGGCTAATGCAAAGTCATTTTTAGTCTTATTGAAGACCCGACTCATCATATTATAATGAGCCGGCCCTTGGGGGCTACCAATTGCTCCTGTCAACAATTCAAGGTACACAAGTTTTTATCCATTATATTGAAGGGTCCACTCCTCAGTTGGTAAAGCACAAAGCTCTTAACCTTGTGGACGTGGGTTCAAGCCCCATGATGGGAGTTACATCATATGATGTTATTTTCAATGAAGTATATATAAAGTCCCAGCTCAATATTATCTTATTGAACCGGCCCTTAGGGGCTACACAGATTGAAGTTTTTATAAGCAATTACAAGTCCCAGGTTGCTGCAAGCATGACAACCCGGCACTTGGGGGCTACATATATGGAGTATTCAGTTTATATAATTGAGATGAACAAACCGGATTTCTTCAAGATTGAAACACTTATTGGAGCAAGTCTTAAGTTATCACTATGTTCTCCTCTTAAGACTTGGGGGCTACAGGTATTATGCATATAAAGGAGGAACATCTTCATTTTATCAGTTTTGAGCAAATCAGGAAGATCAATTACATGACCCGATGTCGACAACAATTATGACCCTGCGCCATCAATATTTATAAACCGGCCATTTTGGTAATATTAAACCGGCAAGTTTTACATCTTCAAACCGGCTGAATATCAGATAAGTATTTTCAGACCCATATTTCTTAAACCGGCGGAGCTGAATTGAAGGAGTTATTCTTCACAATGATGACAAGCCAATGTCGGCAAATTGATTATGAAGCTGGTTTGTTGACCCGGATTTCTCAGAAGGAGGAAATAACAAGGACTTAAGGATGATCAGGTACCGGTTTACAAAAATTCTTAACCCGGAGCATAACCTGTCAAATTTGTTCTTGTGTTTATTTTGCAGCATAAGTTTACCATGAATAAATCCAAGCTAAACTTGGGGGCTAATGTCGGGGATATACCCCACGGCGTAAACCGGCCGCAAGTTAACCCGGCCAGGACTTGGCGGTTTATCTGAAGACCCCACTGACACTTGGCGAGTTACTGGCGACCCGCCCTGACCTGGCGGTTTACAAGCAACCCACCTGGTCATTATGACTCACTGGTGATCTGGCGTGCGGGACAGACGGATGACAAGGCCCAAGGCCCAGAAGGCCGGTTCACGTTTAATGGTGGGCCGGTCTAAGAAGAAAGGCATGAGGAACGTTTATCTTACAAGGAGTTAAGACCTGGACTTGTATCCAGTTTGTATTAGAGATAGACTAGTCCTAATCCTAATAGGACTCCACATGTAAACCGCCCCTTCAACATATATAAGGAGGGGCAGGGCTCCCCAAAAGGGACAAGATTCACAAGTTCCACAAGTTGGACAAGTTAGGTTTAGACAATAGCTCTCAAGATAGAGCACTCTTGTAACCGTGATCATCATCATCAATATCAATGAAGCAGGACGTAGACTTTTACCTCCACCGTGAGGGGCCGAACCTGGGTAAAACCTCGCGTCTCTTGTCCCGCTCAACCCCTCTCAAGCTACCACATAGATGCGTTGGCCTCGCGACTAAGTCCTGACACTAAGGACATCTGCCGTGACAATTCCACGACATTACCGTAAGTCTCTATAATCATTCCGTAATACATCATCTCGTAACTAACTCCTTAGTCATTTGCTTGCAATCATATGATGTGTGTTACCGAGACGGCCCAGCGGTACCTCTCCGAGACTCGGAGTGACAAATCCCAATCTCGATCTATGCCAACTCAAGAAACACCTTAGGAGATACCCGTAGAGCATCTTTATGATCACCCAATTACGTTGTGACGTTTGATAGCACACAAGGTATTCCTCCAGTATCCGGGAGTTGCATAATCTCATAGTCGAAGGAATATGTATTTGACATTAAGAAAGCAATAGCAATAAACTAAATGATCAATATGCTAAGATAGCAGATGGGTCTTTGTCCATCACATCATTCTCCTAATGATGTGATCCTGTTATCAAATGACAACTCATGTCTATGGTTAGGAAACCTTTACCATCTTTTGATCACTGAGCTAGTCTAGTAGAGGCTCACTAGGGACACGGTATTTGTTTATGTATCAACACATGTATTTAAGTTTCCGGTCAATACAATTCTAGCATGAATAATAAACCTTTCTCATGATTAAGGAAATATAATAATAACCATTTTATTATTGCCGCTAGGGCATATTTCCATCAATCTCCCACTTACACTAGAGTCAATAATCTAGTTCACATCGCCATGTGATTAACACCCAGAGTTCACATCGCCTTGTGACCAACACCCAAAGAGTTTACTAGTCAATTATCTGGTTCACATCGCCATGTGATTAACAACCAAAGAGTATCAAGGTGTGATCATGTTTTTCTTGTGAGAGAAGTTCAGTCAACGGGTCTGCCACATTCAGATCCATATGTATTTTGGAAATTTCTATGTCTACAATGCTTTGCATAGAGCTACTCTAGCTAATTACTCCCACTTTCAATATGTATCCAAATCAAGACTCAGATTCATCCAAATTGGTTTAAAAGATTGCATCAACGTAACCCTTTACGACGAACTCTTTATCACCTCCATAACCGAGAAATATCTCCTTAGTCCTTCTTAGGTAACTAAGGATAATTTTGACCGCTGTCTAGTGATCTATTCTTGGATCACTATTGTACCTGATGACCCACAAGTATAGGGGATCAATCATAGTCCTTTCGATAAGTAAGAGTATCAAACCCAACGAGGAGCAGAAGGAAATGACAAGTAGTTTTCAGCAAGTTATTCTCTGCAAGCACAGAAATTATAAGTAATGAGTAGTTTGATAGCAGGATAATTTGTAACGAGCTAGTAACGGTAACGGTAACAAAAGTGCAGCAAGATAGCCCAATCCTTTTGAGGCAAAGGAAAGAGACCAAAATGGTCTCTTATGATAAGCAAAGCGTTCTTGAGGGTACTCGTGAATTTCATCTAGCCACCATTGTACATGTCGGTGCTATACAAACGGTTTTTAACCCCTTTCCATGACGGCATTTGGAACCGTCGCCTAGTCAGTGATGGCGATAGTGGGAGCCTTGATGCATACAATTGTCGCTATATAAGTGTTTCCTGTATCTCGAATATCCCAAATGCTTCATCCTTGCTACTCGTTTGTACTAGCATTGCCATCGCAGTCGGAGTTTTGTGGTTTTACCTAACACTACAGGAATCAGGAACTTTGCCGGCAGCCATGGCGGAGGGCAAAGGCACGAATGGCGGACGACAAAGACAGCTGACGGCGAAGTTCTTGATTCCAGTAGTGTAAAACCAGGCAGATTCTAGGCACATGAGCTTTCGAGGCAAGTTCTAGGCACGAAAGTTTTACGATGCCTGAAACATCACAAACAGTTCATGATTATAAACCGTGTACGATAGGTAGACAATCACACACATTTGGTTTTCCCGCACCGTATGTGATAGTGTCTGACATCACACACACTTTGCAAACGGCAACTGTGTGCATTGTTACACATGTTTCCTCTGTGTGAACTGTGTCGGATTATGATGTATATCGCACACGATGTGCTTTATTAACTGTGTGCGCCGTAATGACCTGCACACTGTAATTTCGCCCTAATTTAATTGCTGCTATTTAAAATTGTACCTAATTTAAACTTGAAAGTAGGCTATAGCTTTACTCATATCCATCAGGTTCAAACAACCAATGCATTATTCGATTCAAAGGTACATATGTTTAAGAATTACATAAGGACCAAATAAAGAATGGTGAACGAGGGTTCTATACTTGTACAATTACAGATGGAGAAAGAGGCGATAGACATTCCGGTTGCTGAACAAGGTGAAGCAGAATGGCCCTATTGTGCTCTCCTGGATGCAGAAGGCATGCAGGACTCTTGTCCAACCCCTTGTGATGGCCGGCCGCCAATCATGTAGTTTGAGAGGTAGTCTTGAGTAAACTGATTCAGGATCCACTACAAAAAAAGATTCAGACATTGTCATCTCACACAACTCATTATGGACAGTAAAAAGAAGGCTATGGGGTTCTTATTTACCATCCTACAGTTCACTGTTGTCTTGCATAAAGTGTAAACAAATAGTTTGATTGACATCTTTTGACCCATTTTAATGACAATCTTTATCAGCTTCCTCACTTTATGCTAGTTCATGAATATCTCATTGCCCCATACGCAGAAAGGGTCGAAGTGTGTATCTTTGGCAATGATATATGTACCTAAATGCACCAAGGTAATATTAGAAGCTAAACAACAATTGAAAAATGATGCAGTACAACACTCCCTCCATCCCATTATATAAGATTTTATTACATCACTAGTAGAAAAAGGGGCTTTGGTTCAGCCAGAAAAGAGCATTAATACCGGTTGCATTATGAACCGGGACTAATGTGAGCATTAGTCCCGGTTAGAGTGGCGAGGGCACCGTACAGGCATTACTCCCGGTTCAAATGGGACCTTTAGTCCTGGTTGGTGCAACGAACCGTTACTAAAGGGTGCGATGCCCATTAGTACCGGTTCGTGGCACGAACCGGTACTAAAGGTCTAACCTTTAGTACCGGTTCATGCCACGAACCAGTACTAATGGGGTTGAGACCTTCAGTACCGGTTCGTGCCACGAACCGGTACTAATGGTGCAATTTTCAAATCCTACCCCCCCTTGTGTATCGCCTTTTCAGTTTTGCAAAAAGCAAAAGAAAACGATAAAAACTTCAAAAGTTAAAATCCTTCGAGATGTAGTTATGTTACCACATCTACTAGTTAGGAAAATTTAAAAACTTAAATTTGGACATGTTTTGCAAAAAGTTTAGGGAAAATGTAAAACGGATATTAATTTTGCATACGATGTCAGAAAAAATGTATAATATATCAAAATGTTTAGCACGAAAATCCTACGGCCTGTTTGCCAATTTTTAGAATCCTCATATTCCAAAAGGAAAAAAAGTTATGCTCAAATTTCAGTTTTTTTTAAATTTTTGTTAAATCTGGTCAAACTATGGTCAAAATACTTATTCAAGAAGTATTAGTGTTACTAAATAATTATTCAAGAATATTAGTGTTACTAAATAATTATTTCAGTTTTTTTGAATTTTGGTCAAATCTGGTCAAACTGTGGTCAAACCATGGTCAAACAATGGTCAAACTACTTATTCAAGAAATATTAGTGTTACTAAATAATTATTTTTTTAGAACAATAGTTTCAAACTCAAAGAGTGAAATGTGTGACTTCATGCTCAAGCTAAACCCCTGATGGTTAATAGGATTGACATCTTATTATTGTCAAGAAAACAACAAGTGCAGACTTGGAAACGAGGGAGAATAGATCTCGGAAGTTAAGCGTGCTCAGGATGGGGGAGTGGGAGGATGGGTGACCGTTCGGGAAGTTAGATGATTTGGAATGATGAGGGGTGATTAGAGATTAAATTGAGCGGTGATGAGGGGTGATTAGAGATTAGAGGTTAAAATAATTCAGAAATTTGAAAATCGGGAAAATATTTCAAACAAATTCAATTTTTTTAAAAAAAATTCAAAAAATCCTTTAGTACCGGCTGGTGTTAATTTTTTTTAAAAAAAAATTCAAAAAATCCTTTAGTACCGGTTGGTGTTACCAACCGGGACTAAAGGTGGACGTCCAGGCAGCAGCCACGTGAAGGGCCTTTAGTCTCGGTTCGTATAAGAACTGGGACTAAAGGGGGGACTGTGGGAGTCCTGGATTAGGGGGTCTCCGGACAGCTGAACTATCTCCATTGGCAGGACTGTTAGACTATGAAGATACAAGATTGAAGACTTCGTCTCATGTCCGGATGGGACTCTACTTGGCGTGGAAGGCAAGCTAGGCAATACGTATTTGGATATCTCCTCCTTTGTAACCGACCTTGTGTAACCCTAACCCTCTCCGGTGTCTAAATAAACCGGAGGGTTTTAGTCCGTAGGACAACAATCACAACATACAATCATACCGTAGGCTAGCTTCTAGGGTTTAGCCTCTCTGATCTCGTGGTAGATCTACTCTTGTAACACCCATCTCTTCAATATTAATCAAGCAGGACGTAGGGTTTTACCTCCATCAAGAGGGCCCGAACCTGGGGAAAACTTCGTGTCCCTTGCCTCCTGTTACCATTCGGCCTAGACGCACAGTTCGGGACCCCCTACCCGAGATCCGCCAGTTTTGACACCGACATTGGTGCTTTCATTGAGAGTTCCTCTATGTCGTCGCCGTTAGGCTTGATGGCTCCTACTATCATCGGTAGCGATGCGGTCTAGGGTGAGACTTTTCTCCCCGGACAGATCTTCGTATTTGGCGGCTTTGCACTGCGGGCTAATTCGCTTGGCCATCTGGAGCAGATTGAAAGCTACGCCCCTGGCCATCAAGTCAGATTTGGAAGTTTGAACTACACGGCCGACATCCGCGGAGACTTGATCTTCGACAGATTCAAGCCACAGCCGGGCACGCCGCACTGTCTCGATGGGCATGACCTAGCTCTACCACCAGATGGTACTCCAAAGGCCGCGCCCACACCAGCTCCGACCCTTAGCTCGGAGCCAGCTGCACCAATCGAGGATGGGTGGCTAGACACCGCCTCAGGGGCTGCAGTCTCAATGGCGGTCGAGCCGAACACCAGCATAATCCTCTGCGCAGCCCGTGACTCCAAGGTGCCGGACTCTCCTCCGGACCCCGAACCATCCGCGCCCCTGCCAATCGAATCCGACTGGGCGCCGATCATGCAATTCACCGCTGCGGATATCTTTCAGCACTCGCCCTTCGGCGACATTCTGAATTCACTAAGGTCTCTCTCTTTGTCAGGAGAGCCCTGGCCGGATCATGGCCAACAGGACTGGGATGCGGACGATGAAGAAATTCGACGCCCACCCACCACCCACTTTGTAGCCACTGTCGATATTTTAACCGACATGCTCGACTTCGACTCCGAAGACATCGACGGTATGGACGATGATGTAGGAGACGAACATGAACCAACACCTATAGGGCATTGGAAAGCCACCTCGTCGTATGACATATACATGGTGGATACACCCAATGAAGGCAACGGCGACGAGATAGCGGAGGATGACCCCTCCAAGAAGCAACCCAAGCGCCGACGTCAGCGGCGCCGCTAGTCCCGCCAAAGCAAAAGTGGTGATACCAGCACAGGAGATAATAACACTCCGGATAGCACCGAAGACAATGAAAACCGCCTCCAACAAGAGTTAGATCAGGAGGATGAAGGAGCCAACTCTCCTGAGAGAGCGGCTGGCGGAGAGGAGGAGGATGACAATTACATGCCCCCCTCCGAAGACGAGGCAAGCCTCGGCGACGATGAATTCGCCGTACCAGAGGATCCCGTCAAACAAGAGCGCTTCAAGCGTAGGCTTATGGCCACGGCAAATAGCCTAAAGAAAAAGCAGCAACAGCTTCAAGCTGATCAAGATCTGCTAGCTGACAAATGGACTGAAGTCCTCGCAGCCGAGGAATATAAACTCGAGCGTCCCACCAAGAGTTACCCAAGGCGCAGGTTACTACCCCGACTGTAGGAAGAAGCGTATGATACGGCTGATCGGCCACATCGTGGTCGCGATAGAGAGGCATTCATGCCAAAAGCTCAGCCTCCACCCCAATGCCATCCAAATAAAAAGGCATGGGGAGATACGCCAGACCTGCGAGACATATTGGAGGACAAAGCAAAGCACTCAAGATCGACCTATGGATCACGAGGGCGCACCACTCTACGAGACGGTAAACGTCACGCCGGATACAGTAAAAGCAAATCCGGCTGGGCCGAACACAGCGGGCAGGACCCATACGAGCTGTGTCGCGACATAGCCCAATACAGAGGCGCTGCACACCCCTTATGTTTCACAGACGGAGTAATGGAACATCAATTCCCAGAAGGTTTCAAACCTGTAAACATTGAATCATACGACGGCACAACAGATCCCGCGCTATGGATTGAGGACTTCCTCCTCCACATCCACATGTCCCGCGGTGATGACTTACATGCCATCAAGTACCTCCCACTAAAACTTAAAGGACCAGCACGGCATTGGCTTAATAGCTTGCCAGCAGACTCCATTAACTGTTGGGAAGATCTAGAAGCCGCATTCGTCGACAACTTTCAGGGCACTTATGTGCGACCACCAGACGCCGATGACTTGAGCCACATAATTCAGCAGCCAGAAGAATCGGCCAGGCAATTCTAGACTCGGTTCCTTACAAAGAAAAACCAAATCGTCGACTGTCCGGATGCGGAGGCCTTAGCGGCTTTCAAGCACAACATCCGAGACGAGTGGCTAGCCCGGCACCTTGGTCAGGAAAAGCCGAAATCTATGGCAGCCCTCACGACGCTCATGACCCGCTTTTGTGTAGGAGAAGACAGCTGGTTGGCTCGCAGTAACAACATATCAAAGAACCATGGTACCTCATATACCAAGGACGCCAATAGCAGGTCACGTCGCAACAAGCATAAGCGCCGCATTAACGGCGAAAGTACTGAGGATACGACAGTCAATGCCGGATTCAAAGGCTCTAAACCCGGTCAGCGGAAAAAGCCATTCAAACAAAGTACGCCGGGTCTGTCCAGCTTGGATCATATACTCGATCGCTCGTGTCAAATACACGGCACCCCAGACAAGCCAGCCAATCACACCAACAGGGATTGTTGGGTATTCAAGCAGGCTGGCAAGTTAATTGCCGAAAACAAGGACAAGGGGCCGCATAGCGATGACGAGGAAGAACCCCGGCAGCCGCACACTGGAGGACAGAAGAGGTTTCCCCCGCAAGTGAGGACGGTGAACATGATATACGCAACCCACATCCCCAAGAGGGAGCGGAAGCGTGCGCTCAGGGACGTATATGTGCTGGAGCCAGGCGCCCCGAAGTTCAACCCTTGGTCCTCCTGTCCGATCACCTTTGATCACAGGGACCACCCCACTAGTATCCGTCACGGCGGATTCGTCGCACTGGTCCTAGACCCAATCATCAACGGATTTCACCACACTCGGGTCCTCATGGACGGCGGCAGCAGCCTGAACCTGCTTTATCAGGACACAGTGCGCAAAATGGGTATAAACCCCTCAAGGATCAAACCCACAAAGATGACCTTTAAAGGCGTCATTCCAGGAGTAGAGGCCCACTGCGCAGGCTCAATTACACTGGAAGTGGTCTTCGGATCCCCGGATAACTTCCGAAGCGAAGAGTTAATCTTCGATATAGTCCCGTTCTGCAGTGGTTATCACGCGCTGCTCGGACGAACCGCATTCGCTAGATTCAATGCGGTACCACATTATGCATACCTCAAGCTCAAGATGCCAGGACCTCGTAGAGTTATTACAGTCAATGGAAACACAGAGCGCTCTCTCCGAACAGAGGAGCACACCGTGGCCCTCGCAGCAGAAGCGCAAAGCAACCTCTCAAGGCAATCTACCAGTTCGGCGTTCCAAAGCCCGGACACCTTCAAGCGCGCTCGGGGCAATCGGCAAATAGACCGCCTGGCGCGATCTGAGCTCGCGTAGCAATACGACGGCCACCCCAATCCCAGCCCAACAACGTTGTTCATGCCGCGCGTACATCATTACACATTAAAAATACCATGGGCACAGATGGGGAGGGGGAGGCACAACTGCAGCACATCCCAAAACCGGCCTAAACCGCACCAGGGGCTTCCCGTTTGGTCATTTTTCTTTTTCTTTCAGGACTTCAATCTCTGGAAACACTATCCGGCAGCTCTATTGCCGAACACATGATACAACAACCAAGGAGGCCGACGACTACGGAATTCCTAGGTGGATTACAGATTTCACATAATTCCTCAGCTCGCCCTTGGAAGGGACATAGTCCTACTCTTTTGATCATTACACTATCTGTATCACTCTGCTTTAATGCAATTTTCTATTATACAATGCATGACATTATGATTATTATCGCATTTTTGTTATATGTATACATATCTATGTGTTCATTAATGACGCCTAGCAACCGTACACTCTGGTATGGCCAATGCACCAGGGGCTTACATACCCACAATATGGTGTGAAAAGTCCGAACACTTTCACAAGTGTGGCACCCCGAACTTATAGCATTATATGCATCATCTCCGAATCATGTCTTTGGTCAAATGTTGGGTTTGCCCGGCTCCTATGTTTTGGTACCTTACGTTCCACTCTATCAGCTAAGGTAGCGCTAGGAGAACTACTGTGATTGTGCCCCGGTTCTGCCGGGCCGAGCACCTCAGTAGAGAAAGCTAAAACTGAATGTCATGATAAGGCGAGAGACTGGTCGCTGTTCGGCGAGGTTTTTCGAGTCCCTAAAGACTTATGCCGCTTAGGGCGAGGGGTCGGCTCCGTCCGGCTTACAGGCGTGTATCGCGCCCCGAATTCGGCCTTCCGAATACCAGGGGCTTCGAATAAATTTAAAATTATAGAATTCTATGGCCAAGTGAGAGTGATAAAGCATTATTAGTCCGGTTGCCTTGTTCGTTGTGCTGAGCACCTCCCTCGACGGACCCAAACATGGGAACAAGAGTGCTCAGGTTTATCCCGAACACCCCGGCACTCGTGGCATGAGGGCATAAGCCGAGGACTAGCCATCTCTCAGATTGGATAAACAGCCAAACAGAAGGTAATATTTTAATTCACACAAGCGTTGCATAGCGCATATGAAACAAGTTTTCATTACACAGGATAAAAACGAGCAAGTTTCATTCAAATATTACATTTTGTGAACACTGATCCGCGATAAGACGAGCGCCCGGCAGAACACCCTCGTAGTACATCTCGGGGTGGCGGTGCTCCTTGCCCTCCGGCGGCCCCACCTTGATAAGATTCACGGCGTCTAGCTTGACCCACTACGTTTTCACACGGGCGAAGGCCCGGCGTGCACCTTCAATGCAGACGGATCACTTGACGACCTCCAGCCATGGGCAGGCATCCACAAGCCGCCTCACCAGGCCGAAGAAGCTGTTCGAAAGGGAGTCGCCAGGCCACAACCGGACTATGAAGCCCTTCATGGCCTGATCGGCCGCCTTATGTAGCTCGGACATCTGCTTCAGCTGGTCGCTCATTGGCACCGGATGTTCGGCCTCAGCATACTGAGACCAGAACAGCTTCTCCGTCGAGCTTCCATCCTCGGCCTGGTAGAACAGTGTGGCATCGGACACAGTGCGGGGCAAATCTGCGAATGCTCCTGAAGAGCTCCGGATTCGGGTAAGTAATCGGTAATTCACCTTTACATGCTTGCTTTGCATATAGAAAGCCTTACCCGCCGCTATCTTCTTCATCGCGTCGATCTCCTGAAGGGCTTTCTGGGCCTCGGCCTTGGCACTCTTCGCGCTCTCACGGGCCGCGGCAAGCTCAGACTCTCTCGTCTTCAAGTCAAGCTCCAATGCCTCATGCTTGGTCACGAGAGCCTGGAGCTCTTGCTGCACCTCGCCCACCCGAGCCTCGTGCCTCTCTCGCTCGGTGCGCTCCTGGGCCGCCTTTTCTTCGGCCTGGGACAACGCTTGCTTCAGGGTCGCCACCTTGGTCGTGGCCCCTGGCAAACATACAATGATCCTGTCATTTAGCAATCGCATCCTTTTCTCATCTACAGACGGGGTATCACTTACCCTTGTTCTCCTTGAGCTGCCTCTTAGCAAGGCCGAGCTCTTTTTGGGACCCCTCGAGGGCCTCCTTCAGTACGGCGACCTCCGCAGTTAGTGCGGAGGACGCCAGCAGTGAAGCCTGCATATGCATATTGACATACTTATATTAGACTCCTGCGATATTATTTGATCCTCTATTCGGCTTTTCTTTGTGAACACCGAACAAAGCATCAGGGGCTACTGTCTATGCGGTAACACTTCTACTACATTTTAAAACACTTACCTCGAAGCCTGTTAGAAGGCTAGTACAGGCTTCAGTCAATCCGCTCTTGGCGGACTAAACCTTCTGGATCACCGCACTCATGATAGTGCGGTGCTCCTCCTCGATGGAAGCGCTGCGAAGCGCTTCCAACATAATGTCCGGCACCTCTGGATGGACAGAGGTCACCGGCACAGGCGTCTCACCCTCCTTTGAAGGGGACCGCCTGCCCAAGCTCGGATCCGTTGGAGGGTCCGGCGCGGTGTTCGACTGAGGGCCGAACTCGGAGCTCTCGGAGACCCCGTCCCCTCGGCTCCCGGAGTCCAGAAGGTCACCTTGCGGCGCCTCCGGGACTGTCCCCCTCGATCCGGTGCCTCTTGAGACAGCACCTCGGTGTCGTCGGCTGGATGAGGGGAGGTGGCCGTCGGGACTGGATCGCTATCCATGTCCGACGCACCCAGGGAGCCGTCCGAGGATACCTCGATATTGGCTCGGGGCGGCCTCCACAATTGAGTTCGGCGTTAGGGAAAGCAACGCGACAAAGGAATCCTATGGGTTACTTTGGTATCCGAACACTTACGATCTCCCCTGGGGCTTGCCCCTGGGCAACCACTCGTCTTCACTTTCGTCGGCGGCGGTAGCGCTGTCCGGAGGGAGCGTCCTTCCCTTCTTGGACCCTTCGGCCTTCCCAGTTGGGGCGGCCTTCCTTTCTTGTCTCCCCCAGTCGGTGGGGGAGCCTCTTCTTCCTCTTCCTCGTCTTCGGGGGAAGAGTGCGCCGCAGAGTCATCGGACGGTGAGTCCGACGACGCCTGGCGTCGGGAACTCTTTCGAGCTCCCTTGGCCTTCTTGGTCTTCTTCGGCACCTTATAGGGGGCCGGAGTCAGCATCTTCATTAGAAGAGCGTCTGCGGGGCCTTCGGGCAAGGGAGCCCGACAGTCGATCTGTCCGGCCATCTTCTGCCAGTCCTGTCAAAATTACGGGACTTTAGATCCCGCATAAAGCCAATCTATATATATAAAAAAATATCCTGTAAGAGGTAAAACAACTTACCGCACTAGCGTGGCGCTTCGTGCTGAATCCGCGATCCTCAGTAATGGGGGGAGGGACCGCGGCGCCCTTGAATAGCACCCTCCAGGCATCTTCATGAGTCGTGTCGAAGAGCCTGTTCAGAGTTCGGTGCTGCGCCGGATTGAACTCCCACAAGGTAAACTCCCGTTGTTGGCACGGGAGTATCCGGCAAACGAGCATAACCTGGACTATGTTGACAAGCTTGAGCTTCTTATCCACCATGTTCTGAATACATGACTGGAGTCCGGTCAGCTCTTTTGAATTACCCCAAGACAGGCCCTTCTCTTTCCAGGAAGTGAGCCGCATGGGGATGCCGGATCGGAACTCGAGGGCCGCTACCCATGCGCGGTCGCGCGGCTCGATGATATAGAACCACCCCGATTGCCACCCCTTTATGGTGTCCACGAAGGTGCCCTCGAGCCATGTGATGTTGGGCATCTTGCCCACCATGGCGCCTCCGCACTCCGCCTGGCGGCTGCTCACTACCTTCGGCTTGACATTGAAGGTCTTCAGCCATAAGCTGAAGTGGGGCTTGATGCGGAGGAAGGCCTCGCACACGACGATAAACGCCGAGATGTTGAGGATGAAGTTTGGGGCTAGATCATGGAAATCCAGGCCGTAATAAAACATGAGCCCCAGACGAAGGGATGGAGAGGGAATCCTAGTCTGCGGAGGAAATGGGTGAGGAATACCACCCTCTCATGGGGCTCGGGGGTGGGGATGAGCTGTCCCTCATCTGGGAGCCGGTGCACGATGTCGTCGTGCAGGTATCCGGCTCTCCTCAGTTTCTTGATGTCTCCCTCCGTGACGGAGGAGACCATCCACTTGCCTCCCGCTCCGGAGATGGTTGGAGAAGGTTGAGATGGAAGTGAGGACTTGGGCGCTAGAGCTCGAGTATGCGGGAGTGGATGAGTAGAGGAGGAAGAAGGCGTGGATAGAAAGGTGAATCCTTATCCCTTTATATTGGCGGACAAAATTAAACGTCCCCACTTGCCTAGTAAAATTCGCTTATCCCCCAAGCGCGGCAATTGATGGCGCGGTTGGGTTACCCACGCCCGTATTGATGAGAATCCAGTAATAAGGGGACACGATCTCTGCTTTGACAAGACATGTCGGAAAACTGCCTCGCGTTATGTGCGGGGCTGGTTAAAAGAAACGGTTCGAATAATCACCGGGCCATGACATAATGTCATGCTCTGAAAACAAGCCAGCAAATTAGATCTGCGAAAAAACATTATTCTCTCTATGGTGAAATGTGGGACTTATTTTGCAGGGTCGGACACTATCCTCGTATGCAACTTCTTCTGTAATGTATTCGGAAAGGAACCCGCCTTGCAATGCCGAAGACAACTGCACGCCGGACTCATCGTCATTGAAGCCTGGTTCAAGGGCTACTGTGGGAGTCCTGGATTAGGGGGTCTCCAGATAGCCGGACTATCTCCATTGGCCGGACTGTTAGACTATGAAGATACAAGATTGAAGACTTCGTCTCGTGTCCGGATGGGACTCTACTTGGCGTGGAAGGCAAGCTAGGCAATACGTATATGGATATCTCCTCCTTTGTAACCGACCTTGTGTAACCCTAACCCTCTCCGGTGTCTATATAAACCGGAGGGTTTTAGTCCGTAGGACAACAATCACAAGATACAATCATACCGTAGGCTAGCTTCTAGGGTTTAGCCTCTCTGATCTCGTGGTAGATCTACTCTTGTAACACCCATATCTTCAATATTAATCAAGCAGGACGTAGGGTTTTACCTCCATCAAGAGGTCCCATACCTGGGTAAAACTTCGTGTCCCTTGCCTCCTGTTACCATCCGGCCTAGACGCACAGTTCGGGACCCCCTACCCGAGATCCGCCGGTTTTGACACCGACAGGGACCATTAGTAACAACACTTTAGTCCCGGTTCCAAAACCGGGACTAAAGGCCCTCTAGAACCGGGACAAAAGGCCCTTTTTCTACTAGTGCATGTATATCTAGACATCATTAGAACATTAAGGTAACACTCTTCCTTATTGCTATGTAGCCTGGGATTGCATATTTAGTCATTCAGTACAATGCATGTTGCTATGTAGCCTCAGATATATTAAATATGGCCCTAGTTAACCTACTGATAAATGGGTTACAAATATATTCAGTGAAATGTCCGATTCGATGGTTAATCCCTTATCAGCCCTAGGCTATGTGGTACCAGCTACCGTATCCTGAACAGTGGGTACATATAAGCAATACGATGAAACTAACCTCGATGGAAAACAACACTGCTCTCAATATTGTCCTGCATGAGTACATATAAAGGCATGTTAAGCACAACAGGCTAAACATCAACCAAATATATCCCTGGTATACAACATAATCTACAAATGATAGCTTCAGTGTGAAGGCTTAAGAACGCTAGTTAAGCAAAACAAGAAGTGGAAAGGTGTGTTAACTGCATCAGGCATAATATTTAAAAATAAGCAAATAGTCATTCAAACTGGTATTGTGCAGGTCTAAAGTACACTAGTTATTGATAAAAAACAAAAAGCCATGTTAACTGCAATATCCTTAACAGCAACCAAATATCATAATTCATAGTGGTTTGGTTGAAACTGTTATTGATGAAATTGAACTGCACGGCAAATACTTGCACATATAGAGCATCACATTGTGAAGAACTGAAATAAACAAGTCATAAGGCCATATCTAGCCGATCCTTAAAAAGTTAGTGTATATATATATATACACTCCAGCAATTTTTGGCCTTTTCTAGTCGATCCCCTAAACTTAAGGTTGTAAACTTCAATCTGATCAAGTTCAAAGCAGGTTCAACCGAAAGTAGCATGCATTCAAACATAAACATAGATAGTTTTCCATAACCGAATATAAAAAATAAATTTAAACTAAGCTAAACTACTTTTTGTCGAAGTAGAGGTCGAGCCAATCCGTCCTCGTCATGTAAGGTGTGCCGCAAGCCGGGTCCGGGCCGGTGCCGTCGTCCGGGTCGTTGGGGAAGACACCCCTCCACTCGTCGACGTCGATCTCCTCGTCCTCGGGGCCCACCTCGACGCCCTCTGCGCCGCCGCCTTCGACCTCATCATCGGAGGACAGCATGATAACCTCGCCGCCCTCCACGCCGCCGTCCTCGCCGCCTTCGACCTCTCAAACGACCACAAACACCAACCGACGTGCCCAGGAGCGTCCACGGGCACTAACCGGGCTCGCCTCTTATTTGCCAGTCTGCATCCGTGTATTATCCGGTGCCTTATATACATACTACACATGCAACATTGATCTACTCTATGTGATCAGATGAGGAACAACAAAAATCGGCTACAAAGGAACACAAGATCGACTGCAAACGGACAAGTTCTTAAAATTCTAAAACTAAAAACAATATAAACATTAAGGAGGGGAGGATCACCACTTCCTCACCATGCCTTTGCCCTTCCGGTCACCGGTGCAGCTGTAGGTATCCGTGGCTGGTGAAGGTTCTTGGTCATCCGACAAGGAGGTGCAGCTGTCGCCGTTGTCAGAGTCAGAGTCAGATAGGACGATGAGCCCCTTCATCCGATGGACCACCCTGTCCTGCTCCCGATTCAACCTGCCGACCAGAGCCTCTTCGTTGCTGCCTCCTTCGCCTCACGCTCCGATGCTCAATAGCAAGCCGGAGCGCCTTGGCGTTCTTCCATCTGAGGCGGCGAGCATCCGTCTCCATCATCGTGAAGGACTGGCGGTAGACACATGCACGGAGACCCGTGCACGCAGCCTCTCGCAGCGTGCTACTCCAATTCCGGAGTCCGCGTGCAGTCGGTGGCGCGGGGACAAGCACCCACCAGTGGCCGCATGGAGGAGCGGCCGACACGGGAAGGAGACAACGCGGGGGCCGTGCGGACTGCGCTGTCCTGGCGTCGTTGCGTGCGGGCCGGTGATGTCTACTACACAACCTTCTTCTTGTAGACGTTGTTGGGCCTCCAAGTGCAGAGATTTGTACGACAGTAGCAAATTACCCTCAAGTGAATGACCTAAGGTTTATCAATCCGTGGGAGGCGTAGGATGAAGATGGTCTCTCTCAAGCAACCCTACAACCAAATAGCAAAGAGTCTCTTGTGTCCCCAACACACCCAATACAATGGTAAATTGTATAGGTGCACTATTTCGGCGAAGAGATGGTGATACAAGTGCAATATGGATAGTAGATAATGGTTTTTGTAATCTGAAAATATAAAAACAGCAAGGTAACTAATGATAAAAGTGAGCGAAAACGGTAATGCAATGTGTTGAAACAAGGCCTAGGGTTCATACTTTCACTAGTGCAAGTTCTCTCAACAATAATAACATAATTGGATCATATAACTATCCCTCAACATGCAACAAAGAGTCACTCCAAAGTCACTAATAGCGGAGAAAAAACGAAGAGATTATGGTAGGGTACGAAACCACCTCAAAGTTATCCTTTCTGATCGATCTATTCAAGAGTCCGTAGTAAAATAACACGAAGCTATTCTTTCCGTTCAATCTATCATAGAGTTCGTACTAAATAAAACCTTAAGACACAAATTAACCAAAACCCTAATGTCACCTAGATACTCCAATGTCACCTCAAGTATCCGTGGGTATGATTATACGATATGCATCACACAATCTCAGATTCATCTATTCAACCAACACAAAGAACTTCAAAGAGTGCCCCAAAGTTTCTATCGGAGAGTCAAGACGAAAACGTGTGCCACCCCCTATGCATAAGTTCGCGAGGTCACGGAACTCGAAAGTTGATTACCAAAACATACATCAAGTGCATCATGTGATATCCCATTGTCACCACAGGTAAGCACATGCAAGACATACATCAAGTGTTCTCAAATCCTTAAAGACTCAATCCGATAGGAGAACTTCAAAGGGAAAACTCAATCCATTACAAGAGAGTAGAGGGGGAGAAACATCATAAGATCCAACTATAATAGCAAAGCTCGCGATACATCAAGATCGTACCACCTCAAGAACACAAGAGAGAGAGAGAGAGATCAAACATATAGCTTCTGGTACATACCCTCAGCCCAGAGGGAGAACTACTCCCTCCTTGTCATGGAGAGCGCCGGGATGATGAAGATGGCCACCGGAGAGGGATTCCCCCTCCGGCAGGGTGCCGGAACTTGTCTAGATTGGTTTTCGGTGGCTACGAAGGCTTCTGGCGGTGGAACTCCCGATCTATTCTTCTCATCGATGTTTGGGGGTATATGGATATATATATATATAGGAGGAAGAAGTACGTCGGTGGAGCAACGAGGGGCCCACGAGGGTGGAGGGCGCGCCCAGGGAGGGTGGGCGCGCCCCCCTGCCACGTGGCTGCCTCGTGCCTGACATATACTCCAAGTCTCCTGGATTGCTTCCGTTCAAAAAATAACTCTCCCGAAGGTTTCATTCCGTTTGGACTCCGTTTGATATTCCTTTTCTTCGAAACACTGAAATAGGCAAGAAAACAACAATTTGGGCTGGGCCCCGGTTAATAGGTTAGTCCCAAGAATAATATATAGGGATATAATAAAGCCCATATACATCCAAAACAGATAATATAATAGAATGGAACAATAAAAAATTATAGATACGTTGGAGACGTATCAGCCGGGAGGGTGTAGCTCCGGTGTTCGCGTTGCGCCGGTGCGGGAGCTGCGGCGACGCTCCAGATCTAGAGTTGTCGCTGGTCTCCGCCTTGGACTGCTCCAGTGCAATGCGGAGGGCCATCTCCTCCTTGTAGTCGAGCTCGGAGTTGGAGTCGCTGCCCAAGTTGGTCATCGTAGTGGATGGGACTGGAATCGAAGAGGGAGAGGAGTATACGGAGCAAGAGATAGTGAGCTAGGGTTTGGAGCGAGGCGCCCGGATTGGGTTTTTTTGTGGGATAGCTTTGGGGTTGGTGGTGGGCTGGACCTGTCAGGCAGACGCCCTCGGACCACCCCATATCCTCCCTATATTTGGGCTAGATATGAGGGGTGCCAACCATCCCAGGCGTTTGTCCGTGGTTTGAGAGGTACGGTTGGGTTGATTTTTTTTAACCATTTAGTGACCGGATGACCTGCCCGGGCGTTTCAGATGGGTATGTGAGGCCCGGCTGTATGCTGTAAACAAAGCCTTCCAAAATTTGTTGCTGGTGGGAACCATTTTTCATGGGCTAATAAGAACTTTTTTCCCCATCTCATCAACAACAATTGATGAAAACTCAAGATTGCTTTGAACTTGATTTCCACAATGCTTACTAGCACAATTTCAACTAACGAAATAAAAATACAACTAATTTATTGAATTGTAAATATCTAGTGCTGCCTCTTCCTCTATTTGGAAGTGACCTCAGAGACGAGATTCTTCTGGTTCTTCCACTTCCACAGTCAGGAGGTCTATGAGCACATGTGTGTCTTCGTTGCGGGACTAAGCTACAACGCTGCCAAGGCGGTAGTTGTCATGAAGGCAATGTAGTGCTGGGCGGCGGGGAAGCGCTCCATCCCAAGAGTTGATTCAGCCTAATCGAGCCAATCCTCCTTGACCCACTTAGACCACGATCAAGCCCTCTCACAGAACTTTCTCTCGGCACGGTCCTCTTCGGTCTCGCAGGGGAAAGATCCGATAGGAGGGCTCCACTGCCCTGACATGGCAGATGTGGGTGGTTGTGGTGCCGACAACAAAGATGGGTGAGTAGTGGCGCCCCGAGGAGGCGGGCCGGCTTATATACACGCAAAAGGGAATGCTCCGGCGGGAAACGGGGTTAGAATTAACGGTCGTGGTAGGTAAATGGGTGCGACACACATCATTTGTCATTAATTGGTGCTCTTCTCAGTGCAAAAGTGGTTGCGCTATTGCCAAGAGTCAAGGTGGCGGACGTACGGATGACTGCATCATTGGCCGGACTGGATATAGAAGGAAGAAGATGGCATCAAACTTCACTCCTTCGCGAGTGGTTGGGTTTGATGCCCGCTCCATATCAAAACCCCTCCAGCCTACAAATTTATAGGCTCGCATGATCGATTTGAAGCGGCCTGCAAGAAGTATGGAGGCCAAGGTCGTTATGGCCACTCTACAAGACCTAATTTTGGGACTTGAACAAAAAACTACGGTTAGTATGGCGATTGGCGATGTATGACTTGACTTTGGTAGAGCTATCAGATGATATCATTAAGACCGCCAGTTCTTTGCCATTATTTCTTCTCATGTCCCCCTTTTCTGAGTAGGCTCCTTTTTTTACACTAATATCTACAATCATTATATTTTTTTTTTGTTGTGAAACTGCATACATTATAGTTGTCCCCGCTACGGCCGCTAGTAAAGGAGTTCAACGGGGAAGTAGAACTTTGAAACTAAGACAATGAAAATGGTCACAAAATCGTACATGTAGTCACGTACAGGTGCCAAATAGTGTTGCACTACCATAGGTCCTTAGTTGTGCCAGATAACATTTCACGAGACGTCATGTTCCGCACATAGGGATCGGGTCGTTGACCACACACAAAATCAAGTTGGCGTTGTGAACCAGACCATTTACCATTCTACGGACTTTTGGTTGTTTGTTTGGTCAGTTTTATTATATGCTAGCGATGGGCCGACCAGTTTTTTCACTTGTTTTTTTCTTCTTGCAACTACATTAATTTTTACAAATGGTGACGATATTTTATACAACGTTCTTGAGTTTAAAAAAATGCACACAAATGTTCAATAATTGTAAATTATTTTAAAATAATACAGAAATTTAACATGTTAAAGAATTTTTAAAAAATTCACATTTCTTTTTTAATGAAAATCAATTTCACAAAATCTCACAAATAATAAAATAATTGCAAATTTCAAAATGTTTTCAATTTAAAATAGTTCAGGAATTAAATATTTTATAAAAACTAATGTTAATGAACTAAAAACAAAATTTCCAATTTTAGTTGAAGCATTTAAAATTTAAAAGGTGTTCGTGAATAAAAAATAGAAAAGGGAAAGTTTCTAAGAAAAAATTAAAATAAACAGAAAATTAATATTAAAAAATGAAATGCAAGAGAAAAAGAAAGAAGAACAGAAAAGCCCAAGTAAATCAGGATATTTGTAACAGCAGAAGCAGGAATCAATACAGTGTCTCGAGTAGGACGGCCCATATAATCACCGGAAATGGGTGTTTAGGTTTTTTTTAGTAACATGCGTGTTTGGGTTCACACACCCAGCCTTACACGCGGAATATTTACCCCTCTTCACACGGCTCTCAATTGCATTTAATTTTTTTAGAGGAACTAAATTTAATCAACCCATTTCTTTGAGGCATGCAAGCTGTGGCGGACATTCTAGAACAATCTTGGCTACCCCACCAGCCCATAAGGACAAATGTACCGGTTGCCAATGAGCCAACATATTTAGGAATGAAATTGAATCATCTCATTACCACACCGTTTTTTAAAGAAAAAAAAATGCCAAGCTCCGACACTGCACACAAGCATTAAATATTACTTACCCAATTTCAAATTAATTAAAGATCTAGATATATTCCAAGTTAAACTTTTGACAAAGTCTACAGAAACATGTGCTAAAATATACACTATCAAATATATAGAGTACGGACATATATTTAGAAATGCATGTTGTAGATGTGGATAAATTTTTTGATCAGTTTTTGTTTCAATTAGGATGAATTTAATTTTTTAATTAGTTTAAAATAGAGGGAGTGTGTAGAATATTACATTGCTACGTTTATTTTTTCAAGGTAACAAACCAACATGTGTTTGTCAATATCTATATGAAAGTATCTATCAATATCTTTATGAACGAGTGGTGGACCCTGGCCCTTGCGAGCGGGAGGGATCTTGCCCCCATTAGGTGTTTTTGTGAGTTTGTGTACGGTTTGTGTTTTGTTCAGGAAGACCATGCGATGGTGTCACTCTAAAGATGGAATAAGGTTCTCCCCACCTAGCGCTCATTTTGGTGATGCATCTAGCGTCATCGAAGGGCATGTGGTGGTGTGTCTTCGGCATATCTCATTAGATTCAGTCGGCGCTAGTGTTTGGTGGCTCTGCATGGATCCAGTTTGTGTTCATCTTTGTCATGTGTCTTCATGTTGGATCCTTTCGATCTATATTTCTCTTCATAGGCAACGTTTACTATTCTGGTGCACTGATCCCGTGGGGCCTTAGCACGATGACTTTCCGACTATCTAATACAACAAGTTTGGCCTGACTCCGGTGAGGGAAGGGCGATGACGACGGCGCGTCTTCGGCTCGCTCCAATGCTGACATGGCATGACTAATAGATAAAAAAATTCCTCGCAAAAAAAGTTACCACATGGGAAATGTGGTAAGCTATCTTTAAGATAAAAAAATTCTAATTATATCTAAGATGATGCTGAGAGCTAATTAAGTGAAAGTCTCCTTTTGTGCCACAATACCATTATGCCTTCTCTGTTTAGATAACCCATTCACTGTCCAGCCCCTCATTAATTGAAATCTCAGAAATAATTTTTGCAATCACGAACAAAAGGCACTTTTTTATATCATTCAATCTCAGCCCATACTACTACAATGGGAGTACATGAATTAGTAAGATGGCAAGGGGTTGCAAAACAAGCACCAACGTGCATAATCAATCCTACAAAGAAAGAAGGAAACGTCAAGCAACGTGATCGAAGAGGCAGACTGGGGTGGCGACACTTGTGTCGATCTTGCAGTCGAGCCTCAGTTACACATAGGGCTAGAGGAGAAAACGTCTACCGGTAATGACTTGGATATCATACCGGCGTGCAACCTAAGCTCATCCCCATCGCGGCCAACCTCCTTTATGCTGACCCACGCAACAAATACCTTCACCTTAATACCTTCGAGACCGCTGATCAAGTCATTTTTTATGTTTCCGGCGACCCAAGTGCTGTAGTGGATGTCGTACTCACCGTCGACACACAATTGGCATTCATCGGAGAAGTGTACCTCAAAGGAGCCATCCGATCGGAGCTCGTAGTCATGCACTCCCTGCGGGAGGATGCCCTGTGGGAAGCCGTATCGCCCTAGCATTTCGTACGCCGTCGGCTTGGCTGCATGGGCTGGGGGCTTGGCCACGGTGGCAGCGGTGGTAGTGAGAAGGATGGCTACTATTGCCACGAGGAGAAAGGTAGTGTGCTTCACCATTGTTGGTGCTCTAGCTCAGGCTGACAACTAAAGCTTTGGAGATATATTTGTGTGTCAGCACAAAAATATGCAGGCTATATATAGAGAGATAAATTTATAAATATTTGGTATACAATAAATGTGTATTCAGTACTCACTAAAGTTAATAGGAAATATACTCCTACTAAAAATATTCTCATATAAATTAGATAACTATAAGATATATATGCTCATTAATTTTTCAAATCGTAGCAACAAAATAAACATTTAATTCCCTCTGAGGGTACAGAGTCTTGGGGAGTTCTACCTCCATTGACATAGCTAACCTAGTTGTGGAAACCTGAGGACTCCATGTATGCTTTATATGTTGAGGGTTGGGTTTGTCATAGATCAACTTACAATCTCTCGGTACTTTTTACTTCGTATACACCCCCAACGCAATAAAACAAAAGAAGGACATAGGGTATTATGTCCACCGTGAGAGCCTGAACTTGGGTAGAAACCCTTATTTATGTTACCATCTTGACAAATACCATACTAAGGATACCCTACTGAGGGATCTGCCTTATTTAGAATTGGGAAACGTTGCATGGAAAACAAAAAAAATCTACAAACGCACAAGATCTCTCAAGGAGATGCATAGCAACGAGAGTTGAGAGTGTGTCTACGTACCCTCGTAGACCGTAAGCGGAAGCTTTTGTTAACGTGGTTGATGTAGTCGAACTTCTTCGCGCTCCAACCGATCAATTACCGAATGAATGGTACCTCCGTGTTCCGCACACGTTAATCTCGGTGACGTCCTCCGCCTTCTTGATCCAGCAAGATGGTGAGGAGTGGATTCGTTCCGGAAGCATTTCAGCATGGTGACGGTGATGGTGAAGCTATCTCTGCAGGGCTTCGCCTAAGCACTACAAAAATATGATCGGGGTGTAAACGGTGGAGGGGGGCGCCACACATGGCAAAACAATTGTCGTGGTTGTGTTAGGCGCCCCCTCCCATATATATATAGGTGGGAGGGAGAGGGGAGAGGCCAAGGGGCGCCCCCCTACCACATATATATAGGTGTGAGGGAGAGGGGAGAGGCCAAGGGGCACCCCCAAGTAGGCCGAATCCTACTTGGGTTCTTCCCCCAAGTGGCACCCCTTCCTTATTTGGAGTGCAGGAGGAAGGAAGGGAGGAGGTGTGCCCCCCCTTCCTTTCTCTCCTGAGGAGGGAAAGGAAGGAGGGGCCATCCATCCCCTTCCTTCCCCTAGGGCCGGCCATCCAAGTGAAGGGACACACCAGCCCCCTTGTGGGATGGTATGTCCCTCCCTTTGGCCCATAAGGCTCATACACTTGCCAGGTTTGCCCGGAATCCCTTCCGGTGACCCAATGAGTACCCGGTGCACTCTGAAACTATTCTGGTGTCCGAATACCATCGTCCTATATATATACCAATCTTTACCTCTCGACCATTTCGAGACTCCTCGTCATGTCCTTGATGTCATCCGGGACTCCAACAACATTCGTTCACCAAATCATATAACTCATATAACACTATATCGTCAATAAACGTTAAGCGTGCGGACCCTACGGGTTCGAGAACTATATAGACATCACCGAGACACCTCTCCGGTCAATAACCAATAGCGGAACTTGGATGCCCATATTGGCTCCTATATATTCTATGAAGATCTTTATCGGTCGAAACGTTATGACAACATACATGATTCCCTTTGTCCATCGGTATGTTACTTGCTCGAGATTCGATCGTCGATATCTTCATACCTAGTTCAATCTCGTTACCGGTAAGTCTCTTTACTCATTCCGTAATACATCATCTCGTAACTAACTCCTTAGTCATTTGCTTGCAATCATATGATGTGCATTAGCGAGAGGGCCCAGCGATACCTCTCCAACTCTCGGAGTGATAAATCCCAATCTCGATCTATGCCAACTCAACAAACACCTTAGGAGATACTAGTAGAGCATCTTTATGATCACCCAGTTACGTTGTGACGTTTGATAGCACACAAGGTATTCCTCCGGTATCCGGGAGTTGCATAATCTCGTAGTCGAAGGAATATGTATTTGACATTACGAAAGCAATAGCAATAAACTAAATGATCAATATGCTAAGCTAGCAGATGGGTCTTTGTCCATCACATCATTCTCCTAATGATGTGATCCCGTTATCAAATGACAACTCATGTCTATGGTTAGGAAACCTTTACCATCTTTTGATCACTGAGCTAGTCTAGTAGAGGCTCACTAGGGACACGGTATTTGTTTATCTATCAACACATGTATTTAAGTTTCCGGTCAATACAATGCTAGCATGAATAATAAACCTTTATCATGATTAAGGAAATATAATAATAACCATTTTATTATTGCCGCTAGGGCATATTTCCATCAATCTCCCACTTACACTAGAGTCAATAATCTAGTTCACATCGCCATATGATTAACACCCATAGTTCACATCGCCTTGTGACCAACACCCAAAGAGTTTACTAGAGTCAATAATCTGGTTCACATCGCCATGTGATTAACAACCAAAGAGTATCAAGGTGTGATCATGTTTTTCTTGTGAGAGAAGTTCAGTCAATGGGCCTGCCACATTCAGATCTGTATGTATTTTGCAAATTTCTATGTCTACAATGCTTTGCATAGAGCTACTCTAGCTAATTACTCCCACTTTCAATATGTATCCAAATCAAGACTCAGAGTCATCCGAATTGGTTTCAAAGCTTGCATCGACGTAACCCTTTACGACGAACTCTTTATCACCTCCATAACCGAGAAATATCTCCTTAGTCCTTCTTAGGTAACTAAGGATAATTTTGACCGCTGTCTAGTGATCTATTCCTGGATCAGTATTGTACCAGATGACCCACAAGTATAGGGGATCAATCATAATCCTTTCGATGAGTAAGAGTATCAAACCCAACGAGGAGCAGAAGGAAATGAAAGGTAGTTTTCAGCAAGGTATTCTCTGCAAGCACTGAAATTATAAGTAATGAGTAGTTTGATAGCATGATAATTTGTAACGAGCTTGTAACGGTAACGGTAACAAAAGTTCAGCAAGATAGCCCACTTTTGAGGCAAAGGACAGAGACCAAAACTGTCTCTTATGATAAGCAAAGCGTTCTTGAGGGTACACAGGAATTTCATCTAGCCACCACTAGTACGCGTCGGTGCTATACAAACAAGTTTTAACCCCTTTCCGCGACGGCATTTGGAACCGTCGCCTAGTCAGTGATGGAGATAGTGGGGGGGTCCTTCCCACACAACCCAGAAACCATCGGGGATAGGGAGCCTTGATGCATACAGTTGTCGCTATATAAGTGTTTCCTGTATCTCGAATATCCCAAACGCTTCATCCTTGCTACTCGTTTGTACTAGCATTGCCATCGCAGTCGGAGTTTTGTGGTTTTACCTAACACTACAGGAATCAGGAACTTTGCCGCCCGCCATGGCGGAGGGTAAAGGCACGAATGGCGGATGGCAAAGACAGCTGACGGTAAAGTTCTTGATTCCAGTAATGTAAAACCACGCAGATTCTAGGCATGGGAGCTTTCGTGGCAAGTTCTAGGCACGGAAGTTTTACGATTCCTGACACATCACAAACAGTTCATGATTATAAACCGTGTACGATAGGTAGACAATCACACACATTTGGTTTTCCCGCACCGTATGTGATAGTGTCTGACATCACACACACTTTGCAAATGGCAACTATGTGCATTGTTACACATGTTTCCTCTCTGTGAACCGTGTCGGATTATGATGTATATCGCACACGATGTGCTTTATTAACCGTTTGCGTCGTAATGACCCGCACACTGTAATTTCACCCTAATTTAATTGCTGCTATTTAAAATTGTACCTAATTTAAACTTGAAAGTAGGCTATAGCTTTACTCATATCCATCAGGTTCAAACAACCAATGCATTATTCGATTCAAAGTTACATATGTTTAAGAATTACATAAGCACCAAATAAAGAATGATGAACGAGGGTTCTATACTTGTACAATTACAGATGGAGAAAGAGGCGACAGACATTCTGATTGCTGAACAAGGTGAAGCAGAATGGCCCTATTGTGCTCTCCTGGATGCAGAAGGCATGCAGCGCTCTTGTCCAACCCCTTGTGGTGGCCGGCCGCCAATCATGTAGTTTGAGAGGTAATCTTGAGTAAACTGCTTCAGGATCCACTACAAAAGAAAAAAGATTCAGACATTGTCATCTCACACAACTCATTACGGACAGTAAAAAGAAGGCTACAGGGTTCTTACTTACCATCCTGCAGTTCACTGTTGTCTTGCATAAAGTGTAAACAAATAGTTTGATTGACATCTTTTGACCCATTTTAATGACAATCTTTATCCGCTTCCTCACTTTATGCTGGTTCATGAATATCTCATTGCCCCATACACAGAAAGGTTCTAAGTGTGGATCTTTGGCAATGATATATGTACCTAAAAGCACCAAGGTAATATTAGAAGTTAAACAACAATTGAAAAATGATGCAGTACAACACTCCCTCCATCCCATTATATAAGATTTTATTACATGTATATCTAGACATCATTAGAACATTAAGGTAACACTCTTCCTTATTGCTATGTAGCCTGGGATTGCATATTTAGTCATTAAGTACAATGCATGTTGCTATGTAGCCTTAGATATATTAAATATGGCCCTAGTTAACCTACTGATAAATGGGTTACAAATATATTCAGTGAAATGTCTGATTCGACGATTAATCCCTTATCAGCCCCGGGCTATATGGTACCAGCTACTGTATCTTGAACAGTGGGTACATATAAGCAATGCGATGAAACTAACCTCGATGGAAAACAACACTATTCTCAATATTGTCCTGCATGGATACATATAAAGGCATGTTAAGGGACAACAGGCTAAACATCAACCAAATATATCCCTGGTAGACAACATAATCTACAAATGATAGCTTCATTGGAAGGCTTAAGAACGCTAGTTAAGCAAAACAAGAAGTGGAAAGGTGTGTTAACTGCATCAGGCATAACATTTAAAAACAAGCAAATAGTCATTCAAACTGGTATTGTGCAGGTCTAAAGTACACAAGTTATTGATAAAAAACGAAAAGCCATGTTAACTGCAATATCCTTAACATCAACCAAATATCATAATTCATAGTGATATGGTTGAAACTGTTATTGATGAAATTGAACTGCCCGGCAAATACTTGCACATATAGAGCATCACATTGTGAAGAACTGAAATAAACAAGTCATAAGGCCATCTCTAGCCGATCCTTAAAAAGTTGAAGGACTAACACCCTTAGTGGATACATATATATATATAGGCTAGACTTCTAGGGTTTAGCCATTACGATCTCGTGGTAGATCCACTCTTGTAACACTCATATTCATCAATATCAATCAATCAGGACGTAGGGTTTTACCTCCATAGAGAGGGTAAACATTGCGTCCCCCGTATCCTGTTACCATCGATCCTAGACGCACAGTTTGGGACCCCCTACCCGAGATCCGCCGGTTTTGACACCGACAGTCGTGCGGATGGGTTCTTTGGGACCGGAGCGACGAGGCGCGTCGGACAGTGGCAACGGCGGGTGCTGGGGTGGCCGGAGTTGGCAACGGCGGCGAGCGAGGCGGCGGCCGGAGCTCGGCTTCGTGCGAGCGTGGCGCTAGATCAAGCAGGCGATCGAGTAGAGGGGCTAGGCGGCCTCCTGGAGGAACCAGAAGCGCGATGCCGTGCAGGGGCGCGGGTGGTTCGAGCTCAGGCCACGGCGGTGACAAAGTCGGGCGGCGGTGAGCTATGCTCACGGCGAGAACGGCGCTACAGCATGCAAACGACAACGGGAGCAGGGGTGGAAGGGGGAGTGGCTCACGGCGCTTGCAACGGATGGCTCGGCATGGTCAGGGCAGCTCTATAGGCGGCGCATCGACGACAGCGATCTCTGGCGATCCGAGGATGAAGACGACGGCGTGAAGGCGATGCAGAGCTTCTGGCGAAGCGTGTCTTGGTGAGGATGAAGAGGGGAATGAGGCAGTCCTTCTAGACACGACGGATAGGCGGGGCAGTGGCTCTGGCCGCGGCGAACGGCGTCGGTGGCGGTGGCATGCTCGGCCATGGGAAGAGAAAGCAGAGGAGCGAGGGGGAGGGACACTGGGAGAGCGAGAGAGAGTCGAGGGGTTTCTAGGGTGGGTGCATGGCGCTCGGGGCCGTCTCCAGTAGCGGTAAGAAGGCAGGAGGTGGTCGGGCGCGTGCTCGCGCGCGTCGGCCACGCGCGATGTCCGGCTGGCGCAGGGAGGAAGACGACAAAGGGGGAAGCGGTGGTGGGCCGGGCCACTTCTGCCAGGTAAGGCCCAGGTGAGATTCCTCTCCTCTCTGTCTTTTTCCTATTTCTGTTTTGTTTTCTAATTTGTTCTATTTGTTTTGATTTAGTTCCAGCACTAAATCATTTTAGTTGCTTCTGGAAATTCTTGTGGGTGTAAGATGAACTAATACAAAGCCCCACATTATTTTTCAGAATTATTCGAGTTATAAATATATTTATAGGAATTTATAACCCCAATTCAAATATTTAGGATTTAACTCAAAGTCCACAAATGTCATGGAAAATGTACAATATTTATGGAGGAGCTTTTAATCACTTCCCATAATCATGTACATTTTTGAAGGGCACTTTGGAATCATTGAGAATTATTTTAGGTTGATCTTGTTTGAAAATAAATTGGTGCTAGGGTTTGGTCATCCCCATTTGAAGTTTCAAATAAATCTAGACATGATGCATGGATGCTTGTGCAACTATTTGCAATCAGATTCTAGGGCCGTGACAACTCACCCCCACTAAACAAGAATCTCGTCCCGAGATTCAAGACGTGAGGTAAGAAGACAGAAGGAACACAAAGCTAACACGATCTTCATGATCCAAACTCCCTTCTCGAAGATGTTGATTCATTCCTTGAAATTGATCTTGACGTCCTTGCTTTCAAGATCTTTATCCAACTATGATGACGGAAGAGAGGAAACTCGACAGAATTCGATCGTCACGAAGATCAAGCGATACACGATCAACTCATGGAATGAGACGAACGAATGCCTCTTGAGCCGAGACACAAGACACATATCAGGGGTGAAAGGAAACAGATGGCGATGGCTCAACTTGGTAGGAAACAATTCCACACTCGATCATGATGTAGTGAGGAGTTAACTGCCATGATTCCTCAACGGGGCACCTTAGGGAAGGTGACTCGTAGAATTATTCTCTCAAGTGGCAAAAAGAATTACTTTTGATACAAAGATCATTGAAACCCTCTATACTAGCCTAAGGCAATCACAATCGATCATTTGAAGGAGTTCTAAAGATTGGCATACTCAGACTAGAATGGATGATGTGGACTACCTTGTTAAAGACAACGCAATGGATGATTTTGCTTATCATCGGAAATGGATGGGACCCATGGTATGTCCACTTTTGAAGATGATCTTGGACAACAACTGCTGAGAAAGGCAGCCCATGGGAAATTGGCACAATGGCGGTGCAAGCTGGGAACAAAATGCAACTGTTGGGAATGTTCCAACCATCATATTTGCCCGAGATTCAGATCCGATTGGTGATAGGATACTTCAGACTTAGCATGTCTGAAAAGAAAGTTTGCAACACAAACCGACGAGATGATGTTGCGAGATTCTCGGGAAATGAACTACGATAGTAAGCTCCAAAACATGCGCTGGTTCTGCTACATACCTGTGAACACGTTGTCCAACACAAGCATGACCACATAGTAGTCTTACAGCAAGCACTACCAAGTTCGGGTAGAAACCATCATTGAGGATATCAAAGTCTTGTGCATTACCATGGATTAGCAGTTAACTTCTTTTCCTGGAACAAATCAATCAGTGGCTTGGTGTGCTAGGGATTCATATAGAATGAAGGTTGCAAGTCTCTAGACCACATAATACTTCGCACATATGCATGACTGACTTGGGATGATTACAGAGGAAGCAAAACAAACTTTTTCGAATTCACGGCGGCAACTTGCATCGAATGCACATGAATTAGAGGAAGTCTCTTCTTTCATCCAAACATATGCTTCATGAATGGGACATGAAGATAATGCTTATAAAAGTTTCCAACACTAGCTTGATGTTCAACACGAATCACGGAGGAGATAAAATGTTGATGATGGGCTAAACAACAAGTCATTAAGATTCCCATGAAGATGGAATCCCACAACTATGTGAACAAGGCGATAGCATTGGTCAGAACAAAAGATATAATGATGTATGCTCGAGGGATCAACCACGAGTAAGACAACATTATGAACATCGTTGGTTCTGATTTGATTTGACGATATCCCATACTCAAATCAAAGATTGTGTAAGACAATAGGTCCAACAACTGATCACGAGGACCAATTGATGAAGATATCATCTTTCTTCAACACACACACACACAGAAAATATCCCTTAGATATGAACTAAGTTAAGAAAAGCTTTTACTTTCCAACTCTCCAAGTTGTTGTCTAGATCAACCAACCAGCTCAGGGATATCCAACACAAATTCTTGGAGCAGGGGTGATTACAAGAAACCAACTTCATAACGAGCTCAACATAACAGTCAGGGGACAGCCTGGCGATACTTCCGAGAAGATAGCCAGAAAATTATGAACCACCGAAATGTTATTAAGCTCGGGAGCAATCTCACTTTCGAGGCAAGATGATATGATCAAAGGAGCCAGGGATTGACACAATCCTAACTCATTGATCGAAGAGTGCACCAGAAATAAGGACTATGTAGCACCATCAATCTTAGATGATGATTCAATAACCAGCACGCTAAGAGTGAGAGTATTGTCCATTAACTACCAAGCAACGAGGTTGCTAGGAGTATTGATTTCACACATCACAGTTCACTTTTCGGCATTCCAGTTACAACAACACGGGACCGAGGAATGAATAATGATGGCGAGAAGTATCATTGCGTCAAGAATTCATAAGAGGTGGTGCAATTCTCATGACATTCCTGACAGAAAGACGGCAACACTCCAAGGTAGAACAGAACAAAAGCTGGATTGGCATTTTGGTCTGCGGGGTACAACTGCTTTGACCCAATCCTAGAACTGGATGAGGTACTGGAGTTTGTTTCTCCTAGTCATTCTAAAATAGAATGGCTTGACGGACTATAAAATAATAGGCATCGACGAACACAGATGCACAACTACTCCTGACTATCAACTGATAGATGGAGGTCAGAACACAACTAAAGGGGAACAACTCAAGGAACATAAAACTTTCTGAGTTTTGGATGCATAGATTAGTATGTCGAACCAAGTTCGACAGGTTTCTTCCGGATAACCCATGCAGAAAGGTAGGACTGGCAGAGTCACAATAGAATGGGGAACTCATCGAGAGCACTCTTGTTGTGATCTTTTGGTTCAAACAACTTCTGCCATGAGCAGTTCATGGTATTTGGAAGAAGGAAATACCACGGACCTCGAGCACTATCGCAAAGGTTACTAATATCCTATAGGAATGAGCAACACTATCAACATGAAGTAAGTAGGGTGAGCTCGGGTTCAAGAACCCAGGAACAGAATACCTACTAACTAATAACATCATGGGATGCTTTCAAGAATGATGGCCAGAATCATCACACTAGGAATATAAGCATTGCAAAATACTGGGTGGTTTTCTAGGATGCCTAGGGTCATAATACTAGCTCCAACATATATGTCGAGGCAATGGAGTACCTCAATAGACGATTGGTGTAGTTAATCTGGCCCAAAGGAACATCGAGAACGGAAAGAAGGGATTTGCAAATGCATCAGACTGTTTAGAAATCTGGGATGACTCAATAGCATAACGCCTGTAAATGCTCAAAAAAATTGAGACATCCTGCAAAATAGTGGCATGACCACTCAATCATCACAACATCAAGGTTCTGAGGCCAACTATGAACATACGGAAGTAATAGAAACTGAACTGAGACTTGAATCCATCAATCCTATAAGTCTACGGATTAGTAACATGTGATCCTAATAGAAAGATGAGAAGCCTAGTTCTTAATCCCCGTAGAAGAGAAGAGGGCGACTCAGATCAGAAGGGCATAAGGTAAAGGAGTAAAGAGAGTCTTACGTTCCCTTCCACAATCAATTCCCTTATATAACTAAAGCATTTCTAGACTCAACTTCGACCAGTTTGGCATGGTAATCCTACAGGCAGTCAGGCTCTGATACCAACGCTGTCAGGACCCCGATCCTAAATCACACCGATCTAGCATGTAACACATCATATCACTTTGCGGCCTCACGCATGGTATCCCCACGGGTGCCACCTTACCTGGCCCAGGACCGTTTGCGCCTTTTGGCTCACGTATATGACAGTGCCGCTAGCATCCATATGACAAAGAACCCGGGCCGACATGTGGTGTAGGGTGGAACCCTAAGTGGAGATCTTTCATGAATTGGAGGGGGAATCCCCAAGAACAAGATGAACACAAGAGGGAAAAACAAGAGGAACACTCAAGAACAAGTCCAATCACACATCCACTAGACAATCAAACACACAAGATCCACAAGGTACATGAACAATCAAAGGGAAATAAGATACATGGTAGAGTTCATCCCAAATCCTATGAAGGAGATGAGGGCTTGATGATCTAGATAGATCCTTCCCTCAAGAGGGGTCTTCATCCACTAGGGATCTTCTCCAATGGAGGCCTTGAACTCCAATGGAGTGTCTCTCTCTCAAGAGGAATCCCACAAGGGGAGATACATGAGCTAAGCTCTAGTGTTTAGATCTATTCTTAGCTAAGTCTAAATGGAGGAGATGAAGGAGTATATATAGGTCCAAGGGATGAAGGGGTAAGCAGGGGCGAAATGGGGATTACATGGGCAAAGCCCGCAGCAACACACAGGGGGCCCCGTGTGCACGGGGTAAATGGAGCCCGTGCGCACGGGGTATGCAGAGACCTGACGCAAGGGCCCGTGCGCATTGGGCCCGTGGACACGGGGGTCCCGTGGGCATGGTACACGCCCGTGCGCACGGGGGCTTCAGGACCGCCAGCCTAGGAGGCCTGTGGGCATAGGGTTGGAGTGGCCCGTGCGCACGGGGTTGCCTGGGAGCTGCTGCCTTCTTCTTGGCGCTTCCTTCTCCACTTCCAGGCTTCCCTCTTGGATGGTGTAGGTGTTCACTTCTTCTTGGACTCCTCCTTGATGAATGTGTAGCTCCGCTCACACCTATGTATGCATGCGAGAGAGGGGTCAAGTAGTATACCATCCTCGAGAGGTACAAGTGGACACGTGTAAAGGAGATGATTCATCTTTGTATGGATGAAGTAGATGTGGCACGCGTCACTTGCCAAATGGACTCTTGACATGGTGATGTCCATAGGATACTCCGCATCATCCCCTCCCCCTTGGGAAAGATCCGACCTCGGATCGAAATCCAAATCACCATGGGAAAGAGATGATGTTGCCGTGTAGTAGTGGAGGATCACCAAGCATTCATCATCTTGTAGTTCCAAATGGGCACTCTCTGATGTCGTACCGTCTTGTAATTTCTTTAAAAGGAGCAAAGATAACAAGCACTTGGAAAAACAAATGTGGTTGGCGTAAGAGCAAAACCAAGCATTCAAGAGGTGATTCACCCAACAAGTCTTGTCATCAAGCATAGCATATGGTTTGACAAAGAAGTGTGGCATGGCATTTAAGCATATAAGGTGAGCACAATCAAGGACATCATGGAAACAAGTATGCAAATGGGAGGTAAAGATGTGATAACCCACAAGTATAGGGGATCGCAACAGCTTTCGAGGGTAGAGTATTCAACCCAAATTTATTGATTCGACACAAGGGGAGCCAAAGAATATTCTCAAGTATTAGCAGCTGAGTTTTCAATTCAACCACACCTGGAAACTTAGTATCTGCAGCAAAGTAATATGATAGTGGTGGCAGCGGCAACAAAAGTAAAGACAGCAAAAGTAATGTTTTTGGTATTTTGTAGTGATTGTAATAGTAGCAGCAGGAAAGTAAATAAGCGAGAACCAGTATATGGAAAACTTGTAGGCACCGGATCAGTGATGGATAATTATGCCGGATGTGGTTCATCATGTAACAGTCATAACATAGGGTGACACAGAACTAGCTCCAATTCATCAATGTAATGTAGGCATGTATTCCATATATAGTCATACGTTCTTATGGAAAAGAACTTGCATGACATCTTTTGTCCTATCCTCCCGTGGCAGCGGGGTCCTATTGGAAACTAAGGGATATTAAGGCTTCCTTTTAATAGAGAACCGGAACAAAGCATTAGCACATAGTGAATACATGAACTCCTCAAACTATGATCATCACCGGGAGTGGTCCCGATTATTGTCACTTCGGGGTTGCCGGATCATAACACATAGTAGGTGACTATAGACTTGCAAGATAGGATCAAGAACTCACATATATTCATGAAAACATAATAGGTTCATATCTGAAATCATGGCACTTGGGCCCTAGTGACAAGCATTAAGCATAGAAAAGTCATAGCAACATCAATCTCAGAACATAGTGGATACTAGGGATCAAACTCTAACAAAACTAACTCGATTACATGATAAATCTCATCCAACCCATCACCATCTAGCAAGCCTATGATGGAATTACTCACGCACGGCGGTGAGCATCATGAAATTGGTGATGGAGGATGGTTGATGATGACAACGGCGACGAATCCCCCTCTCCGGAGCCCCGAACGGACTCCAGATCATCCCTCCCGAGAGGTTTTAGGGCTTGGCGGCGGCTCTGTATCGTAAAACGTGATGATTTCTTCTCTCTGATTTTTTTCTCTCCGAAAGCAAATATATAGAGTTGGAGTTGGCGTCGGAGGGCATCCAGGGGGCCCACGAGGTAGGGGGCACGCCCTAGGGGGGGCGCCCCCACCCTCGTGACAAGGGTGTGGGCCCCCTGGTCTTCATCTTTGGTGAGGATTTTTTATTATTTTTTCTAAGATGTTCCGTGGAGTTTCAGGTCATTCCGAGAATATTTGTTTTCTGCACATAAAACAACATCATGGCAATTCTGCTGAAAACAGTGTCAGTCCGGGTTAGTTCCATTCAAATCATACAAGTTAGAGTCCAAAACAAGGGCAAAAGTGTTTGGAAAAGTAGAAACGACGGAGACGTATCAACTCCCCCAAGCTTAAACCCTTGCTTGTCCTGAAGCAATTCAGTTGACAAACTGAAATAAAGAAAGAAAGAAAGAAAAACTTTTACAAACTCTGTTTGCTCTTGTTGTTGTAACTATGTCAAGCCAGCATTCAAGTTTTCAGCATAGATCATAACTAACCACATTTGCAATAATTCTCAGGTCTCACAATTACTCATATCAATAGCATAATCAACTAGCAAGCCATAATAATAAATCTCGGATGACAACACTTTCTCAAAACAATCATAATATGATATAACAAGATGGTATCTCGCTAGCCCTTTCTGAGACCGCAAAATATAAATGCAGAGCACCTTTAAAGATCAAGGACTGACTAGACATTGTAATTCATGGTAAAAGAGATCCAATCATAGTCATACCCAATATAAATTAACGGTGATGAATGCAAATGGCGGCTGTGCTCTCCAACTAGTGCTTTTTAATAAGAGGGTGATGACTCAACATAAAAGTAAATGGATAGGCCCTTCGCAGAGGGAAGCAGGGATTTGTAGAGGTGACAGAGCTCAGTTTTGAAATAGAGATAAATTGTATTTTGAGCGGTATACTTTCATTGTCAACGTAGCAACTAAGAGATGGCGATATCTTCCATGCTAAACACATTATAGGCGGTTCCCAAACAGAATGGTATAGTTTATACTCCCCCTCCACCAACAAGCATCAATCCATGGCTTGCTTGAAACAACGAGTGCCTCCAACATACATCAGGTCCCAGGGGGAGTTTTGTTTGCAATTAATTTTGATTTAGTTTGCATAAAGCATGGGACTGGGCATCCCAGTGACCAGCCATTTTCTCGTGAGTGAGGAGCGGAGTCCACTCCTCTTGAGAATAACCCGCCTAACACGGAAGATAAGGACAACGTTGGTTGATACATGAGCTATTCGAGCATACAAAACAGAATGTTTATTTGAAGGTTTAGAGTTTGGCACATACAAATTTACTTGGAACGGCAGGTAGATACCGCATATAGGAAGGTATAGTGGACTCATCTGGAATAACTTTGGGGTTTAAGGGATTGGATGCACAAGCAGTATTCCCGCTTAGTACAAGTGAAGGCTAGCAAAAGACTGGGAAGCGACCAACTAGAGAGCAACAACAGCCATTTACATGCATTAAAATTAATAAACATTGGATGCAAGCATGAGTAGGATATAATCCACCATGAACATAAATATCGTGAAGGCTATGTTGATTTTGTTTCAACTACATGCGTGAACATGTGCCAAGTCAAGTCACTTAAATCATTCAAAGGAGGATACCACCCCATCATACCACATCATAATCATCTCAATAGCATGTTGGCACACAAGGTAAACCATTATAACTCATAGCTAATCAAGCATGGCACAAGCAACTATGATCTCTAATTGTCATTGCAAACATGTTTATTCATAATAAGATGAATCAAGAACGAGGGACTCATCATATTTACAAAAAAAGAGGTCGAGTTCATACCAGCTTTTCTCATCTCAGTCAGTCCATCATATATCATCATAATTGCCTTTCACTTGCACGACCGAACGGTGTGGATAATAATAAGAGTGCACGTGCATTGGACTAAGCTGGAATCTGCGAGCACTCAATAAACAGGAGAATACAAGGCAATATGGGCTCTTGGTTAAATCAACAATAATGCATATAAGAGCCGCTTCAACAATTTAATTATGCTCTTCTCCTACTGACCCCCAAAGAAAAGAAAAGAAATAAAACTATTTACACGGGAAAGCTCCCAACAAGCAAAAGAAGAAAAGAAGAACGGGAAATATTTTTGTGTTTTCTTTTTAATTATTACTATTATAGCAGAAAAATAAACTACTACTATTTGTTTTGGTTTTTCTTAAGGTTTAACAAACACACAAGAAGAAAGCAGGAAAAGGAAACTAAACTAGCATGGATATTACAATGAAAAAGTATGAGCACCGACATCTAGCAATGAGTGTGTGTGAACATAAATGTAACGTCGGTGAGAAATACGTACTCCCCCAAGCTTAGGCTTTTGGCCTAAGTTGGTCTATGGCCATGGCTGGCCTGGCGGATATCCATAATAATAGTTTTAGGGGTCGTACTATGATGAGGAGGAATAGTTGGGATCATACTGATGTGCAGCGGTTATCGCCTGCTGAGCTGCAGCGTGGAGTCGAGCTGCTTCCGCTCTCCTCTTGTACTCTTCTGCCTCCTCTCTGGTAATAACATATCTTCCTTTTGTCTGTGAATCAAAGAAGGCAGGAGCAGGGAGAGTAATACGGAAAACACGTCGTTTATCAAAAATTAAACGATAAGAGAGGTGATTCAGGCCTCTCGACAAACTGGTGCGAAGCCATAGAGGCATAATTTAAATATGCAGGGGGCAACTCCATATCACCCTCACGAATGTCTATCTCAAGAAAATAAGCTAAGCGGGTTGCATAAATTCCTCCAAAGAAATCTCCATTATGTCTATTATGATGCAACCTACGAGCTACAATGGCTCCCATATGATAAGATTGGTCTCCTAACACAGCACTCCTAAGAATGCTAAGATCAGGGACACACATGTGACATGCTTCATCCTTAGCATTTATGCATCTACCGATGAAGAGAGCAAAATAATGTATAGCAGGAAAGTGAATGCTCCTTATAGTAGCCTGCGTTATATCTCTAGATTCCCCCACAGTTATACTAGCAAGAAAGTTTCTAAATTCAGATTTAGGGAGATCCCTAACACTACCCCATGATGGAAGTTCGCAAGCAGAAGTGAAATCCTCTAAGTCCATGGTATAAGATTTGTCATAGAGATCAAACATGATTGAAGGAGAATTACGTGATGATGAATACTCAAACCTCCTCACAAATGAACTCGTGAGATCATGATACTGGGGGAATTTGTTAGCCACAAAATCCTCAAAACCGGCATTGCGCAAATATGCTTTGAATTCTTCTTTAATTCCCGCATGGTCCATAAAATTTTCCGACGGCCATTCGCAAGGCCGTACTGGAGCGTCTCTTGGTGGATCCTTGTCAGCATCGCGCATAGCAATCCTGGGTCCTTGCTTCTTAGAGGAACCACCTTGGAACATCTTCCTAAGCATATTGTTTTTCTCTGAAAAATTCTAAAATTTTTAGTAACTTCAAACAAAAGTGAACCAACTTTAATAAAACTGATAGCAACTACTCCTACAAGTGCCTAGAGCCTATATCCTTGGAACCATATAAATTTGACATGCAAGCTCAAGAACATGGTCACCTATGCAACACAAATTTGCAAAGAATAAAGCACTAGAACAAAAACTAATTGGACCAATGGAGGAGTCACATACCAAGGAACAATCTCCCCAAGCAGTTTTGCGAGAGGTGCTTTGAGCAAGGAGATCGAAAATCACAGCAAAAGTGGCTGGAACTCGTGCTTGAGTTGGTTTTTCGGGTTTGTGTGAGACAAAGGAAGAAGATGGGTGCTGGGATAAGTGGAGGAGGGCCACCATGGGCCCACGAGGCAGGGGGCGCGCCCTATAGGGGGGGCGCGCCCACCACCCTCGTGGCCAGGTGGCAGCTCCTCCCGTGGTAATTTTTGCACAGTAAATCCTCAAATATTCCCGAAAAAACATATTAAATTGGCATGGTATTCTGAGGACTTTTATTTTTGGGATATTTTTATATTGCACGGATGAGTCAGGAAACAGACAGAAAAATACTATTTTTACTTTATTTAATATAAATAACAGAAAGTAAAAGTGGGGTACAGAAGTTTGTGCTTCTAATTTCATCCATCTCATGCTCATCAAAAAGAATCCACTAACAAGGTTGATCAAGTCCTGTTAACAAACTCATTCCGATAATCATGAAACCGAAGAAATTTCGAATAACACTAAGTTACCTCAACGGGGATATGCACATCCCCTATAATAAGTATATCATATTTCTTCTTGACAGTAGGAAGAGGAAATTCAAAGCCTCCAAATATAATCGATGGAATTTTTCCAATAGAGTTGATACTATGAACTTGAGGTTGTTTCCTCGAAAAGTGTACCGTATGTTCATTACCATTAACATGAAAAGTGACAGTGCCTTTGTTGCAATCAATAACCGCCCCTACAGTATTAAGAAAAGGTCTTCCAAGAATAATAGACATACTATTATCCTCGGGAATATCAAGAATAACAAAGTCCGTTAAAATAGTAACGTTTGCAACCACAACAGGCACATCCTCACAGATACTGACAGGTATAGCAGTTGATTTATCAGCCATTTGCAAAGATATTTCAGTAGGTATCAGCTTATTCAAGTCAAGTCTACGATATAAAGAGAGAGGCATAACACTAACACCGGCTCCAAGATCACATAAAGCAGTTTTAGTATAATTTCTTTTAATGGAGCAAGGTATAGTAGGTACTCCGGGGTCTCCAACTTTCTTTGGTATTCCACCCTTAAAATATAATTAGCAAGCATGGTGGAAATTTCAGCTTCCGGTATCTTTCTTTTATTAGTAATGATATCCTTCATATATTTAGCATAAGGATTTGTTTTGAGCACATCAGTTAATCTCATACGCAAAAAGATAGGCCTAATCATTTCAGCAAAGCGCTCAAAATCCTCATCATCCTTTTTCTTGGATGGTTTCGGAGGAAAATGCATGGGTTTCAGAACCCAAGGTTCCCTTTCTTTACCATGTTTCCTAGCAACAAAGTCTCTTTTATCATAACGTTGATTCTTTGATTGTGGGTTATCAAGATCAACAGCAGGTTCAATTTCTACATAATTATCATTACTAGGTTGAGCATCATCATGAACATCATCATTAATATTTTTACTAGGTTCATGTTCATTACCAGATTGTGTTTCAGCATCAGACATAGAAATATCATTTGGATTATCAGGTGGTTCAGCAATAGGTTCACTAGAAGCTTGCACAGTTCTATCATTTTTCTTCTTCTTCTTTTTAGAAGAACTAGGAACATCAATATTATTTCTTTGAGAATCTTGCTCGATTCTCTTAGGGTGGCCTTCAGGATACAAAGGTTCCTGAGTCATTCTACCAGTTCTAGTAGCCACTCTAACAGCATAATCATTTTTCTTACTATTCATTTCCTCAAGCACTTGTTTTTGAGCCTTAAGTACTTGTTCTACTTGAGTGGTAACCATAGAAGCATGTGTGCTAACAAGTTTAAGTTCACCTTTAATATTAGCCATATAATCACCCAAGCGTCTAATCATATAAGCATTTTCTTTTAATTGTCTACCAAAATAAGCATTGAAGTCGTCTTGCTTAAACATAAAGTTATCAAACTCATCCAAGCACTAACTAGCAATTTTAGTAGGAGGGACTTCAGCTTTATCATATCTATAGAGAGAATTTACCTTTACTACCTGTGTCGGGATATCGGGATCAGGAGGTTCTTCAGTAAATAAAGAATTAAGATCATATGTTTCTTCAACAAGCGGTGAATTAAGACCATGTATTTCTTCAATAGAAGGTAAATTCTTAATGTCTTCATCTTTAATACCTTTTTCTTTCATAGATTTCTTTGCCTCTTGCATATCTTCGGGACTGAGAAATAGAACACGTCTCTTCTTCGGAGTTGGTTTAAGAATAGGCTCAGTAATTGGAGCAGGAGCTGGCTCAGGAGGTGCCCAATTATTTTCATTTGTCAACCTATTATTCAATAGAATTTCAGCTTCATCCGGTGTTCTTTCCCTGAAAAGAGAACCAGCACAACTATCCAGGTAATCTCTGGAAGCATCGGTTAGTCCATTATAAAAGATATCAAGTATTTCAAGTTTCTTAAGAGGATGATCAGGCAAAGCATTAAGTAACTTGAGAAGCCTCCCCCAAGCTTGTGGGAGACTCTCTTCTTTAATTTGCACAAAGTTTTATATTTCCCTCAAAGAAGCTTGTTTCTTATGAGCGGGGAAATATTTAGCAGAGAAGTAATAAATCATATCATGGGGACTACGCACACAACCAGGATCTAGAGAATTAAACCATATCTTAGCATCACCCTTTAATGAGAACGGAAATATTTTGAGTATATAGAAGTAACGCGATCTCTCATCATTAGTGAACAGGGCAGCTATATCATTTAACTTAGTAAGATGTGCCACAACAGTTTCATATTCATAGCCATAAAACGGATCAGATTCAACCAAAGTAATTATATCAGGATCAACAGAGAATTCATAATCCTTATCAGGAACTCATATAGGTGAAGTCGCAAAAGCAGGGTCGGGTTTCATTTTATCTCTAAGTGATTCTTTGTTCCATTTAATTAATAACCTGTTAATCTCATATCTATCTTTGCAAGCTAAAATAGCGGCAGAAGATTCCATATCAAAAAGATAGCCCTCAGGAATAACAGGCATATTTTCATCATCACTATCATCATCGTATTCAGATTCAATAATTTCTTTTTCTCTAGCCCTAGCAATTTGTTCATCAAGAAATTCACCAAGGGGCACAGAAGTATCAGGCATAGAAGGAGTTTCATCATAAGTATCATGCATAGCAGAAGTGGCATCATCAATAACATGCGACATATCAGAACGAATAGCAGAAGCAGGTGTAGGTGTCGCAAACTTACTCATAACAGAAGGTGGATCAAGTGCAGAGCTAGATGGCAGTTCCTTACCTCCCCTCGTAGTTGAGGGATAGATCTTGGTTTTTGGATCTCTCAAGTTCTTCATAGTGATAGGCAGATATAAATCCCAAGTGACTCAAAGAATAGAGCTATGCTCCCCGGCAACGGTGCCAGAAATTGGTCTTGATAACCCACAAGTATAGGGGATCGCAACAGCTTTCGAGGGTAGAGTATTCAACCTAAATTTATTGATTCGACACAAGGGGAGCCAAAGAATATTCTCAAGTATTAGCAGCTGAGTTGTCAATTCATCCACACCTGGAAACTTAGTATCTGCAGCAAAGTGTTTAGTAGCAAAGTAATATGATAGTGGTGGTAGCGGCAACAAAAGTAAAGACAGCAAAAGTAATGTTTTTGGTATTTTGTAGTGATTGAAACAGTAGCAGCGGGAAAGTAAATAAGCGAGAACCAGTATATGGAAAACTCGTAGGCACCGGATCAGTGATGGATAATTATGTCGGATGCGGTTCATCATGTAACAGTCATAACATAGGGTGACACAGAACTAGCTCCAATTCATCAATGTAATGTAGGCATGTATTCCATATATAGTCATACGTTCTTATGGAAAAAAACTTGCATGACATCTTTTGTCCTACCCTCCCGTGGCAGCGGGGTCCTATTGGAAACTAAGGGATATTAAGGCCTCCTTTTAATAGAGAACCGAAACAAAGCATTAGCACATAGTGAATACATGAACTCCTCAAACTATGATCATCACCGAGAGTGGTCCCGATTATTGTCACTTCGGGGTTGCCGGATCATGACACATAGTAGGTGACTATAGACTTGCAAGATAGGATCAAGAACTCACATATATTCATGAAAACATAATAGGTTCAGATCTGAAATCGTGGCACTCGGGCCCTAGTGACAAGCATTAAGCATAGCAAAGTCATAGCAACATCAATCTCAGAACATAGTGGATACTAGGGATCAAACCCTAACAAAACTAACTCGATTACATGATAAATCTCATCCAACCCATCACTGTCCAGCAAGCCTACGATGGAATTACTCACGCACGGCGGTGAGCATCATGAAATTGGTGATGGAGGATGGTTGATGATGACGACGGCGATCAATCCCCCTCTCTGGAGCCCCGAACGGACTCCAGATCAGCCCTCCCGAGAGGTTTTAGGGCTTGGCGGCGGCTCCGTATCGTAAAACGCGATGATTTCTTCTCTCTGATTTTTTCTCTCCGAAAGCAAATATATAGAGTTGGAGTTGGCGCCGGAGGGCATCCAGGGGGCCCACGAGGTAGGGGGGCGCGCCCTAGGGGGGCCCACCCTCATGAGAAGGGTGAGGGCCCCCTGGTCTTCATCTTTGGCGAGGATTTTTTATTATTTTTTCTAAGATGTTCCGTGGAGTTTCAGGTCATTCCGAGAATATTTGTTTTCTGCACATAAAACAACATCATGGCAATTCAGCTGAAAACAACGTCAGTCCGGGTTAGTTCCATTCAAATCATACAAGTTAGAGTCCAAAACAAGGGCAGAAGTGTTTGGAAAAGTAGATACGATGGAGACGTATCAAGATGCTAATATGTGTGACAAGTGAACAAGCATCAACCTCAAGATCATAGCAAGAATGTGCAATGTGCTCAACAAAAGGTCTATGGTAGGCATAGGAATCATTCACAACACCAAGTAGAATGAGGTTTCTAAACACATGTGTCAAGTGCAAGACAATCCAAGCATAATGTGCATGGGGTGTAGTGAATATAGTGTGGCACTCAACACAATAGAAAGAGCAAGTGTTCATCATGTGTGAGGCAATCAAGGCAAGCATGTAGCAATCGATGGGACATGGCATATGTGAAGTGATGACATTGTTGCAACCAAACATATGAGAGGAGCAAGTAATCCAAGAATTGGATGCAACACACAAGGCATATATATCATGATGAACAATAAGTCTCATGGTGCAAGCAACACAAGTAGTATGATCCGCAATAGCCATGCTCAAGAAAGATGTCACCTTGAAGGCGTGTCCTTGTGCATTCTTCACAATGCCGAAGTGGTAGCAAAGGTGTTGGAGAAGCGAGTCGTGGTCGAATGTATGAGGCTCGCTCTCAAGAGCTCGAATGGTCAACTCATGTGAAGCAAAAGTCGACACAAGGTCCAAGTATCCTACACATGCATAAAACAAAAAAAAAGAACGTATGCGCATGGTAGATAAACACATCATCCATCATGATGGTTCTCTTCTCTTGCACATAACCATTAGAAGCACAAGTGCATGAATAATATGATGCAACAATGGCAATATTCATGGCACTAGGTATATGGTGCAAAGGGGTAAGACAAGCATGCTTCACAAGAAATATGTCTGAATCTCCAAATATAGGCGAGAATGCTATGGGGGCAATCTCATTAGCAAGACTGAAGGTATAGTTGCACTCAATACATGGCAAATCATCTAGCATGAGAGAGGCAACATGTGGAGATATATGACAAGAAGAAATAATAATCATGTGATAAGCATGTAGATGGTTGTCATCAACCGCATGAAGTGAGCAAGTATGAGTCATCGGTGATGCAACAAGGCAAGCAATCATAGGAAACAAGTCGTGCAAGCTAGTAGTGCGAAGATGCAACATACTAGAGGAAATCATGGCAATCATGTCATGTGAGCAAATAATAGGCATAGGCAATGCACATGACATATCGCAAGCACAAACACAAAGCAAGATCATAGCATAATCATAGGCATGGGGCACAAAGCAAATATGGCAATAACAAGTGATATCTCCACCAAGCTTGCAAATACACATACAAGTATTAGAATCAATCATCATGTGTAATGCAAAGCATGGGTCACAAATGCATGGCAAAGGCATAGTAATGAACATATCATGCAAAGTGAACATGGCAAGATGGGCATAGAATAGGTAATGGATAATAACCCATAGCCAAGGGAGGGCCATGTAGAAGAAATGCGTGAAGTCTTTGCGCGAAGATAGTGGTGGGAAAGACAATCCATGGGATCCTAAGTCATCGTTGCTCTCTAGAGCTTGTTTTGTCAACTCGTGGGATTGCGAGGTTGACAAGAATTCATGGGTACCTACACAAAGGAGACACAAACGAAAGAAATTGTGTGTGCGGTAAATGTACACACCATCCATCATGATGTGTATGTGCACGTGAGAGTTAGCACAAGATAAGCATCGCTCAAAGAAATTTGATGCATGGTATAAGAACATGTCATCCATCATGAAAGAATATTTATTGTGTATAACACGATGGGGATGCAAATTGAGCATACAAGTATAAGGATCATGCAATGGATGGGATGAATAAAAATCTCCTAAAATGTATGAGGAAACTATGGGGGTCTCCTCATGAGCAATGTTGGAAACGTCATATGGAGAAAATGGACAACATCCAAAACAATGCATATCCATAGCTAGATGGTTATGGCATGGCATATGAGATAAATAATGCAAAGGTAGCATATCAATATCATCACAAGAAAAACAAATGCTAATAACCATGGGCTTTTCATCTATGCCATAAGTGCAAATTGGGTTAATCTTAATGGCATATGCATAGTCACTATGAAGAGATTGCAAATATGACATGTGGTCGATCTCATGCATAGCATATGACAAGTCAAGCGGATTGGCAAACATGATGTGACCGAGAGAATTAGCACAAGAAATCCTATGTAACATGGCATCACAACTAATAGACTCCACATGGCAATCATCATACTCATCATAAATGGGTAAATCATCGCATGGGGAAGTCACACTAGCATGAAGCATGGAAATAGGTTGATCAACATCATGCAAGCAATCAACGTCAAGAATGTCCACTAGTGGGACTAGAGCATCACCTTCACCTATGTTACCTTTGTCATTCCACTCATGTGGTGTAGGTGAGGTGGGAAAGACCAAATGGTGGTCATCTTCATCTTGATGGAACCATGTGGGGGGTGCATCACATTCCACCATGGCCATCATCTTGTCCAAAGGTAGGACGAAGTCGTCGAGAATCGGCGCGTCATCATATAAGGGACCTAGCACCAAATGAGAAGACACAATAGAGGTAGAGGTCAAGTCGTTAGTGTTGAAAGTGGCCTCACATGCCCTATCAACTACCTCACTTTCTCTATGTGGTGGTTTACTCACTCCCTCACAATAGGTGCACTCAAACTCACATATGGTGGAGTCACTCTTCGCACTCAAGAGGTGGGGGTTGTGGCTCTCCTCACATCGGAATTGTGGAAACACATCATATATGGGGCTAGTGGTGAAGTCACTCTCACTCTCAATATGGTGGCAAAAGTCACTCAAGTCATCATGTGTCGCCGTGGTCGAGGTGACATACTCAACCATCTCATCGCCGTCGCCATGGATGAAGGCCGAAGATGGCACATCATCACTCTCGCCTCCTAAGATGGAAGCATCATCCTTGCTCGCCACCGTGTCGCTCGCCTCCGAAGCTTGGTCGTTGAAGATCTCCGTAGTTGAACTTGTCGCTGCACCGTCTTGAAAAAGAGTCATAGGAGACTCGGCATCGTCAATGCCACAAAGAGGGATGGTGGTGAAGTCGAACTTGGGAGCATCGTCTTGGAGCTCGTCGGGCTTGGACATCGTGGTGGTACTAGCCTCATGCTCGTTGTGTTGGAGCTTGGTCTTCAAGAAGTGTGCTTGGGATGGAGAAGCCTTGGCCTTCATGAGTTCTTGTTCCGCCTTGAGAGCACTAATGTAGTTGTCATCGAGGGACTTGTAGTTCGCGGGGAAGATAGGCTTGGAGATGTCATTGTTCAATCCCATCATGAAGTGGAACTTCATTGACATGGGGTCGTCCACGCCGGCACGTCGCAAGGCATGCTTCATCTCCTTGAAGTACTCGTCGATGGACTTGGATCCTTGGATGGTGTTCTCCAATTGGCGTAGAAGTTGTTCCGTGTAGGTTGGAGGCACGAACTCTCGCCGCAAAACTCTCTTCATCTTGGGCCAACTCATGTCGTAGTTCTCCGAAGGTGTGTGAAGCCACCATGTGGACGCGTAGTCGTGAAAGTTTCTTGAGGCGCACTTCACTTGATCTTCGAGAGGGACTTGATGTAGCTTGAGGTAGTCGTCCATCAAACGCTCCCACTCAAGATACTCCTCGGGTTCTAGAGTCCCATAGAAAGGAATCTCGTGGTTGGTGTCGAGGTCATAGTAGCTCGAGATAGTAGTGGACTTGAGCTCGTGGAGTAGGCGAAGATGTCGTACGTCCGAAGGCGAAGATGCCATGAAGTCACTTGGCGAAGATGCCAAATGTGTTGAAGAAGCCGTAGCCTTGTAGTCAATGTTGCTGTACTGTATGGCCCGTGCGCATGGGGGTGCTGTAGGCCGTGTGCACGGGGTCCCGTGTGCACGGGGGTCGAGGGCCCGTGTGCACGGGGGTGGCAGAGAATCCAACTCTCGTCCAGTAGGTCGCTCTTCATGGTCTTGTCGATGTCGATGCTTGTGTGTACTTGCCGCAGATGGTAGCACGGAAGTCTTTACACTTGAGCGTCTTCTCAAAGATGAGGAAGACCGCTTGCCGTTCTTGATGAGGACCATGAGCTCCTCCATGTGCTTGTCCATCTTGGCGTCGATGACGTTCTTTATAGCAGCGAACCCGTCGTCGTGGTTGTAGACCGGAGGTGAAATGCCTTGCCTATCCATCACAAAACTCGAGCAAACGTGAGTAGAAAATGAGATAAACAATACCAAGCTACCTTTTCCCAAAGTTGAGGATGTATCTCGTATCACTCAATGTGAGATGAAAGAATAGTGGAATTGGTACCGGACTTGTTCACTCACACCTATCAAGTAAAGCTTATGGTGGAGCTCGGTGAGGATAGTGGCACAAAAATTTGATGCAAAATGTTAGAAAGAGTCAATAATGTTGGAAAAGATTCACAAATTCGCAAGGTGAAATAAGTAGACCAATAGTAATATGTGGCACACGGAAACACACACACGGATAGATAAATGGGGTCGTGCAACCAAGGAATGAGCACAAAATGTGGAATCCCTGGAAAACGCTCGTGTTGCACAACTCAAGAGAGACGCTAGCACGATTGCTCAATAGGCGGATACGACACTTGTGCACAACCTATAAGATGCAAAATGTATGAGCTTTCTATCCCAAGTATGCTATGTGTATGATGTTCCCGTTGTTCTTCTCAAGGTGATCCAAGATGATCGGATATGACAATCTTATGCGCAATGTGGTATGATGCTATGGCACTTGCTTACAAGCTCTTTGCTCTCTTTTCTTTTGCTTAAAAGCTTATTCTCTTTTTTTGATATGGCCACTATGCGAAATGCACAAACCAAGATAGCAATTGTGTATATGCCGGAACAATCTTGTGACACAAGAGATGATATGATGATACCAATATGATATGGTATGTATGAAATGGAAGTTGTATATCACTAGTGTGCACAAGTAAAGTTGCCGGCAATACTCAAATGGCTAGTCTCGATAGGCAAGTGACGCAAAAGGGGCTCAGGGTTATAAATGCAATTGCAAGGGGAATGTACAATGGTGTCGTCGAGGTTACCGTCCTTGAAGATTGTGAGTGGCGGTTTTCTTGATGTAGATACCAAGAGGATGGAGACTCGTCCCTAAGTAGCCGAAACACCTTAGGAAACGGTAAAAAAACCGCGAATTCAAAATCTCATGGACAAAAGTCAAATGGTGGTAGCGGAGATGGCAATGCAGAAGTGGTGGTGATGGATGATGAAGAAGCAGCCGTCCCTAAGTAGCCGAAACACCTTAAGAGACTCAAGTCACCACTCAAACAACCATAAATGCTAAATGGAGCAAAATGGGTGATGGATGATGAAGAAGCAGCCGTCCCTAAGTAGCCGAAACACCTTAGGTTGCGGAAGGCTATGGTGGATTTTGCGGATGGTATGGTGGAAGGCCTATGCAAAGATGCCAAAATGTCAAAAACAATTATGGAGTCAAATGGTGTTGGAGCCTATCTAGGTGGATGGGGGATGTCCATAGCTACTCAACGAGCTAAAGAAGGCGAAAACCGGTCTCCGGATGTGGAAGTTAAGGGCGAAATGGTGAAGTACTCGCGGCTGCTGTAGGGGGGGGGCATGCGCACGGGGTCTAGGGCTCGTGGGCACGGGGTGTCGTGCGCACGGGGTCTAGGGCCCGTGGGCACGGGGTGTCGTGCGCACGATACACACACCGAGGGCACGGGGTCACCTGGGACACGCGCGTTTGGCGGATATCTTCCCGATCTGGGCTCCAAATGGATGGATCTCTTTGCTTTGGTGTAGCTGGGGGTATGGGGGTGGTATGGGAGGGTGGGAGGTCGAAGGGACAGCGGCCGAAATGCACTGGAAGGATCGTGCGCATGGGGTCTGTCTGGCCCGTGTGAACGGGGTCCCATGTGCACGGGGTCCCGATGGCCCGTGTGCACGGGGTGCTCTGTGAGCGGACGAACTGCTCCGGATCCGTGGGTAAATACGAAATTGGGGTCTAAATCAAAGGATGGAAGGTAGGGGAAGGTGGAGGAAAGCTAGATCCACTTGAAACCAAGCAAATCCGTGGATCAAATCCAACAAAACATCATCAAAACCAACAGATCACAAAAAAAAATTGGGGCTATTTTTGGTGGGGAATTTTCGAATTTAGGACGAAATCAACAAAACTAGGCTAGAAAACAAAGAGGGGGCTCCAATTTCGTGAGAAACCATGGCTCATGATACCAAATGGTGTAGGGTGGAACCCTAAGTGGATATCTTTCACAAATTGGAGGGGGAATCCCCAAGAACAAGATGAACACAAGACGGAAAAACAAGAGGAACACTCAAGAACAAGTCCAATCACACATCCACTAGACAATCAAACACACAAGATCCACAAGGTACATGAACAATCAAAGGGAAATAAGATACATGGTAGAGTTCATTCCAAATCCTATGAAGGAGATGAGGGCTTGATGATCTAGATAGATCCTTCCCTCAAGAGAGGTCTTCATCCACTAGGGATCTTCTCCAATGGAGGCCTTGAACTCCAATGGAGTGTCTCTCCCTCGAAAGGAATCCCACAAGGGGAGATACATGAGCTAAGCTCTACTGTTAAGATCTATTCTTAGCTAAGTCTAAATGGAGGAGATGAAGGAGTATATATAGGTCCAAGGGATGAAGGGGTAAGCAGGGGCGAAATGGGGATTACATGGGCAAAGCCCACAGCAACACACAGGGGGCCCCGTGTGCACGGGGTATCCAGAGACCTGACGCAAGGGCCCGTGCGCACGGGGTCCTTTGGGCCCGTGGACACGGGGGTCCCGTGGGCACGGTACATACCCGTGCGCACGGGGGCTTCAGGACCGCCAGCCTGGAAGGCCCGTGGGCACGGGGTCGGAGGGGCCCGTGCGCACGGGGTTTCCTGGGAGCTGCTGCCTTATTCTTGGCGCTTCCTTCTCCGCTTCCAGGCTTCCCTCTTGGATGGTGTAGATGTTCTCTTCTTCTTGGACTCTCCTCGATGAATGTGTAGCTCCTCTCACACCTATGTATGCATAAAAGAGAGGGGTCAAGTAGTATACCATCCTCGAGAGGTACAAGTGGACACGTGTAAAGGAGATGATTCACCTTTGTATGTATGAAGTAGATGTGGCACGTGTCACTTGCCAAATGGACTCTTGACATGGTGATGTCCATAGGATGCTCCGCATCAAGATGACTAGTCGTGAACCCAAAGTGGCGCTAACTTACGGGGACAGGAATACATGAACCAGCATCGAACATGTCGGTCATCAACGTGTGAATCCAGGTTGTAGCAACTGGGCTAACATGACTCTGGGAACCCAGGTTGTGGCAGGCTAGTAGGACTCCGGAAGTCACCACGTGACATTTCCCTGAAGGGACAGACACAGGAAGGAAGTGGATCACATGCCGGCCAGTCTAAGTGTTTCGGAGCAGTAGTAACTGGGCTAGTAGGACTCCGGTAAATCGGGCTGTAGCAGACTACCATGGCTCAGTGGAAGCACTAGACTACATTTCCCCATAAGAGAGGCTACCAAGGATAAACAACTAGGTTGTCGGATCCCACACATACCAAGCAGTTCAATCATACACACAATATGCCCGATATGTGTAAATACAACATGGCATCACAACAAAACTCTACAACTCAAAGTATTTATTCATTAGGCTCCGAGGAGCCAAGTCTTACAAACATGGATCTCATGACCCAACATACAGAGCATACAAGCAACAAGCACATGCGGAAGCTTAACTTGTCTGAGTACAGACAACTACAAATGAAAAAGGCTAAGAAGCCTGATTGTCTACAAGACCCTGCAAGACTTAAGTAAACAAGAAAAACGTCGAAGTCCACATGGAACTACTAGCGAGACTAAAGTCTCTCTCTGCAAAACATAAAATTAAGAAAACATGAGTACAAATGTACCCAGCAAGACTTACATCAGAACTATCTACATATGCTTCGGTATCAACAAAGTGGTGGTGGATTTTAACTGCAGCAAGCCAGCTTTGACTCAGTGGTTATCCTATACTACGACTATAAGTAACTCTTTTGGGGTGGCGCACACGACTCCACATATTCACCAATCAATACACCACTATGGATCCGCTCCCGTCTCCCTACGAGAACGCCATCCATAGCACTCACGCTTATCTTGCGCATTTTAGAGTATCCACTTTCACTTGTCTATGAACTGTACCGGCAACCCAGAAGTCCTTTACCACGAACACGGCTATTCGAATAGATGATGTTAACCCTGCAGGGGTGTACTTCTTCACACACCCTCTCGCCACATACCACCATGTACACGTCGTGTATCTCGGCAACCTTCAAGCGGAAGCCTGGCGAGGGAGTCAGCCATGACCTGACTAACCACACAAGTCTCTAGTCCAGGTTTATCGCCTACTCGGGTTCCATCCGCAAGGAGATCCTGTCGGGGTTTCGCTCACGGCCCCAAACGATGAGAGCAGGGTTCCCGAGGCACCAAACGGGCGTCTCGATACACTGTGCCTTGTGTCTCTACCGCAACATAGCCCACCCCTAGGGTCAGCGCTACGCACGGCCCCCAACACATATCCTACAAACACCAGAAACAAGTTGCAACTCCTGGACAGATATCAAGGTGATTAATAAGCTGAGAGGAGTCGAGTTACCGGAACCCAATGTGTGGTAGTAACTATTCATGGATCACAAACACAGAACTCAGTTCCTAAGGACGGCTTCAATGAAACAACCCACCATGTACTACATGGCCTCTCATCGATACCTTTACCAAATCATGTTCACACACTTAGCTCTCAACAGTAGGACATGTTCACACACCTCCAATTCATCCCCGATGAATCAGACCTGACTCAACTCTAACCAGTAGCAGGCATGACAAACAAGCATGAATGAGTAGGCACATCAGGGCTCAAAAAACTCCTACTCATGCTAGTGGGTTTCATCTATTTACTGTGGCAATGACAGGTCATGCAGAGGAAAGGGGTTCAACTACCGCAGCACGTAACAGTTGAATTGTTGTTGTCCTAATGTAGTAAAAGAGAGCAGAAGCGAGAGAGTGGGATTGTATTAGAATGAACAAGGGGGTTCTGCTTGCCTGGCACTTCTGAAGATAGTATAGCTCTTCATCGGTGTCATCGAACTCATCGTCGGAACATACGTCTACCGAGGGGGAACAACCACCAGCAAAGAGAGAAAGGACACAATCAATGCAATGCACAATATGATGCATGATCATGACATGGTAATATGATGTGATTTGAGCTAATGCAAAAGAAAGTCATTTTAATTGAAGTGGAATTCAAACTATATCATATTCCAACTCCAAACCTATTATGAAATTTGCTCTAATCATGTTTCATCCTAAACAGTGAGGTTAACTTGCTCAAACATGCATGAAAATGGTACATATGGATAGATTGGATTTTTCTGATAATTTTTCATATATAAATTATTTCATTTGGAGTTATAGATTATTTTCTATGAACTTTAGAAGTTTTAGCTATTTTCTGAAATTTCCTGAATAAGAATAAATCCAAAAAAATAGCTTATTGCTTTGGCATGACATCAGTGTGACATCAGCAGGTCAACACGGCCAGGTCCAGGTCAAACCTGACCTGTGGGTCCCACTGGTCAGTCTCACAGTGATGGCTAGGCTCATAGACATGTGGGCCCGGTCAAAGGCCACGTCAGCACGCTCAACGCTGACGCGTGGGTCCACTGATTTTATTAATTAACCTAATTATTTTGGTTAACGAGTAACCTAACAAAGTGGGTCCCACTGTCAGTGCCTAAAGTTAGTCCAAAAGGGTTAGTTAGCCCCTAATCTAATGACGGCCACGTCGGCTAACCGATGATTTGCCGTCGGCGCTAAGTGGGGCATGGCGGAGGTCCTCGTCCGGCCGTTTTCGGTGATGAGAGATCGTGCGGATGGGTTCTTTGGGACCGGCGCGATGAGGCGCGTCAAATAGTGGCAACGGCGGGTGCTGGGGTGGCCAGAGTTGGCGACGGCGGCGAGCGAGGCGGCGGCCGGAGCTCGGCTTCGTGCGAGCGTGGCGCTAAAGCAAGCAGGCGAGCGCGTAGAGGGGCAAGGCGGCCTCCTGGAGGCACCAGAAGCGCGATGCGGTGCAAGGGCGCGGGTGGTTCAAGCTCATGCCACAGCGGCGACAAAGCCGGGCGGCGGTGAGCTCCGGTCATGGAGGGAATGACACTACATCATGCAAACGACAACGGGAGCAGGGTGGAAGGGGGAGTGGCTCACGGCGCTTGCAACGGATGGCTCAGCATGGTCAGGGCAGCTCTGGAGGTGGTGCATCGACGACGGCGATCTCTGGCGATCCGAGGAAGAAGACGACGGCGTGAAGGTGATGCAGAGCTTCCAGCGAAGCGTGGCTTGGTGAGGATGAAGAGGGGAACGAGGCGGTCCTTCTGGACACGACGGATAGGCGGGGCAGTGGCTCTGGTCGCGGCGAACGGCGTCGGTCGCGGTGGCATGCTCAGCCATGGGAAGAGAAAGCAGAGGAGCAAGGGGGAGGGACACTGGGAGAGCGAGAGAGGGTCGAGGGGTTTCCAGGGTGGGTGCATGGTGCTCAGGGCCGTCTCCAGTAGCGGTAAGCAGGCAGGAGGTGGTCGGGCGCGTGCTCGTGCGCGTCGGCCACGCGCGATGTCCGACTAGCGCAGGGAGGAAGACGGCAGAGGGGGAAGCGGTGGTGGGCTGGGCCACTTCTGCCAGGTAAGGCCCAGGTGAGATTCCTCTCCTCTCTGTCTTTATCCTATTTCTGTTTTGTTTTCTAATTTGTTCTGTTTGTTTTGATTTAGTTCCAGCACTAAATCATTTTAGTTGCTTCTGGAAATTCTTGTGGGTGTAAGATGAACTAATACAAAGCCCCACATTATTTTTCATAATTATTCGAGTTATAAATATATTTATAGGAATTTATAACCCCAATTCAAATATTTAGGAGTTAACTCAAAGTCCACAAATGTCATGGAAAAATGTACAATATTTATGGAGGAGCTTTTAATCACTTCCCATAATCATGTACATTTTTTAAGGGCACTTTGGAATCATTGAGAATTATTTTAGGTTGATCTTGTTTGAAAATAAATTGGTGCTAGGGTTTGGTCATCCCCATTTCAAGTTTCAAATAAATCTAGACATGATGCATGGATGCTTGTGCAACTATTTGCAATCAGATTCTAGGGTCGTGACACCTCCGCCTCCGGATCTTCAGAGGTCGCCCTTTTCTTCTTCCTCCCCTTTGGGAAAGGGTTGCAGTCGGCCTCCTCCTCTTCGTCTTCATCCTCCTCGGAGGAGTGAGTTTCGGTCTCTCCGTACATCGCGTCCGAAGTACCTTTGCGGCAGAGGCCATCTTTAGCCTCCTTGTTCTTCTTCTTGGCCTTTTTCTCCAGCGCCTGATAGGGCGTCGGGACCAGCATCCTCATTAGAAGAGGATCTGCTGGGTTTTCGGGCAATGGAGCTGGACATCTGATCCGCTCCGCCTTCTTCGTCCAGCCCTATTTACAGGATGGAATTCTCAGTCCACCCCCTCTTTTGATTAATGAACTAAGTTATGTTTGGGAATATAGCACTTACCGGGGAGGCTGGATGATTGCAGTCCAGGCCAATGTCCTCGGATGTCCTTGGCCACGACTTTTGAGTCTTGAAAAGCAGCTTCCAGATTGCTTCATGCGTTGTGCCGAAGAATCGCTTCAGGGTCTGTGGCCCGTCTGGATTGAACTCCCACATGCAGAAAGACCGGCGTTGGCTGGGAAGGGTCCAGCGGATGAGCATCACCTGGATAACATTAGTGAGGCTGGTGCCCTTCTATATGATATTTTTGATGTGCTTTTTCAGCATCAGCACCTCGTCGGATGATCCCTAGTCCAGACCTTTGTTGGTCCATGACGCAAGCCGCAGCGGGGGTCCGGATCTAAATGCAGGGGCAGCCGCCCACTTGGTGTCGCGAGGTTCGGTGATATAAAACCACTCCTGCTGCCATATCATGACGGTCTCCATGAAGGCCCCTTTGGGCCAGATAACTTTGGGGAGCTTGCTCATCATGGCACCGCCACAATCCGCGTGTTGCCCATCGACTACCTTTGGCTTCACATTGAAGATATTGAGCCAAAGTCCGAAGTGTGGGGGGATGCTGAGGAATGCCTCACACACGACGATAAATGCCGACATGTGGAGGAAGGAGTTCGGGACCAGATCATGAAAATGCAGCCCATAATAGAACAAAGGGGTGGAGGGGAAACCCGAGTCTGCGGAGGAAGTGAGGGATGAAGACAACCCTCTTGCCGGGCTCTAGAGTGGGGATGACTTGCTCTTTGGCAGGAAGCCAGTGTGTGATCTCCGTTGTCAACTACCTCGCCTCCCAGAGCTCCTTGATGTCCTTCTCCATCACGAAGGAGGCCATCCACTTGCCCTGCGAGCCGGATCCAGACATGGCTGGACTGTTTGGTGGCGATGGGGAAGATTGTGACTTGGGCGCTGGAGCTCGAGGACGGGAGGGATGAGGAAGAAGAAGGCGTGAGTTAAAAAGATGAATCCTTATCCTTTTATAAAGGTAGTGAATATCAAGCACCCCCTCACAGGCCTTATAACTCACCTATTCCCAAGGCGTTGTGCGAACGGCACGGTTAGATTACCCAAGCCCGTATTGATGAGAATCCCGCAATAAGGGGACACGATCTTTGCTTTGACAAGACATGTCAATGAAAACCGCGCCTCAAAACGCGAAGCGGGAGGCTAAACAACGGCCCGAAATAATAATAAGGTCGGGCATAACGTCTCGCTGAAAAAGTTGTCAGAAGACATGACTTATTTTGTTTAAGTATTTTCCCCTTGTGATTCAGGGTTGTAACTGTTATACAGAGCTGGATATAGTTCTTTTATTTAAACAGCTTTGGAGTATTCGGAGGAGGAACCCGCCTTGCAATGCCGAAGACAATCTGCGCGCCGAACACATCGTCATTGAAGCCTGGTTCGGGGGCTACTGAGGGAGTCCTGGATTAGGGGGTCCCCGGGCGTCCGGGCAGTGTGACATGGGCCGGACTGATGCGCCGTGAAAATACAAGATAGAAGGCCTTTCCTCGTGTCCGGATGGGACTCTCCTTTGCGTGGATGGCAAGCTTGGCGTTCGCATAGTTCCCTTTCTCTATGAACTGACTCTGTATAAACCCTACAGCCCTCTTGTGTCTATATAAACCGGAGGGTTTAGTCCGTAGAGGCTAAGACAAATCATACAAGCTAGATATCTAGGGTTTAGCCATTACGATCTCGAGGTAGATCAACTCTTGTAACCCCCATACTCATCAAAGTCAATCAAGCAGGAAGTAGCGTATTACCTCCATCAAGAGGGCCCGAACCTGGGTAAACATCATGTCCCCTGCCTCTTGTTACCTTCGATCCTCAGACGCATAGTTCGGGATCCCCTACCTGAGATCAGCATATTTTGACACCGAAAACCAGCAAGTTTGAAATCATAATTGAGTTCTTTGATTGCCCAAAATGCTTTATCTTCTAACTCAAAAGGCAGATGACAAGATTTTCCATAAACCATTTTATAAGGAGACATACCCATAGGATTTTTATAAGTTGTTCTATAAGCCCAAAGTGCATCATCTAATTTCTTAGACCAATTCTTCCTGGACCTATTGACAGTCTTTTGCAGAATTAATTTTATTTCTCTATTGCTAAGTTCAACTTGACCACTAGACTGAGGATGATAGGGTGATGCAATTCTATGGTTAACATCATACTTGGCAAGCATCTTATGGAAAGCACCATGAATAAAGTGTGAACCACCATCAGTCATTAAATATCTAGGGACTCCAAAACTTCGGAGAATAACTTCCTTAAACATTTTAATAGAGGTGTTGTGATCAGCACTACTAGTTGGAATAGCTTCTACCCATTTAGTAACATATAATCAACAACAACCAAAATATGTGTATACACATTAGAGGATGGAAAAGGTCCCATATAATCAAATCTCCAAACATCAAATGGTTCAAAAGCAAGCGAATAATTCATATGCATTTCTCGACGTGTACTGATATTACCTATTCTTTGACATTCATCACAAGATAAGACGAACTTACAGGCAGTTCTGCAATACCTTATGAGCAGTTCTGTCTCTAGCATGATGCCCTCCAAAAGCTTCGGAGTGACATTTCTGTAGGATTTATCCCTGTTCATGCTCAGGTACACAACGTCTAATAATACCATCTACTCCTTCTTTATAAAGATGTGGGTCATCCCAAAAGTAATGTCTTAAATCATAGAAGAAATTTTTCTTTTATTGGTATGTAAAGCTTCGTGGTAAATATTTAGCAACAATGTAATTAGCATAATTAGCATACCAAGGAGTACTGTGAGCAACATTTATTGCAGCTAACTGCTCATCAGGAAAACTATCATCAATAGGTAGTGGGTCATCAAGCACATTTTCAAGCCTAGATAGATTATCAACTATTGGGTTCTTGCTACCTCTTGAGCACTGTGTTGATTTTCCCTTGAAGAGGGAAGGGTGGTGCAGTAAAGCAGCGTAAGTATTTCCCTCGGTTTTTGAGAACCAAGGTATCAATCCAGTAGGAGACCACGCGCGAGTCACCTCATACCTACACAAACAAATAAGAACCTCGCAACCAACGCGATAAAGGGGTTGTCAATCCCTTCACGGCCACTTGCAAGAGTGAGATCTGATAGAGATGATAATAATAAGATAAATATTTTTGGTATTTTTATGATATAGATTGAAAGTAAAGATTGCAAAATAAAATAGATTGGAAACTTGTATGATGGAAAATAAACATGGGGGCCATAGGTTTCACTAGTGGCTTCTCTTGAGATAGCATAAGTATTACGGTGGGTGAACAAATTACTGTCGGGCAATTGATATAAAAGCGAATAATTATGAGAATATCTAGGCATGATCATGTATATAGGCATCACGTCCGAGACAAGTAGAACGAAACGATTCTGCATCTACTACTATTACTCCACACATCGACTGCTATCCAGCATGCATCTAGAGTATTAAGTTCATAAGAACAGAGTAACGCCTTAAGCAAGATGACGTGATGTAGAGGGATAAACTCATGCAATATGATATAAACCCCATCTTTTTATCCTCGATGGCAACCATACAATACGTGTCATTTCCCTTTTTGTCACTGGGATCGAGCACCGCAAGATTGAACCCAAAGCTAAGCACTTCTCCCATTGCAAGAAAGATCAATCTTCTAAGCCAAACCAAACTGATAATTCGAAGAGACATGCAAAGATAAACGAATCATGCATAAAAGAATTCAGAGAAGATTCAAATATTGTTCATAGATAGACTTGATCATAAACCCACAATTCATCGGATCTCGACAAACACACCGCAAAAAGAGTTACATCGAATAGATCCCCAAGAGAATCGATGAGAACTTTGTATTGAGATCCAAAGAGAGAGAAGAAGCCATCTAGCTACTAGCTATGGACCCGTAGGTCTAAGGTAAACTACTCACACATCATCGGAGAGGCCATGGAGTTGATGTAGAGGCCCTCCGTGATCAATGCCCCCTCTAGCGAAGCTCCGGAAAAGGTCCCAAGATGGGATCTCTTGGGTACAGAAGGTTGCGGCGATGGAAATAGGGTTTTGTGGTGCTCATGGATGTTTGCGGGGTATATGGATATATATAGGAGGAAGAAGTAGGTCGGTGGAGCAACGAGGGGCCCACGAGGGTGGAGGGCATGCCTAGCGGGGGTGGGCGCGCCCCCCTGCCTCGTGGCCGCCTCGTTGATTGCTTGACGTCCACTCCAAGTCTCCTGGATCACGTTTGTTCCAAAAATCACGTTCTCGAAGGTTTCATTCTGTTTGGACTCCGTTTGATATTCCTTTTCTACGAAACACTGAAATAGGCAAAAAACAGCAATTTGGGCTGGGCCTCCGGTTAATAGGTTAGTCGCAAAAATAATATAAAAGTGTAAAATAAAGCCCATTAACATCCAAAACAGAAAATATAATAGCATGGAACAATCAAAAATAATAGATACGTTGGAGATGTATCAGCATCCCCAAGCTTAATTCCTGCTCCTCCTAGAGTAGGTAACTGATAAAAACAGAATTTTTGATGTGGAATGCTTCCTAGAATATTCTTCAATGTATTTTTCTCTATTGTGGCATGAATGTTCAAATCCGAAAGATTCAAGATAAAAGTTTATTATTGACATAAAAATAGTAATACGCCAAGTATGCTAATCAAGCAATTATGTCTTATCAAAATACCATAGCCAAAGAAAACTTATCCCTACAAAGTCATATAGTTTGGCCATGCTTCATTTTCATCACACAAAATGCTCTCATCATGCACAACCCCGATGACAAGCCAAGCAATTGTTTCATACTTAGCCTTTTCAAACTCTTTCAACTTTCACGCAATATATGAGCGCGAGCCATGGACATAGCACTATGGGTGGAATAGAATATGATGATTGAGATTGTGTGAGAATACAAAAAGGGACTCACATTGACGTGGATAATCAATGGGCTATGGAGATGCCCACCGATTGATGTCAATGCAAGGAGTAGGGATTGCCATGCAACGAATGCACTAGAGCTATAAATATATGAAAGCTCATCAATGAAACTAAGTGGGTGTGCATCCAACTCGCTTGCTCATGAAGACCTAGGGCATTTGAGGAAGCCCATCATTGGACTATACAAGCCAAGTTCTATAATGAAAAATTCCCAGTAGTATATGAAAGTGACAAAATAAGAGACTCTCTATCATGAAGATCATGGTGCTACTTTGAAGCACAAGTGTGGAAAAAGGATAGTAACATTGTCCCTTCTCTCTTATTCTCTCATTTATATTTTTTTTCTTTTGGCCTCTTTCTTTCTCTTTTTTTTATTTTTCGTCCGGAGTCTCATCCCGACTTGTGGGGGAATCATAGTCTCCATCATCCTTTCCTCACATGGGACAACGCTCTAATGATGATCATCACACTTTTATTTTCTTACAACTCAAGAATTACAACTCGATACTTAGAACAAAATATGACTCTATGTGAATGCCTCCGGCGGTGTATTGGGATTGCGATGAATCAAGAGTGACATGCACGGAAAAATTATGAATGGTGGCTTTGCCACAAATAGGATGTCAACTACATGATCATGCAAAGCAATATGACAATGATGATGTGTGTCATAATAAATGGAACGGTGGAAAGTTGCATGGCAATATATCTCAGAATGGCTATGGAAATGCCATAATATGTAGGTATGGTGGATTTTTTTGAGGAAGATATAAGGAGGCTTATGTGTGATAGAGCGTATCATATCACGGGGTTTGGATGCACCAGCGAAGTTTGCACCAACTCTCAAGGTGAGAAAGGGCAATGCACGGTACCGAAGAGGCTAGCAATGATGGAAGGGTGAGAGTGCCTATAATCCATGGACTCAACATTAGTCATAAAGAACTCACATACTTATTGCAAAAATCTACAAGTCATCAAAACCAAGCACTATGCGCATGCTCCTAGGGGGATAGATTGGTAGGAAAAGACCATCACTCGTCCCCGACCGCCACTCATAAGGAAAGCAATCAAAGAACACCCCATGCTTCAAATTTGTCACATAACGTTCACCATACGTGCATGCTACAGGACTTGTCAACTTCAACACAAGTATTCATCAATTTCACAATTACTCAACTAGCTCACTTCTAATATTACCACCTTTATATCTCAAAACCATCTATCAAGCATCCAACTTCTCTTAGCATTTAAAATTTATAGCTAAAGTGAATTACCATGCTGTTCTAAATGAATCTCAAAATGATATAAGTGAAGCATGAGAGATCAATTATTTCTATAAAATAAAACCACGGTCGTGCTCTAAAAGATATAAGCAAAGCACTAGAGCAAAAACTATATAGCTCAAAAGATATAAGTGAAGCACATAGAGTATTCTAATAAATTCCAATTCATGTGTGTCTCTCCCAAAAGGTGTGTACAGCAAGGATGATTGTGGTAAACTAAAAATCAAAGACTCAAATCATACAAGACGCTCCAAGCAAAACACATATCATGTGGCAAATAAATATATAGCTCCAAGTAAAGTTACCGATGGACGAAGACGAAAGAGGGGATGCCTTCCGGGGCATCCCCAAGCTTAGGATTTTTGGTGTCCTTATATTTTACCTTGGGGTTCCATGGGCATCCCCAATCTTAGGCCCTTGCCACTCATTGTTCCATAATCCATCAAATCTTTACCCAAAACTTGAAAACTTCACAACACAAAACTTAAAAGAAAATCTTCGTGAGCTCCGTTAGTAAAAGAAAGCAAACCACCACTTCAAGGTACTGTAATGAACTCATTATTGATTTATATTGGTGTTAAAACTACTGTCTTCCAACTTCTCTATGGTTTATAAACTCTTTTACTAGCCATAGATTCATCAAAATAAGCAAACAACACACGAAAAACAGAATCTGTCAAAAACAGAACAGTCTGTAGTAATCTGTAGGTTTCGACCACTTCTTGAATCCCAAAAATTCTAAAATAAATTGTTGGACGTGAGAAATTTATCTATTAATCATCTGAAAAAATAATTAACTAAATAGGACTCTCCAATAAAAAATGGCAGCAACTCTCGTGAGCGCTAAAGTTTCTGTTTTTTACAGCAAGATCAAAAAGACTTTCCCCAAGTCTTCCTAACGGTTCTACATGGCACAAACACTAATTAAACACAAAAAACACAACCAAAACAGAGGCTAGATAAATTATTTATTGAATAACATCAAGGAAAAATATTGGGTTGTCTCCCAACAAGCGCTTTTCTTTAAAGCCTTATAGCTAGGCATAAGATTTCAACAATGCTCACATGAAGGACAAGAATTGAAGCACAAAGAGAGCATCATAAAACACGTGACAAACACATTTAAGTATAAAATACTTCCTATGCATAGGCATCTTATAGGCAAACAAATTATCAAGGCAAGCAAAAACTAGCATATGCAAGGAAGCGGAAGGAAACAATAGCAATCTCAACATAACGAGAGGTAATTTAGTAACATGAAAATTTCTACCACCATATTTTCCTCTCTCATAATAATTGCATGTGGGATCATAAGAAAATTCAAAAAAATAGCTATCACATAAAATATTTTCAACACGATCCACATGCATGCAAAGTTGACACTCTTCCAAAATAGTGGGATTAACATTAACTAAAGTCATGACCTCTCCAAACCCACTTTTATCAAAAATTTCATAAGATTGAATGTTCTCCAAATATGTGGGATCTAAAGTTTACACTCTTCCAAACCCACCTTCAATAATATTGCAAACACTATTATCAATCTCATATTCATCATGGGGCTTAAATAAATTTTCAAGATCAAAATAAGAATCACCCCAATCATGATCATTGCAACAAGTAGTAGACATAGAAAAACTAGCATCCCCAAGCTTAGGGTTTTGCACGTTATAAGCATAATTGACATTAATAGAATTTATACTATCATCATTGCAATCATGCTTTCTATACAAAGATCCATCGTGAATCACTCCATAAAGTACTTCATCACAATTTTTAGATTCACGAATTTCAAGCAAAACTTCATAAAGATAATCTAGTGCACAAAACTCACTAGCAATTGGTTCATCATAATTGGATCTCTTAAAAAGATTAGCAAGAGGATGAGGATCCATAGATCTTAGGTTCTCTGTTTAGCAATAAATAAACAACTAATCCAACCAAACGAGCAAACGAGCCAAGTAATACATCAAAGCAAATGGAAAGACTGTCGGTGTACTAGAGTAGGGGTACCCTAGTATCCCGAACTTGTGCACGGGCAGTCGCAGCATCCCGCGGCAAGGCTTGCCGGGTGACCGCCAAGACCCTCCGTGGTTCCTTTGGAGCCATTCAAGAACAAAGTATCCAAGCCAAGGAGACAAGACCCCGGCAAGAGGAGCTTGCCGGGAAGGCCAACCAAGGCATATCGAAGCCAAGGAGACAAGACCCCGGCAAGAGGAGCTTGCCGGGAAGGCCAACCAAGGCATCTCAAGGAACTTGCCGCGACGCGCCACGCGTCCCGGCAAGGCCCAGTGAGCGACAAGCTCCCGGACACGACAAGACAACGACCGCGGCAAGGTGCTTGCCACGGCAAGCCACCACTCTGTGCCCGCGCTCCAGCACATCCACCAACGTGTCGCTCTGGGACCCTTCCAGGCGTACGTGGCGGGAGGCTGTGCAGCCAGCGGCGCGCGATGGCAAGCGGCGCTGACAAGATTGCCATCGTGGCGAGCGGTGGCGTCCCTGGCGGTCCCTTTTGCACTATTTAGGCGACGCAGACGGGCATTTAATGCCCTTGTCCCCTGCCGTCAGGGTTAGGTATGATACACTGTAGCAGGTAGCTGTACCAACCGCAGCACCTTTTCCATTTTTACCCTTGTCTACATTGCCACCTGTCGGTGACCCCTTGAGCATATAAAAGGAGGCCCATGCGCAACGTAAAGGGGGGGAGCAAGGAGAACACTCAGGCTCGGTCTCGTTATCTGCTGGTGTGTACTGTAGCACTCTGCGCTCCCGAGCAAGAACTCAATACAAACCACAAGGCAGGAGTAGGGTTTTACGCATCCGTGCAGCCCGAACCTGGGTAAACCGCTCGTGTGCTTCGCCTCGATCCGCTCTTCGTACGACCTCCGCCCCCGCCGAACCGAAAGGGACCCGGTCCGCCGGTCCCATAGGTGCACGTGGATCAGAACCCCGGCATCTTTGGCGCACCAGGTAGGGGCGTCGAGGTTGTGTGAACCAGATCCGGCGTTCACACGAGCTAGATCTTCATCATCTTCATCGACATGCCGCCGAAGAAGAAGGCTTCGGAGGCGGCTGCTCCGTCCGCGCCGAACCCACCACCGCCGGAGCAAACGGCTGATGGGGCAGACGCCGGCCGAAGAACGGGCGTCGACAAGGGAGCTCATGGTGCTGCCAGGTCCAAGGACAAGGCTGCGCTGCCCATCGGCGGCGTAGCCGGCTCCCACAACGACCGGGCGCACTCCAAGACCTCGGCGTCCGTACACGCACCGCGCCCATCTCAAGAGGCGCGGGACCGGCAGCGTCATGGTACTCACAGTACCATGCGTTTGCTGGACCAAGATCGAGTTGGCGGATCTCGGAGTGCTCAAGACCAGCATGCACGCCAACATGCTGGCACGAGCGAGGCACGGTCGCCTGGACGGGATACTGCTCCTTCTAACATAATTAGAAGTCCGAGCATATCCCGCTCCTCGCACCGTTCGCCACCGCCACCCGCCACTCCAGCAGAAGCTTTGGCACGAGCTCAACTGCTCCTGGACTACCCTCCAACGGCAGACAAGATCGACGACTGGAGGGCCACCATTCAGAGTCTCATCGGCTTCGCCAACGGCGACACTCAACGGCAGCCGAGCACGTCGCAGCCGCGGCAAGTCAGCCAGGCACGAGCCGGTGGTGACAAGACCGGTGGGGGTGCAACCACTGTGCACTCTCCGCCCCGAAGGCCAAGATCGCCGACTCGCCGGATCAACCTCGACAGCGACTCCACCGCGTCATCAGATCCACGAGCTCATCGCGATCAGCACCAAGTTCTTCACGAACGACAGCAAGAAGATGCTCGTACTCGCATCGAGCGCCGAAGAGAAGCGCGACGTCAATCGGACCAGCGCGCTGGGCCCTCTATCGACATGCATGCGCCAGGGGAACCAGGCGACTTGCCGTACGCGGTAGGTTGCCCTGCGTTTACCCGTGAGCTGCGGCAAGTCCAGTGGCCCAGCACGAAGAATTTCAAGCCAGACGTACCAGAGAAGTACGACAGCAAGTCGCATCCGTCGGAGTTCCTCAGCATCTACACCATCGCGGTGCAGGCTGCCGGGGGCGGGACGACAAGATCCTTGCCAACTACTTCCCGCTGGTGCTCAAGCCCAACATCAGGTCCTGGCTCATGCACTTGCCGGATAACTCCATATCCTCCTGGGCAGACCTATGCCATCAGTTTGTCGGCGCCTTTACAGGCGGCCACAAACCCCATGGCCAAGAGAGTGACCTTCATCTGCTCGCCCAGAAGGAAGGAGAGCCCCTGCGCAAGTACATTCAGAGATTCAGCCGTGTACAGCACAACATCCCAGATGTCCACCCTGCCGCGGTCATCAGCACGTTCCATCAGAACATGCGTAACCGCAGGATGCGGGAGGAGATGGCGATGTGCAGGATCAGAGACGTCAGTGAGCTGTATGCCCTGGCCGACAAGTGTGCACGTGCTGAGGAAGGGAGGAAACTCCCCGGAGAGAATACAGGAGCAGGAGGATCTGACAGCGAGGATGCTGCCCCGGCAAAGAGAAACCGGCGGCGAAACAACAGGAAGAAGAAAGGCAAAGATGTACTAGTCGTTGAGCAGTCCGGCAACGAAGGCGGCGCCAAGAAAGCCAAAGCTGGTAGCTCCGGCAAAGAGATTGCCACATGCACCAACTGCCAGGCTGTGGCGGTCGCCGACAAGCAGGATGGCACCGACAAGCAGTACTGCAAGATCCACCGCACCAAGGGCCATGACCTCCAGAGCTGCAAGAAGGTCGAGCAGCTTGTCCAGCAGCAAAAAGCTGAATACGAGCGACGTGACAAGGAGAGGGCCCAAGGAGGCGCTGAAGAATCTGGCAAGAAGCGCGCCGGCCGGGGAGGACGCCGCGGCAAGGCCAAGCAGCGGCAAGGAGACAGACCTCCCCGCGGCCGCGACAAGGATGAAGATGACGACGACGACGAAGACATGGATGATGTTGAGACCAGTGAGCAGGAGTTCCAGAAAGCCACAGAGGTCTTGTGCGTTGACGGCGGTGCTTCTCTGCATACTTCACACCGCCAACTCAAGCAGTGGGTGCGGGAAGTCAATGCGACGGAACCACCTGTCGAGTCACGCAAGCTTCTGAAATGGTCCAGCACGCCTATCATCTTTGATATTGAGGACCACCCTGATCGCACAACTGCGGTCGGGTGCTTGCCGATGTTGGTTTCACCAACTATCCGCAACCTCAAGGTCACTAAGATGTTAGTTGATGGCGGGGCCGGCTTGAACCTGATCTCCTCCGCTGTACTCCAGAAACTCCAGATCCCTGACAGCGAGCTTGAAGAGACCGGCACATTCCAAGGAATCAACCCGGGAAGGAGCAAGCCGAAGGGGAAGGTCACGTTGCCAGTAACATTTGGCAGCGAGGTGAACTTCAGGACTGAGAGGGTCACTTTTGACGTTGCCGATTTTCCATTCCCTTACAATGGGATACTCGGCCGTCCAGCACTCGCCAAGTTCATGGCAGCCTCTCACTACGCATACAACATGCTAAAGATGCCAGGCCCGATAAGCGTCATCTCTGTCCCTGGCGACAAGAAGGATGCTCTTATCTGCGTCGACAAGATCTACCGGGAAGCAGCAGCCACAACAGATCGCAAGTCACCTGTCGTTGAAGCTCCCGGGGGGAAGCAAGGAGAACACTCAGGCTCGGTCTCATTAGCTGCTGGTGTGTACTGTAGCACTCCGCGCTCCCGAGCAAGAACTCAATACAAACCACAAGGCAGGAGTAGGGTTTTACGCATCCGTGCGGCCCGAACCTGGGTAAACCGCTCGTGTGCTTCGCCTCGATCCGCTCTTCGTGCGACCTCCGCCCCCGCCGAACCAAAAGGGACCCGGTCCGCCGGTCCCATAGGTGCACGTGGATCAGAACCCTGGCAAAGACTAACAGAAGAAGGGCGAATAAAACGGCAAGGGTGAAGTGGGGGAGAGGAAAACGAGAGGCAAATGGCAAATAATGTAATGCGAAGGATAAGAGTTGTGATGGGTACTTGGTATGTCTTGACTTGGTGTAGATCTCCCCGGCAACAGCGCTAGAAATCCTTCTTGCTACCTCTTGAGCACTGCGTTGCTTTTCCCTTGAAGAGGAAAGGGTGGTGCAGTAAAGCAGCGTAAGTAAAACAGCAAGGTAGCAAGTGGTAAAAGTGAGCACAAAAAGTATTGCAATGCTAGGAAACAAGGCCTAGGGTTCATACTTTCACTAGTGCAAGTTCTCTCAAAAATACTAACATAATTGGATCATATAACAATCCCTCAACATGCAACAAAGAGTCACTCCAAAGTCACTAATAGAAGAGAACAAACAAAGAGATTATGGTAGGGTACGAAACCACCTCAAAGTTATCCTTTCTGATCGATTTCAAGAGTCCGTAGTAAAATAACACGAATCTATTCTTTCCGTTCAATCTATCATAGAGTTCGTACTAGAATAATAGCTTAAGACACAAATCAACCAAAACCCTAATGTCACCTAGATACTCCAATGTCACCTCAATTATCCGTGGGTATGATTATACGATATGCATCACACAATCTCAGATTCATCTATTCAACCAACACAATTGAACTTCAAAGAGTGCCCCAAAGTTTCTACTGGAGAGTCAAGATGAAAACGTGTGCCAACCCCTATGCATAAGTTCACGAGGGAACTCGCAAGTTGATCACCAAAACATACATCAAGTGGATCACGTGATATCCCATTGTCACCACAGATAAGCACATGCAAGACATACATCAAGTGTTCTCAAATCCTTAAAGACTCAATCCAATAAGATAACTTCAAAGGGAAAACTCACTCCATTACAAGAGAGTAGAGTGGGGAGAAACATCATAAGATCCAAATATAATAGCAAAGCTCGCGATACATCAAGATCGTGCCGACTCAAGAACACGAGAGAGAGAGAGAGAGAGAGAGAGAGATCAAACACATAGCTACTGGTACATACCCTCAGCCCCAAGGGTGAACTACTCCCTCCTAGTCATGGAGAGCATCGGGATCATGAAGATGGCCACCGAAGAGGGATTCCCCCCCCCCTCCGGCAGGGTGCCAGAACGGGTCTAGATTGGTTTTTGGTGGCTACGGAGGCTTCTGGCGACGGAATTCCCGATCTATTGTGTTCTTCGATGTTTTTAGGGTATATGGACATATATAGGCGAAAGAAGTCGGTCAGGGGAGCCACGAGGGTCCCACGAGGGTGAGGGCGCGCCCAGGGGGTAGGGCGCGCCTCCCTGACTCATGGCTTCCTCGAAGCTTCCCTGACGTCTACTCCAAGTCTCCTGGATTGCTTCCGTTCCAAAAATAACTCTCCCGAAGGTTTCATTCCGTTTGGACTCCGTTTGATATTCCTTTTCTTCGAAACACTGAAATAGGCAAGAAAATAGCAATTTGGGTTGGGCCTCCGGTTAATAGGTTAGTCCCAAAAATAATATAAAAGTTTTTAGTAAAGCCCATAAACATCCAAAACAGATAATATAATAGCATGAATACTTCATAAATTATAGATACGTTGGAGACTTATCATGTCTCTATTAGCAAGTTTAATAGTAACATCTATGTCTTGTATTTCTCCAGGTGCTATGTCTTTCATAATTTCTTGATATAAAGTGTAAGGGATAGCACTCACACTAGCACCTATGTCACATAAACCTTGGTAACAGTGATCTTCTATTTTAACTGAGATAACAGGCATGCCAACAGCAAGTCTATGTTTATCCTTTTTATCAGGTTTGGCAATTCTAGCAACTTCTTCACAAAAGTAAATAATGTGCCCATCTATATCTTCTTCCAAGAGATCTTTAACCATAGCAATGCTAGGTTCTACTTTAATTTGTTCATCAGGTTTAGGTGTTCTAATATAACTTTTTTAACCATAGTTGAAACTTTAGCATGTTCCTTTATCCAAACAGGGAAAGGTGGTTTCTCAATATAAGCAGAAGGAACAACCGCGTCAACATTATGAAATATAGTTTCTTCTTTAACTGGTACTGATTCTGCAATTTCTTCTTTAATAGGTGCGTGATATTTAAACCACTTCTCTTTAGGGAGTTCAACATGAGTAGCAAATGATTCAAAAAAGTAGGCTACTATCTCAGAGTTAAGTCCATATTTAGTGCTAAACTTTTGAAAAGCATCAGTATCCATAAAAGTTTTAACACAATCATACTTAAGTTTAATACCTGACTCTTTACCTTTGTCAAGTTCTCAATCTTCAAAGTTGCATTTAATTCTTTCCAAAAGATCCCACCGGAATTCAATAGTCTTCTTCATAAAAGAACCAGCACAAGAAGTATCAAGCATGGTTTGATCATTACGAGAAAGCCTAGCATAAAAATTCTGGATAATAATTTCTCTTGAGAGCTCATGATTGGGGAATGAATATAACATTGACTTAAGCCTCCCCCAAGCTAGAGCGATACTTTATCCTTCATGAGGCCAAAAATTATATATATAATTCTGATCACGATGAACTAGATGCATAGGATAATTTTTTGGTGGAACTCCAATTTCAAACGATTCCAATTCCATGATCCAATATCATCGCATAGCCTATACCATGCCAATGATTATCCCTTCAAAGATAAAGGGAAAACCTTTTTCATCACTTCATCTCCGGGTAGACCTGCAAGCCTAAACAATCCACAAATTTGTTCTACATATATCAAGTGCATATCAGGATGTTTGGTTCTATCTCCTGCATAAGGATTAGCTAGCAGTTGTTCTATCATACCCAAAGGAATTTCATATTCAATATTTTCAGTAGGTGCAATAGGTTGAGGGGTAGCTAATTGTGGTTCCGGACGAAGTGAAGATACCCCGAACAAACCCCTCAAAGGATTGCTTTCCATAGTAACAAGTGACAATAAATTTCAGCACACTATATAAATGTTCCCTTACCAAATTCCACTTACCAAAGCCGCTTGACTCCCTGGCAACGGTGCTAGAAAATAGCCTTGATGACCCACAAGTATAGGGGATCAACTGTAGCTCTTTTCGATAAGTAAGAGTGTTGAACCCAACGAGGAGCAGAAGGAAATGACAAGTGGTTTTCAGCAAGGTAATGTCTGCAAGTGCTGAAATTGTAAGTAGCGAAGTAGTTTGATAGCAAGATAATTTGTAACGAACAAGTAATGATAATAGTATCAAAAGTGTAGCAAGGTAGCCCAATCCTTTGAGGCAAAGGACAGGCCAAAACGGTCTCTTATGATAAGAAAAATGTTCTTGAGGGTACACGGGAATTTCATCTAGTCACTTTCACCATGTTGTTTCGATTTGTGTTCGCTACTTTGATAATTTGATATGTGGGTGGACCGGTGCTTAGGTGTTGTTCTTACTTGAACAAACCTCCTACTTATAATTAACCCTCCCGCAAGCATCCGCAACTACGAGAAAAGTATTAAGAATAAATTCTAACCATAGCATTAAACTTTTGGATCCAATCGGTCCCTGATGGAATAGCGCATAAACTGGGGTTTAAGCTTCTGTAACTCTCGCAGCCCATCATCTAATTGCTAATCCACAATGCATTCCCTTAGGCCCAAATATGGTGAAGTGTCATGTAGTCGATGTTCACATGAGACCACTAAGGGAATCACAACATACATACTATCAAAATATCAAACACATATCAAGTTCATGTGATTATTTGCAACATGATTTCTCTTGTGACCTCAAGAACAAAACTAACTACTCACAAATGATAATCATGCTCAAGATCATAGGGGTATTAAATAGCATAATGGATCTGAACATGTCGTGGAATTGTCACGGCAGATGTCCTAGTATGAGGACTTAGTCGTGAGGCCAACGCATCTATGCGGTAGCTTGAAGGGGTTGATCGGAATCGAGAGATGCAACATGCAAGACAAAGATTTAGACAGCTTCGGGCCCCGGGAAACATCATCCGGTAATAACCCTACATGCTGTTTGTGGCTAGGTCTCATTATGATTATGAGGAAGTCGCCGTAAGCCGGCTCTCCTCTTGGTGTCTAGCCCTAGATATTGTTTCTTGTTCCTTGTCCCTCTTTGGGGAGCCCTGCCCCTCCTTATATAAGTTAGAGGAGCGGGTTACATGTGGAGTCCTAGTAGGACTAGGATTAGTCTATCTTCTCTTACAAGTTGATTACAAGTCCGGGTCTTGCTTCCTCGTAAAGGAGATATTCCTCACGCCTTTCCTCTTAAGCCGGCCTACCATAACGTAGCCGGCCTTCTGGGACTTGAGCCTCTTGGGGCCCCGGGTCTTGTCGCTCCTTTGATCCGCTTGCCAGGTCACCCATAAGTCGCCAGGCTCGGGCGGGTCACTTAGTGAGTCGTCCAGTCAGGGCGGTTCATTAGTGAGTCGCCAAGTCCGGCCGGGTTATACATCTGGCCGGGTCATACCGCGGGGTAATATCCCCGACATTTGGCCCCAGGTTTAATTTGGATTTATCCATGTTAAACTGATCTGCAACATAAACACAAGAACAAATTGACAGGTTGCACTCCGGGTTAAATATTCTTGTAAGCCGGCACTTGATCATCCTTAAGTCCTTGTCATCTCCTCCTTCTGGAAAATCCGGGTCAATAGACCAACTTCGTAGTCAATTTGCTTGTAGAAGAAATATTGTAAATAAAGCATCCATTTGAGTCGGCCTTCAATGCTCTCACTTGACAAAAATATTGGTCTTCAAATATTCAACTTATATTCGGCCGACTTGAGATATAAAACTTGCCGGTTTATGATTACCAAAATTGTCGGGTTATAAATAGATGATGCTGAGTCATAATTGTCGCCGACGCCGGTTTATGATTTTTGCAGACACCGGGTCAATCTGATTTACTCAAACTGAAAATTTGAAGATATTTCTCCCTTATATCCATAATACTTGTAGCCCCCAAGGGCCGGTTTAATCAGCACGAATAAGCCAGGACTTATCACCATGGCTTTAAATGAAATCCAGTTGTGTAGCCCTCATGAGTCGGCTATAGTCATAGTAGTGTAGCCGGGTCATCCTAGAATTGTCTTAAGCAAAGAGCAATATGCATTAGCCCCCAAGTGTCGGGTCATTATGTAATAATGAGCAGGGACTTTGTAAATATGATGATGTAAATTTGAGCAGTAACGTGTAGCCCCCAAGGGCCGGCTTAGTAAGATAATACCAAGCTGGGACTTTTCATTGAAAATAATATCATATGATGTAACCCCCATCCTGGGGCTTGAACCCACGTCCACAAGGTTAAGAGCTTTATGCTTTACCAACTGAGCAGTGGATCCTTCAATATATAATGGAATAAGGCTTGTGTATCTTGAATTTTAACAGGAGCAATTGGTAGCCCACAAGGGCCGGCTCATTACAATGGGATGAGTCGGGTCTTCAATAAGGCCAATAAAAATGACTTTGCATTAGCCCCCAAGCGTCATGGTGCATGCTTGCAGTGACATGAGACTTGCATATTCGATGTAACCTCAACTTGAATAATGTAGCCCCCAAGTGCCGGGTCGTAAGCCTGCAGCGAGTCGGGACTATTTCCTCCATTGTAAAATAAATCATGCCCATTGATAAAGATAATAGCTGTGGCGCTAAAGCGACTATGAAAACCTCAATCATAATACTGGTTATTGATAATCATAATAGAAATCCAGCCATGTTGGCTATTCAAAATTTGAATAATATAATCCGGTATGAAAACCTCAATCATTCAATATCATCATTGAAAATCCAGCCATGTTGGCTATTTTAAAGAATTCAAATACCTTATCTGTTGACAAGTAAATCCGGAGTTTAAATACCCGGCGGCTCTTGGCCGATGGCGATTCAATACGCCTTCATTGTAAACCGGAATTTTCATGACCCGGCGGCTTATAGCCTTTTGAGAAATATCCAGAACGGATAATCATTTTGAAGCATCAACTTTGGTAATGAGCTTGAACTTAATCATTTACATTTCATATTTCTGCAAATCCTGCAGAGAGTTTAAACAACATATGCCCTGGCGACTTAGCATCAAAACCAGGGCAGGTCATAATATCTCACATATAACTACTGTGATATTGAATTTGTACTGCCGCCTTACATAACCTGTGCAGTAAGGGTGATAACCCAATCCTTAGAAGCCAATGCTTCCACATAGATGATGATTGTCATAAACTGGTGACTTATAGTCAAAAGTCAAGCCGGGTTAAGCATAAAACACTTATATATATTTGAGATATAATCCCAAAAAGGTCTCAAGTTAAGTAATTGTGGCTGCAATAAACTTTACCAGAGACAGAATAAAACTTTTTGAGGCTTCTGATTCGGATACGATCAGTAAACCGTTCCAAAGGGGTTAAGCTAAGATTCGAATACGATCATATAGCCCCCAGTGGCTTTGGCGATGCCGATCAAGAGGGTATCGACAGCTATGTTCTCTTTGGTTCGAATACGACCTATGTTTGAACAGGAAGCCCCCAAATGACCTTGAGAGTTGTTTAACGACACTGATTCGAATACGATCCACGTCGATTCCCAAAGGGGTTGAGCTATGATTCGGATACGATCAAGAAGCCCCCAAGTAGGTTCGGCAGTTTGCCAATCAAAAGGGTATCGACAGCTATGTTCTCTTTGGTTCGAATACTACCTATGTTTGAATAGGAAGCCCCCAAGTGACCATATAAATTTTGGCATTGCGCCGATCAAGAGGGTATTGATAGCTATGCTCGATGAGCAGGAAGCCCCCAAGTGATCATAATAAGATAAGCCGTAAGGCAGGATATCCAAGTTTGAACCGCGCATCATGGCAGCAAGTTCTTTTGGTAAGCTTTAATTTTTCTGAGAACTCGAACTTGCGAGAGATTTAAATCTTTTTAAATCCGGAACTTTAAACCGGATTTGAGAGCTTCAAGCTTTGTGGGAAAAAGGTTTACCTTGAACCGGATTTTGAACCGGAATCCTTTCTTTTAAGCCGGAAATTTCCTGACGGCCTTTAAATATTCGTCAAAAAGACAGTAGCCTCCGGGGCCGGGCTATTTTTTCTTCTAATGACCCGGAGTTCTTGAATCTGCTTTAAACTGGCAATCATTTACTGAGTCATGTCATCATAGCCCCTGAGTCTCGAGGCGACTTGAGATTATTCATAATTAACCGTAATATAGACTGGTTTGAATCCTCCATGGGACAACTTGCAAACCGGAGTATTTTCTCTTCCATAGAAAAAGCAATATATAATATAAAAATATACTGGATGGATTTCACCTGGTGCGTCAGGTCAGCAATTATGACCGCAGAGTTGATGATCACCATGGTGAAACTGGAATCAATTACGGTCGAGTCGGCCGCGGGTGCTGACAGATCTGTCGGTCGCGGCGTTTTAAACCGGTGTGGAAGGGAGAGTCGACCGCGGCGTTGTAAACCGGTGTGGTCGTGAGAGACAAACACGACGTTGTAAGCCGGTGCGGCCGTGGGAGACGACCACGACGTTGTAAGCCGGTGCGGGAGTCCGTTGAGTAACGACGACCACCTGTGCCAAAAAAATTTGGCGTGCCTCCATATCCGCGGTATAATATCACTTTTTTCATAAGTAATTGCCCTGCATAAACAATATTGCAGACCAAGGCAAAGATAAACTTGTTCTTTGACAAAAACAACATGTGCTAATAAATCAAACTTGGCTGGATAGCACCTGATTTGTTTGGACGATGGATGATCCGTTTATCGCGACAGAGGTGGCTCAGGCAGACCAGTGACTCATTATAGTTCCGACGGCTCAGGCAAACCGGCAACTTAATATAACCCCAGCGGCTCAAAGTGGCAAGGGCGGCTCAACGTGGCTCCGGCGGGTTGACGCGGCAGCGAGACGGAGGCATCACCAGGGCGGCGGCTCATAAACTGCAGTGGCAGCGCGGTTGAGGCGGTGGAGGCGGCAACTTTGAATAGCTTGAAACGGCCGCGAGTCGACCCGAGGGCAGGCGGCGGTTCAACGTGTGACGTTTTAACGCGGGATGGCTCACGAAACTTCTTCAGTTCCGGTTACACGGGTCGCAGGGTCCCGGCGACTCAAAGAGGCTATACAGGTCATGGCAGAGGCAGCTCAAACCGCAACGGCGGGTTGATGTAGGTTAAGCTGCACGGGCGGCGACTTGCGCACACCTGTTCCATCAGTAAGCGGGCGCAGACGCCGGTGCGTGATGGCGCTGAAATACACTTCATAGGCACAACATGGCACCACCTTTGCTACACATAAAAATATACAGACCAAAGCAATTGTTCTTTGATGAAAACAATATGTTTAATAAAATAAACTTAGATGAATATCACCTGATTCGCCCAAACAACAAATGAGTCGGCCGTGGTGTTTTAAACCAGTGAGGATGAGAGAGTCGGCAGCGGTACTTGTAAGCCGATGTGGACTAGCAAGTTGCCCTCCTCGCTTGTAAGCCGGCGCGGACGCGGGAGACGGCCACGGCGTCGTAAACCGGTGTGAGCCTTATTTCCATGGCATGACGTCACTTTTGTAGTGGACTATATCCTGGAATTTTCCTCGGGCGTCTCAACAGGTGAATAATTACTGTAAGAAAAAAAACCGGACGTGGCATTATAAACCGGCGCGGTCGGGCGAGTCAACCGCGGTGTTGTAAGCCGGCGCAGACGGGCGACTCAGTCGCGGTGTTTGTACGCCGGCGTAAATGGGTGAATCGACCATAGCGTTTTGCTTGGGCAGCGTGCCTCGGACGAACGCTAGTGTAGGATCATGCTGGCGAGCTCCGTATCCGAGTTTTGACGCCACTTTTGTAATGAATAATTACCCTGCACAAAAAATATTACCTGCCGGAGTAACCTAAAGTATATTAAGAATAACTGAGAAGAGTAGCACCTGGTATTTTTGTCAAACGAACGCCGATACTAATGTTAGACGTAGTAAGACAAAAAAGATAGCAGATGCTTGGTTGATCTGATTATGTGCGCTCCCTTCCGTCCTTTTTCATTCTGGGGACTTGATCTTTTTTTTCTTTCCTCTTGTGAATTTGGTCATGTAGTTGCTTGCACATGCCAGCTTTAACAGCCCACATGACGCGGCAATTTATCTCGGCGAGACCGATTTCCTGCCTGTCTCGGCGGCTTGAGGGCGTGGCACAGCTAAAAATATCTTCCGCCGGCTTTCGGCAACCCTAAATTTTCTCGATCTTATACACACTGCGGGAAACTTCTTCAATCTTGACCGATGAACTCGCAGTTTCTGTAGATCCTTCTAAATCGGTTCTTCTTCATCCGGAAAATTACAAACTTCTCAATCCCTAAAAGATATCCCTCTAAGAACAACACCACCGTGCGCGAGCCCCACGGTGGGCGCCAACTGTCATGGAATTGTCACGGCAGATGCCCTAGTATGAGGACTTAGTCATGAGGCCAACGCATCTATGCGGTAGCTTGAAGGGGTTGATCAGAATCGAGAGACGCAACACGCAAGACAAAGATTTAGACAGCTTCGGGCCCCGGAAAATATCATCCGGTAATAACCCTACATGATGTTTGTGGCTAGGTCTCATTATGATTATGAGGAAGTCGCCGTAAGCCGGCTCTCCTCTTGGTGTCTAGCCCTAGATATTGTTTCTTGTTCCTTGTCCCTCTTTGGGGAGCCCTGCCCCTCCTTATATAAGTTAGAGGGGCGGGTTACATGTGGAGTCCTAGTAGGACTAGGATTAGTCTATCTTCTCTTACAAGTTGATTACAAGTCCGGGTCTTGCTTCCTCGTAAAGGAGATATTCCTCACGCCTTTCCTCTTAAGCCGGCCTACCATAACGTAGCCGGCCTTCTGGGCCTTGAGCCTCTTGGGCCCCCGGGTCTTGTCGCTCCTTTGATCCGCTTGCCAGGTCACCCATAAGTCGCCAGGCTCGGGCGGGTCACTTAGTGAGTCGTCCAGTCAGGGTGGGTCATTAGTGAGTCGCCAAGTCCGGCCGGGTAATACATCTGGCCGGGTCATACCACGGGGTATATCCCCGACAGAACATATAATATTCCACCAAATAAACCATATAGTAATCAACTACAAGATGTAATCAACACTACTAGTCACCCACAAGCACCAATCTATAGTTCCGGTAACAAGATTGAACATAAAAGATGAACTAGGGTTTGAGAGGAGATGGTGCTTTTTAAGATGTTGACGGAGATTGCCCTCCCCAAGATGGGAGAGTTGTTGGTGATGATGAGGACGATGATTTCCCCCTCCGGGAGGGAAGTTCCCCCGGCGGAATCGCTCCGCCGGAGGGCAAAAGTTGTCCTGCCTAAGTTCCGCCTCGAGGCGGCGGCGCTCCGTCCCGAAAGTCCTCTCCCTATTTTTTCTAGGTCAAAACGACCTATATACCAGAAGATGGGCACCGGAGGTGGGCCTGGGTGAGCAAAACCCACCAGGGCGTGCCTGGGCTCCCTCGCGCGCCAAGGTGGGTTGTGCCCACCTGGTGGGCCCCTCTGGTAGTTATTTGCTCCAATAATTCTTATATATTGCATAAAAAATCTCCGTGAAGTTTCATCTTGTTTAGAGTTGTGCAGAATAGGTAGCCTGGCGTATCTTTTCCAGGTCAAGTTTTCCAGCTGCCGAAATTCTCCCTCTTGGTGTGTACCTTGCAAATTATGAGAAAAAGGGCATTAGAATTACTCCAAAAAGCATTATTATGGATAAAAACATCATAAATAATAGTAAGAAAACATGATGCAAAATGGACGTATCAGCTTGCCGATCATCGGGCAAGTCAACCAAAGTCCACACTTTGTTCTCATACATGGATCCCATCTTAGATTTCATGGCCTCAAGCCATTTCATGGAATCTGGGCTCATCATCGCTTCCTCATAGTTCGTAGGTTCATCATGGTCAAGTAACATGACCTCTAGAATAGGATTACCGTACCACTCTGGCGCGGATCGTGCTCTGGTTGACCTACGAGGTTCGGTACTAACTTGATCCCAAGTTTCATGATCATTATCATTAGCTTTATCACTAATTGGTGTAGAAATCACTGGAACTGATTCCTGTGATGAACTACTCTCCAATTCGGGAGAAGGTACAATTACCTCATGAAGTTTTACTTTCCTCCTACTCACTTCTTTCGAGAGAAACTCCTTCTCAAGAAAGGATCCATTCTTAGCAACCAATATCTTGCCTTTGGATCTGTGATAGAAAGTGTACCCAACAGTTTCCTTTGGGTATCCTATGAAGACACATTTCTCCGATTTGGGTTCGATCTTATCAGATTGAAGCTTTTTCACATAAGCATCGCAGCCCCAAACTTTAAGAAACAACAGCTTAGGTTTATTGCCAAACCACAGTTCATATGATGTCGTCTCAACGGATTTAGATGGTGCCCTATTTAACGTGAACGCAACCGTCTCTAAAGCATAACCCCAACAGATTTTAGGAACACTTTGCGAACCGGTCCTTTTTCCATAGTTTCTTTTTTTTTCTTTCAACTTTCTTTTTCAAAAAATGGTTGCTCTCTGAAAATATTGTTCCAAAAATCACAAAAAGTTTTTTATTTCCAAAAAATCATAAATAAAAAAATTGCATTTTTGAAAACTGCAAGGTAATTTCAAAAAATGTTTGTGTCTTTAAAAAATTGTTCAGAATGTCAAAACGCCAATAATTTTATGAAAAGCCAGAACAAAATTGTGAAAACAAAGATTTTTTAAGAACACAAACAAAAAATTAAATTCCAAAACATTTTTCAGAAATGAGAACAAAAACTGGTATAAAAAAGTGTTCTAAATTTTCTAGAACATTTTTTGAATTTGTGAACAATATTAATTGAAAATGGGAACATTTTCTAAATTCTGAACAAATTCCAATAGGTGTCCAACAGGAGCGATGCCGTCGCTTAGTTGGGCAAGGCCTATTTTTTTTCCTTTTCTATTTTTTGATTTTCTTCTCTATTTAGTTAATTTTTTCTCCTTTTTAAACTTTATTATTATTTTGAAACCTTCTCCAAAAATTGAAATAACAAAATAACATTTTTAAGTAACTATTTTAAATTCTTTTTCCTTTAAATATTTATTAAATGCTTTTGAAAAAACATTTGCTGTTTTCAACTCTATCATCTTGTATTTATTAGTTATGTTAAAACTTAAAATGATAGTTTTAAGTACCTATATAAATTATGACTTTAAATATCTTTTTCCTTGCAAACTGGCATGGATGCCTACTCGGACACGCTACGTAGAACATGGTGTTTTTTTGGACATTCTTGAAGACCCCAACTTTTGCCAGCAGGTGGCATGCCCATGGGAGGCACCATGCCCCCAATATTTTTCCCATGGCCTTGTATGACTAATTTAAGGCAACAAGCCAAATTTCTTGGTTTTTTGACAAGTTTTGCATTTTCTAAAGTTTTCTCGGTCAAAGAGGTCGATAAATGGCTAGACGTGTCGCAACTTGCATATGGTGTCGAAAGTCGTTCAAACCTGCCATGGATGCTTAACATTGGCACGTTCACCTAGTGGCAAAAGTTGGGGTAATGTACACAAAAACACCATGTTCAACGGAGGGTGTTCAGGTTGGCCAAAAGGGTCCATCTGAGAGCACATTATTTTTCGACATCCTTGAAATGGCCCAATTTTTATTCATGGCCTCATATGACCAATCCAAGGCACCATGACAAGTTGTTTTGGTTTTCGATAAGTTTGTAGTTTTCTTGGTCAAAAAAATCGGAAAAAAGGCTGGACGTGTCGCAACTTGCATACGGTGTCAGAAATTGTTCAAACCTAGCATGGATTCTTATAAGGGGCATGACCACTTGGTAGCAAAAGTTGGAATCATTTCAATGATGTACAAAAATCAAGCATATTGAACGAAGTGTGTTCGTGGGGTCAGAAGGCTCCGTCTGAGAGCATGTTGTTTCTGACATCCTTGAAATGACCCCACTATTTTTCAAGGGTCTCGTATGACGAATTCAAGGCATCATGGCAAGTTGTTTGGATTTTCGACAAGTTCTGCATTTTCTGGAGTTTTCTCAGTGAAACAAGGACAATTAATGGAAGAACATGTCGCAACATGCATATGGTATCGGAAGTCATTCAGACCAGGCATGGATGCCTAACATGGGCATGCCCACTTGCTTGCAAAAGTTGGGGTCAGTCCTGATATTTCCAAAGAAATACCATGTTCAATGAAGAGTGTTCGGATAGGCTAGAAGGATCTGTTTGGGAGCACCTCATCTCTCGACATCCCATAAATGACCACATTTTTTGTGGCCTTGTATGACCAGTTCAAGGCATCATGCAAAATTGTTTGAGCTTTTGCCAAGTTTTGTATTTTCTAGATTTTTCTTGCTGAAAAAAGTCAATTAATGACAGAACGTGTCATAACGTATGGTGTCGGAAGTCATTCAAACCAGACACGGATGCCTAAAAATGGGCATGCCCACTTTCTTGCAAAAATTGGTGCATGTCTTGAGATTTCTAAAGAAATATCATGTTCAATGGAGAGTCTTTGGATAGGCCGGAAGGGTATTTTCAGGAGCACCTGATTTCTCAACATCCCTTAAACGGCCCCGTTTTTTATGGCCTTATATGACCAATTAAAGGCACCATGCCAAGTTGTTTGGGTTTTCTCCCAATTTGCATTTTCTGAAGTTTTCTTTGTTAAAAAGTTCGATACACTACTAGGGAAAACCCTAGCCGTAGCGCTTGAAATATGCATAGCAGTAGCGCTGGGTCCAGCGCTACCACTAAGGCGCTACAGCTAACCACAATGAGAATAAGCTGTAAGTAGCAGTAGCGTTTGTTCTAAAAAGCGCTGATGCTACTTGTAAGTAGCAGTAGCGCTTGTTCTAAAGAGCGTTGCTGCTAAATTTTCCTGTATTTTTAAAAATACAGCTTATTCTCATTGTGTGGTTTTATATACAGTACTTTCATCATATGATTTTATGACCATGATTACTTATTATATATAACAGTGGGTGAAATGAACGTGAAGTAGATTCAAGTGGAGGCAACATGTGGTGCATGTAGAAAGTACTACTATAATCCAAACTTGATCTAGTTTGGATTAGTAGTACTTTCGATGTGCACCACATGTTGGCTTCACTTGAATCTAATCCAGGTTCATTTCACCCACTGTTATACATAATAAGTAATCATGCTCATATAACAACTTAGCATCATGCATCATCGATCATAATAATAAATAACTCATCATTGGTATCATAATAACAAGTCATACTCATCATCATCTATCATACAACTTCTACTCGATACCACATCATCATCATAGTCATCTAACCAATCCTACTTAGTTGTTCTTAGAACATGATCATGAGTATTATTAACTAGGACATACTACCTTCTCTTAGGTAAAATAGCATAAAACAAGATAGGCCCTGACTCTCCATTATGGAGAATGGAGATTATCCTGTCTTCAATTCTTGCCTTTCACACAATGTTGCTTCCAAGTACCTCCTTACAACTGTCCATACATTTTTTCCATTCTTTAATTTTCATGTCTCCACTTCTTTTAGAAATCCAATATGGACATGTGAGATTCGTATGATGACCTGGCTATATGTTCAAAACATCAAAGCGACCATTCTGATACATCAGATGAGGCACACAATCATTCGGGATTTTCTCTTGAAAAACATAGTAATAACTTCGTAGTTAGAAATGTAGTTAAGTTTTAAAAGAATTTATGCAAAATATGCACGGATGTCGTAATACTAAAAAATCTTACCATGACATCTCCATGGATGTTACCGTAGTTCAACACGTGCACTAGTCGCACGTATTGACCATAATGTGGAGGAGTTTTATAATAGATATTGTAATTCTCAAGATCAGTACAAAATGCGACCAGATGATTTTTCTCTTGATAAGTTAACCCAGAGCCATCGGTGTAGTAGGTTCTGTCTACCATATTGTTCCACACGTTGTTTGAACAATGAAAATAAGCTGTCAACTATTTTGAAATGAACAATATAAATTAGTTAATAACTCTGTTTGAGAAACTCACATAGCGGTGGAATTGGAAGCGTATCAACAAGGACCCAAATGTCCATATTGTCTTGGTCGATGTTAGGATCACCAAAATCCATGGTGACAAACATACCCTCATAAAAACCATACATCTTGCAAAGTGCTTCCCAATTTTTGCAACCAAAATGGGTTACGCTCTCAGAATTATACAGATTTACTTCAAAATCCACATCATGATGGGTCCTTAGGTGAATTTTCTTTGTTTCGAAATTTCCATGGTCTTCAAAACCCATCCTCTCCAAGACATAGCGTCTTACATGGCATGGGATAAGCTACTAAATTGTAAAAGATGAAAATTACACGTTGAAATAGTTGAAGTCATGCTTAATTACAAAAAAACACTTTTTGTCGTTGCGTACCGTTTCAACATCGATGGTCTCCTAGAGCTTAATGTGCTGATCTTCGTCCAGGTGAGGCCTGTCGCACAGACCTCGGTCGTTGTTGCACCAGCTGCACTCCCCCGGGAGACTTTCGTTGTCTGATGACGACATTTCCTACGTTCATAATTCAAAGATTAAAGTTGTACAATTCAATATATGTACTATAAAAATTAAATTAGATCATTATTATTCATACGGGTTGACTATCGGTCTGCCGAGTCTATATGGTGGAGATTCTCCCTCACTGATTCCTCTCTGACATTTGCGACCGTCGGTGATGGTCATTACTCCTCCTTTCGCTAGTGCATAACAAAGGTTTAGCACAAGGAAAAGAAGGAGAAACGACCCCCATGACAACAGTCGGGCTTCTTCGTCCTCTCTCATATATGGTGGATACACTCCCTCACTGATTTTTCGACCTTCGGTGATGGAGCCTCGACAGACTTAAAGTCAACCCAAAATGTTGTTTAATTATTTTTTGAGAAAATCCAGGCCACTCAATATTTCTTGCATATTCTAGGACAAGTCATGCCAGAATTCACGGAAAAATCCGGCATGACCTTTGCTAAAAAAGGACATATCGAGCGCCTGAAATTTGCCGGAACAGAAATTAATCAACACTCCGGGAAAACATAGGCCACTATAGGAGGTGTAACCTGCAAACATGGCCGGCCACTTGGGAAAGCACATATCCTATTTGAGCAACACAAGATATACATGTTTATATCTACATCATATGAGCATTCAATAAGCATTCAAGATATACACCTAAATTCTATTAACTACACCTAATTAAAAACCTACATTTTAAACATGCTTGGATCATAACTAGGGTCCATACTATGTTATTCTATGATTAAACACCTAAAATACCTAAATTAAATTAACAACATGGGGTGGCCGGTCTCACCTCGATCAAGGTCGGAGGGGGTCGGTGACGGGGACGGCGGCGGGGATGATGCAGGGGCTCCTTGATCTCTGCAAAAACAAAATATAAACAAAAACATTATTATCGTCATCTTAGGACTTAGTGAAACTCCATAAGCTACATTGAATTATTCTATTCAAATTTACTTATAATTTCCTATTCTTTTCATTTTTTCTAAAAATTTCCTATTCTATTCAAAAGACCTACATTTACTTTTTTTCAATTTCATAATTTATTCTATTCAAATTACTTATTCAAAATTTCTAAAAAATTCCTATTCTATTCAAAAAACCTACATTTACTTATTCTATTCTAATTACTTATTCAAATTTTCTAAAAAGAAAATATACTAAAAACCTACATTTACTAAAAACAAAAACCTACATTTACTAAAAACAAAAACAAAAACAAAAACATAAACATAAAGGGGGAGGAGGAGGTGGGAGGAGGCCAGGAGGAGGAGGGAAGGAGGGGAAGGAGGAGAAAGGAGGGAGGAGGAGGAGAGGGAGGAGGAGGAGGAGGGGGCCGCCGGAAAGGGAGGAGGAGGATGGGAGGGGGCCGCCGGCGGATAGGGAGGAGAGAGGATGGCCGATGGAGGAGGGAAAGATGAGGGCGGCGAGGGGGGGAGGAGGAGGAGGGAGGGAGGGAGGGGAGGACGACGAGAGGAGGAGGGAGGCAGCACCTTGGGGGCGACGGCGGTCAACGACGTGCGGCGGGTGGAGATGAGAGTGTGTGAGGGAGAGTGAGGACGCGCGCGGCGTGGATAAGATACCCGTAGTAGTAGCGCTTGTTCGTAAACAGTGCTACTGCTACGATCATTAGCAGTGACATTTTTTTTAACCAGCGCTACTACTAAGGCTATGATCGTTAAGGCATCAAATTAAAAAATGCATTGGTCATCATCGATCTTTTTGTGTAGAATCTGAATTGTCAATAGGAATCCTCGCCGGTTTAAGAACTGACGAAGATTCCTATTGCGGCCACAGATCTTACACATAGAGTTCGATGAAGCCCAAGTGGTTGTGATGGTTTGAGAAGCACCATATTTAAGGTGGTAAAAATTCTGTTCGCGGAACGAGGTGGGACTAAACATTGGTCTAGGAGGGGGACTGAATTTATCAGTAGCGCTGGTCGGGGAAAAAACGCTATTACTAAGATTCATAGTAGTAGTAGCATGTTTTATAGGTTCAGCGCTGCTGCTAGGATCATAGTGGCAGCGCCCATGCTGCCGAAGCGCTACAGCTATGTAGCAGCAGCACTTTCCTTGAACAAGTGCTACTGGTGAACTCCTATCGTTAGCATGCAAAAAAGGCATAAAATTAAAAAATGCATTGGTCATCATCGATCTTTTTGTGTAGAATCTAAATTGTCAGTATGAATCTTCGCCTGTATAGGTAGAGGCGAAGATTCATATTGCCACAAATCCTACACATAGAGTTCAATGAAAACCAACTGGTTGTGATAGTTTGGTTAGCACCATATTTAAGGTGGTAAAAAATCTGTTCACGGAGCGAGGTGGGACTAAACTTTGATCATAGGAGGGGGCTAAATTTAGTAGTAGCGCTGGTCAGAGCAAAGCGCTATTGCTATGTACAATAGCAGTGGCGCTTTTTGCACACCGACGCTACTAGTATGCCTGGCCTGCTGGCAACGGTTTGGCAATTATAGTAGTAGCGTGTTTTGTAGCTACAGCGCTACCGGTAAGCGCATAGTAGCAGCGCTTTCTGCGGCCAAGCGCTACTAATATTTAGTAGCAGTGTTACCTTTTAAAAAGCGCTACTAGTAAGCTCCTGTCTATAAGGTTTTCCCTAGTAGTGATAAATGGCCGGATGTGTCACCACTTGCATACGGTGTCGAAAATCGTCCAGACCAAGAATGTGCCTATCATGGGCATGCCTACCTTCTTGCAAAAGTGAGGTTCATTTCAAAGAAGTCCAAAAATAGACTATGTTCAACAAAGAGTGTTCGGATAGGCCAGAAGGGTCCGTTTGAAAGCTTGTTGTTTTTCGACAAATGTTAAATGACCCCAAATGTTTTCCACCAGCGACTATGACCAATTCAAGGCATAATGCCAAGCTGTGTAGATTTTTGAAAAGTCTTGCATTTTCTAAAGTTTTCTTACTGACAATAGGCCGATAAATGGTCGGAACGGGTCGCAACATGTAAACAGTGGCAGAGGTCATTCAAACCTGGCATGGATGCCTCATTTGTCCGTGCCAGACTGTTACAAGAAGTTGGGATCATTTATCCATAGCCTGAAAAGTATCAGTTTAGATGAGTATATTTGTAATTTTCATCATTATCAATCAACATGAACATTTTCTTTTGTCCTAACAATTTCTTGAAATGTGTCAATAGTTTTGGAATTACAAAGTGTGTATGAAAATTTTACAAACTTGAACACTTTTTTTCCAAAATTGTTAAAATATTATGAATGATGAAAATTTCAAACAAAATTGGCAAACCACGTACTTTTTAAAAAAATATCAACTTTTTAGAAACACATACATTTCTTAAATTTGTGATTTTTTTCCAAAAACTGAAACATTTTATGAAATTCCAGAATTTTTTTAGAATTGTAAACAATATATGAAAACAAGAACATTTATGTTATGCGAAACTATTTTTCAAAATTTTGAACAAGTTTCTCAAATAATAATAAAGTTCAAAAGTAGAAAAATCAATTAACAAAAAGATAAGAAAACGCAAAATTTTGAAAAGACAAAAAAGCTTAGGCCCTAGAAAATAAGAAATGTTTTCAGAAAATGTTAGTATATTTGAAAACATGTTCGTAAATTTGAAAAAATGTTTGTGTCTTCAAATAATGCTCGCAAATTTGAAAAAATGTTTGAATTTTGAAAAAAAATTCAAAATTTTAAAGATTGTTCACATTTTCAAGAAAATGTTCACAAACTTTATAAAATATTCACCTTTTCTAAAACAAATTGTAGTTTCAGAAATATGTTACAATTCTGAAAATATGTTCCAAATATTTGAAAAATATTCAAAAAATCAAAGTATTTTCATAAAAAATGGTAAAATTTTTCAAAACATAATCTTGTTTCCCAAAAGAAATTCATGTTTTTGGAAAACGTTTCATTTTTTAAAAATATTCATGTTTTGAAAAGTATTCTGAAAGATGAAAAAACACATTATTCCTTTCTTTTTCAGCTATAAAAAACGCTTTAGCTACAATACCCCCTATTGGTCACTACAGTGTCTGGCCATTCTAGGTGATAAAGAATTGCGCAGCGTACGTATCACCAAGCTGTGTTGGTTCTGGTGGCTGTTGACAAGTTCTCTATACCTACTAATAAAGCAAGGTGCGTTTCTCCAATATTTTCACCCGTTCACCGTCGAAAATAATTTTTTTCTATCCGAGGTGGTAATAAATTTTTGTGTGTCTCCCCACTGGAAAAGACAAAAAGTTTGTCTAGAACACCGCAACTGGGCCAGGCGCACTCCAGCCCAACAAAACCAACCCAGTAATTACCCTGCCCATGCGTCGCTAGGACCTTATTTGTCGCACGTGGCGACAAATAGTTGAATGTACACACAAGTCGCCCACGACTGGGCGGGCCTGTTTTTGTTTTTTCTGTATTCGGTTTCTGTTTAATTTTTATTTTACCATTCTTTATTTTTATTTTTTTGGGAAATAAAAATATACAAAATGTATTTGTAATTTCAATTTTTGTTCAAATATTCAAAAGAATTAGCATTACCAAATTTTATTCCTGTCTTAAAAAATATTAGCAACTTAAAAAATTGGTCTTGTAATTTCCCAAATATTTTAAAAATGTTGCAATTTAAAATAAATTTATTTCAGAATTGTTCGAGATTTTTTGAAAAATAATATTTTATAAAATGTTCGATATTCAAAAAATATTCATATTTTAGTGAAAAGTTCAGAAATACAAAAAAATGTTTGCCTATAAGAAAACATTTTCAAAAATGTTGTTAATGTTCCCCTTTTCAAAAATAATAATAATGTTCTGTTGTATAAATAGTTCATGTTTTCAAAATATTGTTTATTAATTTCAATTACTACTCCCGTTTCTAATTTTGTTTGTGTTTTTCCAAAACTATGTGGAATTTTAAAAAAATGTTGACATTTTTTTAGAACTGTCCGGGCTTTCAAAAAAATTAACGTTTCCAAGAACATTCGGCGGTTTTCTTTGAATGTTCAAAATAATAAATAAATAAGTAAATAAAATCTGAAGCTATCGTATCTTCTTAAATATTCGTGTTGGCCATTGATTAGAGCGTGCGTTTGTTCTATCCTAGTTGGAAATAAATTTAAAAAAATATGGGCATGTGCCAATAAAAGAGTATATGTTGTTTGGTTCTAATTAGAAAAAAAATGGTTGATACATGAGCGCTAAAATAATCAAAGAGAATAAATCATCATAATGAAGGGACATTCATGCCTGATTATGCTTATGAAACAGGATTTATGCGCTGCAATTAGTAATCCATCCGGTTACGCAGTTGTAAGAGAGTGGTCGAAGCAACCGTGTCCCAAAGGTCGTCACACACCCACCAAATGAGGAGGCATGCACAACCCAGAGATGGAGGCGGACGCGGAAAAAAAAAGCATGAGTTGGGTGCTCGCCACCGCGCCTACCAACCCCACCACTATCAAGATTTCATGGGCCAAACACGTGCAGTGAGAAGACAACTCCTTACTCTGTCGCCTACCATTGTGGAGACCGTTTTTTGTGGCCACATTGATTATCGTTCCCGTTATTTGTCGTAAATAAAATATCTCACCCGTTGCATTGCACGGGCATTTGTGCTAGTCCTACACAACAGCTGGAGGTCTTGTGTTCGATGCTAACAGGCGCACTATTACGGAAGCGGAAGGGCTACAAATAATGTGAATCATATGCCATCTACATAAATCTATGAGCCGCTACACTTAATCTACAAGAAATGGTTGGGAAAATTTAAATTAAAGTTGCGCAGTGGAAGGAGTGCCGTGGCCGGACAACAAAAAGAAGCCATGGGGATGCGGTGAACCGTCAATAGTCTGGGACGGCTGAGCAGAGGTGATGAGGGCGAAATCGCGGTGGATCAAGCGGCAGAGGTGGCACCGGCATATGGACAGCAGCGGAATGGAGCATGCGTCCCAAAATGATGTTCGTGGCGCTGATATTAAGGTGAATGGAGTGTGCCCTATATCACCACGACCAATCTTCAAATACGGAGACTTGCGAGATTGGTTTGAACAGCAAACCACAAACCATGGCAATCAAGCTCGAGACAACCACTCTGTTGGAATGTCATTAATGACTGTTAGCATGATAGTGGGTCGACATGGCGACTTTGATGGAGTCGCTACCTGGTAAGGGGCATCTTTAACGTAGAACTTAAAACAACCTGCAAGCATCATTGAAGCAGCGCGACGGTCGAGGCTAGCATCGGCACCGCGTCTATTCAATGCCGTAGAGACTTGACGGGACAGGACGGGGCGGCTCTCTATACACTCAAACCAGTTGCCTGTTCGTCCGCCTGTCGGCATTAAACAAGTGCGGCAGGTGAGAAACCTATTCTGACACCCACATTCACACGGCATTCACTTGGTCTGACCGGGCCCGCTATTATGCGCGGCCAAGCCCGGCACGATCCACAATGCATCACTTGTGGCCATGATCCTCCTCTGAGCACCACGCACGCCATGACCGCGTGTTTCAAAGTATTATGGGAGACCTTCTCCAGAGCATGCCAGTATTGCGGCCAGCTAGCAGGCTCGATGTGCAAGCCTGACAAAGGCTGACTTGCCGATGAGCTCGTTGGGAGTCAACAACGACGACGAGATGTATGATATGGATGAGGCATCCGACGACAAGTTGGCGCCACCACCCATGCTAGTCCATGCCGGCTTCACCTTGGAGAAGGCGCAGATGCACTTGAACTCCGTAATGACGGAAGAGCACTCGGCACCGTCAGTGTCGGTGTTCCAACATGCGCAAGGGGACCAACGCCACAACTTCCGAATCCTCGGTGAGCACTGGCTCATGGAGAGACTAATTGCTGGCAAGCACGCGAATGACAATGGTGTCACAACCATGTTGTCGGAGGATTCATGCTTCCTGGATAAGTAGCGGGCGCTGTATGAATCCATCTGCAGCACCTGCGAGCGATGGCAACTACACGTCATGGTGGAGGAGCATGATGCATTGTTCACGCAGATTGTTGCGGAGGCGGACGAAAAGGAGGCGCAGGTGAATGCATGATGTGGCTAGCTCCGCGTCAGTCACATCATCAGTGTGTTTCACGCGCGGCTGCAACAACAACGAGGTTGCCCCGTCCACGACCGGTGATGTCTACATGACGTACTCCGGCAATGAAGAGTAGGAGGTGGGACACAAATGCGGTGCCGTCTCTTGTCCCACGTCATATTCTTCCCTTCCTAGAGCTTCATTTTTCAGGGCTCACGGCCAGTAAGCTCACCGGACACGGGGAAGACATGACGTGGAACACAAATGCCTCCATGGTTGACGAATATTATAGACTAGGTTAAAAAAGTGTTTTCGGACGTTGGTCCTTCGGGGTACGTACACGAAGACTTTCCAATTGTCATCGACAAGGTCAAAACGGCTCTAGTTGGAGAATGGCTACAGCGGCGCATCAGCGGCTCGTTCCGGCTGCAGCAGTGGCCATTCAGTGGTCTCAGAATCTTGGTGTAACTTTAATTATGTTTGAGATGCTTTGTACTTCTATTGAACTTTTAAAACAAATTTGATCCTTTTCGTAAAAGAAAGTGTCGTTGGCTTTTGTTTAGTTGAAACTCCCATACACGTGTCCGAACATAAAAGTTATAGTGTCCAATCTACTTTGCCTTTATCTAGTGAGTCAACACTTTGCCTTATCTAGTGAGTCACCGCAGGCTTAGATATTTTTGGGGGTTATATCGGTATGCACGACCAGAGATTTGGGATTTTCTTCGCCAGTTCGTCTCTGAGTCTGGGCTCGAGTTCGAGGACACCGCCCAGTCGCCCACTTAGGTCTCTGCCTCGACTGCGCCGACCGCCGGGACTCCGCTTGAGAGGCAAGTCTTTACTCAGTCTGTCCAGCCGACGGTGCGATTAGGTTTGTCCCGTGCTATTTTTCTCCAATGCGAGCAAGATTTCTCATACATGCTCTACTCATATTCTGCATCTCAAGCTCAAGTAATCAGTCGGAAGTTTGGACCATGATTTATTTTTCTAGATGTGGATTATTGCTGTGGATTTTCCCGTATTCATCAAAATCACAAGAACAGAGTAATCTGTTCATTTTTCGATACTCGATGCGGTTTCTTTAATCCACATGGTTCTTCAAGCTTTCTTGTTTTTAAGCTGTCTATGAAGAAGATACCAGATGGACATTATGTGCTTCTCTGTTTAGCTAAAGCAGTAGATCTCGGATTACTGTTCACATCAAATCCATTTTTGTCAAGCCGGACCTTACACTCCTCACTGGTGCACATGGAAAGTCCTCTGAAGAAACAATGAAAAGCCAAGGAAAGGGTGTATAAAAGGTGTTAAACTGCAAACATATTAGGCGCGCGAATCCCCAATAGATTGTGGGTAAACACTGCTAATACTCCTACATACATCCAGCATATGTTCCTTTGCGAACCACTAATTCGATCACGAATTCACGATTCATTACACAGAAATTCTCTAATTCAACAGCAACTCCACTTCTATTTTCTTATCAGAGCATTCTGTCCAAGTACAAAACATTCAGTCCTAGCACCCATGGGCCATAGCCACACTTGAAATTCAGTTCCAGCACAGAGCGCGCAACACAAGCGCAGCACGAACCAAAATATTCTTCACTGCCACATGCTGCATGCTTTCCCTACACATGGACAGAAGGGGAAAGCTAGCTCGGGATCCAAATTGAGAATGAAATGGAGATTGGGAGGAAACTGGGACACCTCTGCATGTGCTCACCAATGGAGCTCTCTGCTGTAAGAGAGGAACAGAGACGAACAGTCTGATTGACCAGAGCTGGATGAACTATGTACACGATTGCAAATGTTTCTGGTTGAGGCAATAAAATCTCTTCATATAGGAAAATTAGGCACAAAAATTCGAAAATGATTGTAGTAACTGAAAGTGGATTGTAATCAAACTTAAATGCTGATGCAAAAACGTAGGGCTTATTTTTTCTTCCGATGGATATGTAGATGGGAAAGATGATGCTCTATTTTGGTGTCCAGTTCTAGCACCTGGGTACTATAATTGGTAACTAGCTTTTGCTGCTCTGTCAGTCTCAGAACCACTCGCTTGAATTAGATGTGCTAGCATTAGGCGGCACTTAGTCTTTTCTTATGCTTGTAAGACCTATTTTACTGCTTTTGCACTGGATGATTTATACTCCCTCCATTCCAAAATAGTGTTGTTATTTATTTTGAAACGGAGCGAGTATATTTGTTTGTTCCATTATCTGATGATAGTTGAACCAGCAAAAGGTTGGTCGTATGGGGGAAAAAATCAAGAAGGCAAACAAAAGGAGGGCACAAGGTCAATGTCAAACTAAAGTCAGTTGTACAATCATATGGGGCATATGACCAAATCCACCAAAAAGATTTAGGACATCATAGCCATATTGACTTATTGAGTAATTTTAGGGTGTCTTTAGTTACGCAAAGTCACAAACAACTTTGAATAATGCCAGCTGACTTTTCTTTTTCTTTTTTCAAAAGGTGAAGACCCCAACATCTGCATCAAGCAATGCACACTGCCAATTTATTAAACATGAAACAAGTCCAAGTCACCGAGTACAAAAAGAAGTAAAATAAAACAAGACCACATCCGGTCTATAACGGGATTACATAGCTCATCCACGCAATCTATTATTGGCTTGCCTGCCAAACTGGTTGAACAAGCCCTATGGAACCGACTTCCGACGGTTGACCCAAAGTCGTACGCGGCTGCGTGTCCACACGTTGCAGTGATGACCACGTATGGATAGACAACGTAGGAAAATTTGGAATAGATGATCTTTTAGAAACACACTCATTCTGGCAATTCCGAATTGCCCAAAGAATGGCACAAACCCCCACATGGATTTAGCCATTTAGTTTTCGATGAGTACTACCCAACCAGTTCCCAAAAAAATTTGGTATACTTATTGGTGGGGATAAATTGGAAGTAACGTGACTTGTGCGGCAAATTATGGATAGTTAACGGGCACGATGGGCATAAATGATGACTGGTTCCTCTTGATCACAGAATCAACAATTTTTGCTACCCTGTCAATTAAGTTTTGCAAGATTATCTTTGGTAAGAACTACCGCTCCGCAAGAACCATGTCAAAACTTTAATTTTGGAAGGGATTTTTGTTTTTAGATATGCCTCCTATGAAAAATAAGCCTAGAATTCATGAGATCCACAAACATAGACTTCACACTGAAGACACCATTGATATTCAACCTTCATTTGAAGGAATGTGGCATCTGAGTTAGATTGATCGGCATCAACCTACTAATCAAATGGATCCACTTAGTCCATTTAACACCAAGGAAAGCCCAACAGATTTGAATATTCAATGAGCTAGCCCCAAGAATCGAGGTCATCGATGCCTCCTTTCTGATGCAATATAATAAAGGTTCGGGTATTATAGAGCTAATGGAGTGTCACCCAAACAGGTATCTTCTCAAAAACTCATCGATTGGTACCATTACCAACCATAAAGTAACCTCTATTAAAAAAAGGAAGACATGACCTTCATCAAGCACTTCCAAAACGGCGAGTCAGTAAGATTTGCATCTACTTGGGATATCGTTTTAGAATATAGGTATGTGTTATGCAACAATTCTTTGCCAAACAACTTTCTCAATAAGCAATTTATAAGCTCATTTGCTGAGTCAGCACTTAGTTTCTGATTTCGAGGTTTTCAATGCCCAACCCACCTTCAAAATGGTAGTCTAAAGGACTGTGTGCTTTTAGGGAACCTTCTATAGTTACCTCAATACTATGTAAATCCCTCCTGTATTCCGTGATTAGGAAAACAAAAGGGATCCATGTGTGCTCTATGGAGAAAAGAAAATTTATATTGGAATTTGGAAAACACCAACACACAGGTAAGAGCGTAAGAGTTACCCCGTTCACAAATGACTAGCCTCGGCCTGTCTCTTTGCCTTTCAGTTCGAAGCTCCCTTCATAAGAGAACCTTTGGAAGGACATTCTGCGTTCCTGCTATATTTGATCCTACTCCCACCGTGCGATGGAAGAACTCGAGTTCTTCATGATCCTACTCCCAAATTTCTTGAAGAAACTGGTATGGCAGTCAGTTTCTTTCTCATCTACTTTCTATTTCTACGCTTAAGCTTTTGCCATTGGTCATTTTGGTTGGTTCAACAATGCTTTTCAACCGCTGTTTAATCCTCATCCCAGAGGCTGCCAGGCAAGTTCACCAAGGTACTCGCCGGCCGTGAGCGTCGGGAAGTGAAGCTGCGGGAGGACGGGCGCCAACGTCGCTTGTGGGACGTGGAAGTAGTTACCGACGCCGATGGCCACATGTACCTGGGGCACGGATGGGAGCACTTCGCCCACGCTCATGACATGCGGCTCGGTCACTTCCTCGTCTTAAGCTACGATGGCCACGCTGTGCTCACCGTGAAGGTGTTCGACGGGAGCATGTGCCGCAGGCACTACCAGCACGACAACGATGCCAGTATGTGGCTCTGCTTGCTCTTCTTTGCCTTCCTCTCAGTACGGTAGCTGTAGCTTCTAAGAACAAGTTAAAGAAATTTTTGCATTTCACCAGGCGGTGGGAGCAGCAGCGACCGTGGCAACACCTTGGTAAGCTTCTTCTGCCATGTTCCACTCTTTGCTTGAAATTTAGTCATGCGTCTTCTCTTCTTCAATCTGTAGTGTTGATTTTAGCCATATTCATGAATGTTCTTTTTCCGCTATGGACAGAGTTTTCCCCCTTGGACCATGTACTCCACTTCAGTTTGACATGGATCTTCTTGCCTCATTTTCTTTGCATTCATGATTATATGCCATTTTCAGTTACTTAAATGACTTTCGAATCCTTTGCTATGGCAAATTCGCATGTTTTCTCATCATGTACATGTTTCGACCTCTGGCATAGCAGGGATCAGAGGGGGAAGGGGAAGCGCCACCACACACAGGGGCAGAGGAAGACGACAGGTCGCAGGTAACCCAGTTCTGTATAGTATTCACCTCTTGCTAGTTGTGCACTGTCCAATTCATGCTTCTGCCCAGATCAAGGATGAAGTGTTTAAGTGTATATATGCTGTCAAATCAAGGTCTGATGCACAGTTTAGATATTAGATGCCTGAATTATATAGTTTTTTCTTTACAAACACCTATTAAATGTAAGAATCATATAGCAGTGCATATGTAGATGCCTGAAGCATCAACTTTGCGTATATCCAGGGGGCACATAATTGCCAGTTGCTTAACTGTCACTTGCAGACATCCGACATACATGCTTTGAGTACATTGCATTATTTTCAATTACTCTCTCAGTTCCAAATTAATTGAAGTTCTATGTTTGTTGTACGTCAAAGTTTCTTAAGATTTACCAAGTCTATTGGAGAATGGGTTAAGATCGACTTACAAACTAAAGTGGGCATATGATCAAATCCCACCAAAAGGTCTTAGGGCATCATTTTGACCGGAAACGGCATGAGCTTTGCTTCTGCATTTGGAAGAGGGCATCATACTGATCTTGAATAATTTCAGGGTATCAAATTAGTTATGCAAACACCTTTGAATAATGCCACCTGATATAATATATGATTGGTTTTACAGGGCATATCCCAGATGAGTAATCCATGCGATTCAGATGGAAGCCAGAAGGAAAGATCTTTTTCTTCCGATCCAGGTTAAGTTGTGTACTCTGATTATTCAGTTACCCTTCAGGACATGTTTTTCTCATTGTATAAACATTTGTACAGCAGAAGATCCTGTGGACTCAGCTAATCTACAGATGCTTTCAAATAACTATGTCTTATCAGTGCAATGCTATCTTACAAAAGCACAGAAGGTGAAAATAGATGCGCTCATAGAGAAAACTCAACCTAAAATCACAGTGCTAGTTGTACAGATGAAGAAGTCAAACGTAAAACGGCATGCTAATCTGGTATGTAAATTTTACCATCTGCAGTTTGTATGAAAATTGCTCACTGTCTTTCTCTACACACATTATCTTGTTATTTAAGTCGGTCAGCGTTTTGGCTCTAAGTCTAAACTCTGAATGATATGTTTGCAACGAAATGCATATCAGATATAACAAGCAGAGAAGATTCATAGTGACAGTCTTAATTAGCTTCTTAACTCTTTACTAATTAAGCTATCACATATAACATGCTTAACAGTATCACAATCACATTCTGTTCCTTTTTTCAATTAGGTAATACAGAAGGATTATGCACTCAAGCACTTTCCACGTGAAGATATAGTTGTCATACTCCAGCTACCTGGGAAGAACAAGGATTGGAAAAGCACATTCCGCATCAGGCCATCCGGCGTGCCTGATGCAGGTCGGTGCAACCTCTATTTGGGGAACTTTGCCTGTGACAATCATGTTAGAGAGGGTGATATCTGCCTCTTCCAACCAATGACAAATGTTAAGGAGAGAAGATTCATAGTGAAAGTGCATATTCTTCACAAAGCGAGCGTTGATGGCACTACTCAGTCGCCCGCAGGCGAAGGACCAGATTCAGATGGATGCCTGAAGGAAGGCTCATCCCATAATTATAAATCAGCAAGTACTCCTGCAGTGTCTTATACTTCTAAAGAATTTTCAGGTTAAGTTTCTTCTTAAGTTAAATCAGTTACCCACTTACCCTTTGCTCTTACTCTTGATTTTCTTTACTGCAGAAGAAAATCCACCTGCAGATGAGGCTATGGAGTTGGATGATCTTCAGACCCTCTCGAAGGATTATGTCTTATCAGGGAAATGTGATCTTACAGTAGCACAGGGGGCAAAAATAAATGCACTTATAGATAAAATTCGGCCTGAAATCCCCGTTCTTGTCATACAGATGAAGAAAAGCAGCGCAAACCGGGCTACTCTGGTATGTTGGTTGTACATTCTGTGTTCTGTTTCTCCCACATTGTCATTTTTCTCCTTTGCCTCTATTTTGCTAATATTCTGTAGCTACGTACATTTTCTTGTTATCATACTGTTTAGGGAAGTCAGTATTTTGGTTTTAGGATGTGTCTAGGGCACATCTAGATGTGCTCTAATTATTGCACATCTAAGTGAGTGAATCAAGCATAAAGAGGAAAAGAAAAAAGAAAAGAAAATATCCACACGAATCTCAACATAAGATCAATGACATAGGACTTAGATGTGCAATACTTATTGCACATCTAGATGTGCTTTAGCAAAACTGTTGGTGGTTTTAACTCAAAACGTCTGAAGGATATGTTTTTGCAACAACATGCATGTGCATTGCTAAATCAACATTATATGTGTATTGGATTGGAACAATTTAGGGCAGTGTTAACTTCTTAACTCCTTAGTGCTTCACCTATCAGATATAAGTATAACCAACTTAACAGTATCGCAATCACATTTTGTTCCTTTTTTTTATTAGATCATACAGAAGGATTATGCACTCAAATACTTTCCATGTGAAGATACAACTATCATACTCCAGCTGCCGAGGAAGAACAAGAATTGGAAGTGCAAATTTCATATCAGGGCACCCAGCATGTGTAATGCAGGCCGGCGCACCCTTTATTTAGGAAAATTTGTGCATGACACTCATGTTAGGGAGGGTGATATCTGTCTTTTTCAACCAATGACAAATGTTATGCACAGAAGATTCATAGTGACAGTCCATCTACTTCACAAAGAGAGCATTGCTCATTCCCCTGGTGGAAGAACTGACATTGGGTCAAATCACGGAAGTACAAGTGCCAAGATGGGCGGCGTTAAGGAGGAACCACCTGCCGATGGTACTAAAATGTTACCACTGCTCGGATGCATGTGCACTTGAGTTCCCATTATATGAAAACTATCCCATGAAAAGCACTGTGCGTAATCTATGTGAAATCTTGTCCAGATGAAGAATATGAAGTCTCTGAGAATTCCGAGGAAGCTTCCGAGAATCTCTTCATGTTCGCTGACAGAGTTTGTATAACACCAGCACAAGAGCTGAAATTGTTGGAGAAAGTTGAGGAGATTAAGTTCAAACCGCCCTTTTATGTTGCTATCATGAGCAGGAGCACCGTCTGTCAGCATGGTCCCATGCTGGTAAGTTCAAGGAAAACATTTTCTTTTGCTTTCTATCAGTTCCTAGATTGCATCAGTGTCCTTTGATAAGATAAATTGGAACAAATTTCCGAAGTATCTTTGCATCTGTGTTATTCTAACATTTTCCCTGCGTTATGTGTATAAACAGTGTTTTGGCTGGCAGTACGCAGCCAGATATCTTGTTCAGAAGTTCGCTGCTGCCTGTCATCGTGGAGAGGATGGTCCAATCAGTTTGGTGCTTCAGCGGGAGGGGAAGAGCAGATCATGGCCTACCAAGCTGCAATATAGGCGTCGCACGCTAGATACGACCAATCGGATGACCGTTCTCAAAGGATGGCCGTCTTTTGCGCGCGACAACCACCTGCGGGAGAGGGACCTCTGCCTCTTCAAGCTGATGGATAACGAGGAGCAGCTGACGATGATGGTCTACATCGTCCGCCGCTAGAGTGAAGCATGTCTTGCATGCTGCTGCTACGGTGATCTTGAACTATGGGAGTGGAAAACTTGTGGGTTATATCGAAACGAGGGGCTCGTACGTACAACAAGAAACTTATCTGCTTATCTATATCCTTAGACGTTGCCTTAATGTTTTCTTCTGCCAGGACTTTTTGTTAATCAGGGAGTAATTTGGATTGTTCAAGTTTGAACAACTTATTATGTGGTGCTCAGGTTGCTTTGACTGAAAAAAAAATTATGCGATTTGCTGTGAGAAATGTTAGCCTTGCATGCTGCTGCTATGCTATGATGATCTTGATCTCTCGGAGCGAAAGATATGTGGTTTATCTCCAAACGAGGCAGTCATTGAGCAAGAATCTTGGTGGTTTCTTAGTTCCGTGAGAACTAATTGAGAGTGATTTGGATGGATCAGTTTGAACAACCTGTGATGTATTGCTGACTGTCTGCTGATGTTTGAAGGTACTGTTTTTGCATGTGGATTCTCTCCAGCAGCGAGAGGATTTCTTTTGAGAAGACGAGATACTGCTGCTGCGTGTATATAGGAGTGCACCGAAAGAATTTCAGGCACATTAGAGTACATTACTATATGTACGGTTCAGAAAAAAAAGGTACTCCCTCCGCCCCATAATATAAGAGCATTTTTGACACTATATTAGTGTAAAAAACGCTCTTATATTATGGGACGGAGATAATATTTCTTAAACGTATGAACCGTATTTGGTCTCAACTCTCAACCAATGGAGCTATGATGGTGCAGGCATAAAAAACACGTATTGTTGTCCAAATACGGTTCCCTCAATCAGGGCACATCCAGCAGGGCCTCAAAACTGGCTTGGGGACAAAAACCAAAATGAGAGCCAGCAGAGCCCTGTTTAGAGCATCTCTAGTAGCTCCCTTATTTCAAAGTTGGCACAAAAAGAAAAACACGCTCCAGCAGCTTCCCTATTTTCATTTTTTTTGTCATCGCCCCTTCAACTTCATGCCGTCGGCTCTTCAACTCCATGCCGTAAAAAAGAAAAACGCCACTTCACCTCATTGTTGTCGCCCCTTCGACACCATATACCATCGTCATCAGAGCTCCACCCGCCGCCGGTGCTGCCGATCGCCGTACCATGGGCCCATGTTCCGCAGCTACATTCTGCCACAGTACGCGTCCCCGCTGTTGCTCCATCTGCCACCACGACTCATGTCGCTATCGCGCCAGGCTCCTGCTGCCACAGAGGCAGAAAGCGTCATGCGGCCATGGCCCGCTCCGCCGGCAAAAGAAGCCGGGGGTGAAGAAGCTGAAGAAGACTGTCGCCGCCCCAACTCCAGCCATGGGCGCTAGCCGCCTCCGGCAATGCCCACCGTGGAATGGGATCAGGTGTTTTCATGTCTTACCGTAGCGCCCTGTTTTGTCTTGATTCAATATGTTCATACTTGATGAAACGCACATCATCCAATTCATGATTTAAGAACAAGAGAACGAGATATTGACTTTTTTTACAGCTGTAACTACATTCTCACATTAGCCTCTTCATTGGCCATGACCGGCATGTTCTTTGAGATCGGCGAGTGCGACGACGGCGATGATTTCAATCCTATGCCAGAAAGGTTTAATTTTTTATCACACTTCGATCGTATGCAATGTTTAGAATTATGAATGATGATGCAACGTTTGTGAACTTGGTGAATGAATCATTTTTTTATATTTAGTCAACACTCGATTATGAACTTGATGAATGAATGCTTTGGCATAGACAATATTCCGGTGACGAGTAATACATACAATGAAGTTGATGTTGTAGCCGTTGAGGTTTGCCCCTACAACAAATAAGGTTCAAGGTCAAGCAACGATTTGTCAGAGGAAGAAAAGGCATGGTCATGGCATTGGAAAGTGTGTGCATCAATCCTATTACATCGATCAATCAAAACACGAAGCCTTATTGGAAACGTATTGCCAAGCACTATTACTGCAATGTGGCAGTATCATCTGAACGCACAATCAGTTCACTCAATCATCGGTGGAGTGCAATTCAAGAGTGTTGCAACCGGTGAGCAGGTTGTGTTGCCCAAGTTGATCATGCAAAGCGTAGTGGAATGACAGAGGACATGCTAGTGAGTATCTAATTTTAGTATGAACTTTGTGGCCCAAAATTTTATTTATGCAATCGTTGCACCTAATTTTTTATGTTCAGTTTTTTGCTTTGCAACTTGACTATACACAAGAATTGTACAAATAGAGGGAACCAAAGGGAAGATTGTTTTGCATGATCCATTTTTGGGCATTGTACAAAACAATGAGAAGTGGAAAGAAAGGAACAGTGAGAAGAAGGCCAAAAAGGATGCCTATGAAGATGAAATGCAAGAGGAGGTTGATATGTTGGCCAAGAGGCCGCCAGGAAGAAGAGGTGAGAAAGTCAAGAGAAATAATGGAGGAGATGGAGCCGTGTTCAAGACGATGATCGAAGAAATAATAGCAACAAAAATGGAATTGGAGATAGGGAAGAAACAAGAGAAGGAAGCAACGTGGATGGAGCTCAAGGCTATGAAGGAACACAAGGTGCCCATTGAGGACATCCCTACTACAGTTACATCCACAACCCCTGCGGCTACCTGCTCAAGTAACAGAAAGACAAGGACCAACCACCAGAGCTCGTGCAAGTCAACTAAACTAGCAGGTACTTCCGTTCCTAGGAACTTTCTTTGTTACTCATGAGAATATGATGTTGCCTATGTTTTCATTACTAAGGAATGAAGGACACAGAAGGGATGAGAGGACAGAACCAAATCATGAGCATTTATGGAGATGCAACAATATGGTATTCCGGGTGGAGATTTCAGGACTTTGAGGCCACCATAATGACACGTGAAGGCTTGGATAAAATATATGAGATAACACTTTAAAGTGTCGTCGATAACCTTCTATAGGTGATACGTCACCTCTCCTTTCGATACATCCCATATAAAATCACAATATAATAGAATAGGTTGTTTTTATAGTCTGTATTAGTGGAGGAAACTGACTTAGGGTTGATTTCACCCCCCTCACATGGCTGGTCAAATTTCCCCTCTGTCTTCTGTAAAGACCACCCCTGGGGCATCGTTTGGAATCTGGTTTTATTTAGTTAAAAGTAAACCCTAGTGCCTATCAACTATACACAAATATAGTTTCATTTCCTTTTTTAAAACACCAAGTTAATGTAGTGCATGTAGTTCCTACAAACAATATCGATCTAGAATGCCTAAAACTTTTTCTACATGCAAAATTCCATGTTACATTCTTCATGTCAAATTTGGGCATTTTTGTGGAATATGTTGGTATTTTTAATGCATTAAATAAGTTTCTAGCCACTTACTGGACAAATACAAATTTAACTACATCTACCATAAAAATGGCCTCTAAATGGAAAGAAATCATGTCGAAATATTTATGTAACTCTTTAGCTCATATCCATAAAATATGTGAAAATGGCAAATGTTTTGTTCAGAAAATTCAAATGCTTACTTTTGGTTTTATTTTTGTATAAAATCTTAATGTGCTTTAAAAAATATGATTTTTGGCATGGGGTCATAATACGACCTCACATGGCTGTTTTTAAAGTTTAATACAATTTTAAATAACTATAATTATAATTTTTTAATTGAAGCATCTCCTAAGAAGCATCTTAGGATGTGTTTTGTTCAGACAATAGATTTGGGTGGTTCTGGGTATCCCCAAGCACATGGCTAGGGATAGCAATTTTTTCTGTTTGGTTGAGAGTGAGATGTCAAGTGGTTAGATATAGCAATTTTGTCTCTTTGGTTTGAGGGATATGTGGTGGATAAGGAGTTGTGTGTCCCTTTTCGGTGACCTCATGACTTGCAATTTTTGTAACACAAAGCATAAAAAAATGAAAAATAACACGGTAATTGAACACTGAGCCCAGGCTGATCTTCTCTATGAACAGTAACGTCAAAAAAATAGCAAAAAGGTTAAAAAAATACTGAAATTCTTTGACATTGAGATGCACAAGTTCCCTAGGTGCAAGCAAAATTTCATGGTAAATTGACATACTAGGAGCTCTTGGACAAAAAACCTAAATTGGTTCTAAATAATGCTTTCTTTTGAAGTTTCTTTGACAACCATTTTATTTTTCTGAGATCTCCTTGACTTCCATTTAACAACGGAATTTTGCACATACCTAGTGAACTCAAGCATCTTTGATGCCAAAAAATTCAGATTTTTTTGAATTTGTTTACCGTTTTATTTGAATTTACTGTTCATGCCGGGGTGTAGATGCACCCGGGCACCAAATCGACACTTCCACAATAAAAATTTAGAAAGGTAAATCTAACTTAAGAAACATATTTCGATAAAATAATCATTTGCAAATTAAAATGAGCTAAAATTTAGCATCTAAAAGTACACATTTTATATAACTCTTTAGGTCATATTCAAATAAATATGTAAAAGTGAACTAACCTGTGGTTGCATGGTTAGGATGATAGTGGTATCCCAACCCACTAGGGTTCAAGTCCTAGACTTGGCATTTCTGCCCATATTTTTCTATATTTATTTTAGGCTTTCCGATGATGTTCATTCGGTGGGAGGGAAGGTTCCCATCGACTATGAGACGCCTGTGATGACTTCGTCAATCTCAACATGCTATACCAGCTCGGTCTCTCAGTGATGCTCAGAGGGGTTAGGTGTGCGTGTATGCATTCATGGGGGTGAGTGTATGCTCGTGTATGTGAGCAACTTTGATTGTACTGTGTTCAAAAGAAAATATATGAAGGTGTAAATATTTCCTTTGGAAAATTCAAACAGTCGCATGCATGTCATTAGTTTTTTTCTATCTTTTATAAAGTATGAATCTGCTCTAAGGAATATGAAATGTTGCTTGGTGTCATAATATGACCTCATCAGGCTATGTTTAAAATTTCATAATATTTGTGAAAGTGCGTTATATCGATTAGAGGGGGGTGAATAGGCGATTTTTATGAAATTCTTCACTGAGGAATTTGCCGGCGAGGAAATTCCTTAGCGAAGAACTACTAGCAGCGGAATAAGTACTCAGAAGTAAATATAACAGAATACAAACATAGTCATCATGATGAAATGAAGACAGACACAGAGTACAGAAGCGTAATCACAGGATAACACAGGATAAAGACAAACAGACTGAAGAAATTGAACTAAGGAAATTGAGAAAGTCTTCAGTCAAAGTCTTCAAACACAGATATGAACAAACACACAACACAGTTATGAGGAAATGAAAGAGTTGAGGAAATAGAACCAGTAAGCTTGGTGAAGACAATGATTTGGTAGACCAGTTCCAACTGCTGTCTCAGTTGTACGTCTGGTTGGAGCGGCTGAGTATTTAAACTCGAGGACACACATTTCCGGACACCCAGTCCTGAACACGCAGCTCAGGACACCCAGTCCTCACCGTATTCTCCTTGAACTAAGGTCGCACAGACCTCGTCCAATCACTCGTGGTAAGTCTTCAGGCGACTTCCAAACCTTCACAAACTTGGTCACTCAGCGATCCACAATTCCTCTTGGATGCTCTAGACCATGACGCCTAACCGTCTGGAAGAAGCACAGTCTTCAAAGGTAACAAGCGTCGGATCCACGCAGGATCAATCTCTTCAATGATGCTCAATCACTTGGGGTTTATAGGTGTTTGGGTTTTGAGTTTTTGGTTTTTCCTCACTTGATGATTTTCGCTCAAAATCCTCGGAGGATGGGTTGCTCTCAAATGACAAGTGTCAGTTTCTCTCGGAGCAGCCAACCAGCTAGTGGTTGTAGGGGGGCGGCTATTTATAGCCTAGGGAGCAGCCCGACATGATAAGACATAAATGCCCTTCAATGATATGACCGTTAGGTGGATAGATATTTTGGGACAGCTGGCTCATAGCACAGCAACGGTCGGAATTTTGAGTAGTAAAATCCTCAGGGCTATCATGTTCCTCACTGTGTAGGTAATCCGCACTGGCGAATTCCTAACTCCTCAGTCAGGACAAATTCCTCAGAGACCAGAAGAACATCGTCTTTGTCACTGAAAAAATTGACTGAACTGTATGAGATTTCCAATGGCTTCACTCGAAGGGATTGGTTGGTGTAGGATTTTGAGTTGAGCATCACATGGAAATTTTTCCTTAGTATTTTCTCGACCCCCTTTAACAGTACGGTGTTTTCTATGACTCAAGAAAGAGAAAAACAAAACTATGAAAACGAAAGTCCTCAAGTTTCATATTCCTCGCATGAATATCAAGTCTTCACGGACACACCAATTTCTTCACTTTCAAAGTCTTCATGAAAGTCTTCAGAAATACCAAAATCTTCAGTCGAAGATATTCATTTTTAGGGGTCGACTTTTCCTGTAAATATCAAACTCCTCATAGACTTATAGACCTGTGTACACTCACAAACGCATTAGTCCCTTAACCTATAAATCTTCAATACACCAAAATCACTAACACTGGTAGAAAAAGGGCCTTTAGTCGGTCCACCTTTAGTTCAAGGAAATTTTCTGATTTTTTTTTTAAATTTTTTTTATTTTCAAATTTCTGAATTATTTTAACCTCTAATCTCTAATCACCCCTCATCACTGCTCAATTTAATCTCTAATCACCCCTCATCATTCCAAATCATCTAACTTCCCGAACGGTCACCCATCCTCTCACTACTCCAGCCTGAGTACGCTTAACTTCCGGGTTCTATTCTCCCTCGTTTCCAAGTCTGCACTTGTTGTTTTCCTGACAATAGTAAGATGTCAATCCTATTAACCCTCAGGAATTTAGCTTGAGCATGAAGTCACATATTTCACTGTTTGAGTTTGAAACTATTGTTCTAAAAAACAATAATTTTTTAGTAACACTAATATTTCTTGAATAAGTAGTTTGACCATAGTTTGACCAGATTTGACCAAAATTAAAAAAAGGTGAAATAATTATTTAATAACACTAATATTCTTGAATAATTATTTAGTAACACTAATACTTCTTGAATAAGTAGTTTGACCATAGTTTGACCAGATTTACTGAAAATTTAAAAAAACTGAAATTTGAGCATAACTTTTTTTCCTTTTGGAATTTGAGGATTCTACAAATTTGCAAACAGGCCATAGGCCGTCTCCATCGGATGTAACTTTTCGAGTAGATGATTTTTCATATAAAAAACTTTTTAATCCGAGTTCGTATGCAAAAGTTATGCCCATTTTACAAATTCCAGAGAGATTTTGTAAATAAAGTCGAAATTCATATTTGTAAATTTTCCCAACAACTAGACCACATATCACATGGGAAACTTATTTTATTTTATTTTTATTGACATTTCCATCATTTTCTTTTGTTTTTTCTAAAACTGAAAAGGCGGTCCACGAGGGGGGGGGAGTTTGAAAATGGGACCTTTAGTACCGGTTCGTGCCATGAACCGGTACTAATGCCTCAAAGCCCATTAGTCCCGGTTGGTGGCACCAACCGGGACTAAAGGTCTAACCTTTAGTACCGATTGGTGCCACCAACCGGGACCAATGGGCATCGCACCCTTTAGTCCCGGTTCGTGGCACGAACCGGGATTAAAGGGCCCAGGTGAACCGGGACTAATGCCTTAGCCGCACGAACCGGGATAAATGCACCCATTGGTCCCGGTTCTGGACTGAACCGGGACTAATGGGCTTACCCGGCCTGGACCAAAGCCCCCTTTTCTACTAGTGTAAGGGGCACTAGATGCACTTACAATTTGGAAGAAGTATATGTATCCATTGCTTTGTGACTGAAGCATTTCCTAGGCAGTAGCGGCGGCAGGATTGCTGAGAGCTAACACCCCATGGTTTCGATGTTTTTTTTTTCAATAAAGCACTCTTTTATTAACTTTGAATGTAGCATCAAGTGGATACAAAACATGGTGAGTAACATTCGGCCTCTGGATAACGAAGATGCACACAGCCAAACACCAAAAGTCTAACAAAAAATGAAAATAAACGAGAAACCGACATATCGGCAACAGTAGTCATATAGGACCAACACTCTACCTATGTCGAAGAAGGTGATGCGCCTATACAGAGATTATGCTACCAGTCTGCCACCCATGTTGGGTAAAAACCTTATTGACTACCCACTTCAACCGTGTACACACCATCTTGAACAACGATTTCGACAATACCAATGCTTTCTTCTAGCAAATGTTCGCAAACTCGTGGGCAAACAAAAATCAGTCATCAAGGTAGCCGCAACATCATCGTCAACGAAGCTCAGTCCCACCACTCCGGTTTCGGTGGCGGTGGCACAGCTACGATGGCTCTGGCGGCAACGGGAGCGATTGAGGGGTGGGGCCCTTCGTAGCCAGTTGCCATTTTTATCTACCATGTTATCTTTACTCCTGAGTATCTCCATCTGCATCTCATTGCTTAGGCTAGTCATAGTGGGAGTAACTTAGCTAGTAACATAACGTACTTCAAAAAAATTCTTCTTACGTGGCAAGTAATTAATGAGATATGGTAACATAATATGTTACTGTAACATAGCGCTTTTCAAGACAAGCTGAGTCTACGAGATAATAAATGAAGTCATCTATGATACTACTATTATGTTACTTTGCATTATGAAGGTAGTAACCTAGACTAGTGTCATATGCATGACACTAGTCTAAGTTACTCCCCACTATGACCAGCCTTAGTATTTACAGTCGGCCATCTCAAACCACACACAAATGCCAGGATGGACGTTCCAATTAGTGATCGGTTAAAAAAATGCGACCGAGGTGTTTGTCTTAAACCGTCTTTAGACGCTCAAGCTGACCGGTCACCCTCATATTAAGTCAAAATCTGGGACGAATATAGGCAGGCCAGGGCGTGTCCGCCACGTCAGAACCGGCCCACATTGGCACATCCATCCTTTTCCCGGACTAAATCCTAGCCACTTCACTCCTCTCCAGTCCACTCCATCACCCAAGCTCCTGTCCGACAATCTCTGGCCTTCTCAGGCATGGCACGGAGCGGATCCGAGTCCTATGGCAGCCGATTCGCGAACTGGGACCTCATTCCAGCCGGGATCGAGGAGGAGATGGCCATCCACATTGTGCTTCGTCCCTCCAACGAGGAGAATGCCCGGCAGCGACTGGACTTGATCCATCGTCAATCCATTGCATCCACACAAATGGTGTGTGGATCCGGCACAAGGCAGGTCGTCGCTGCCTCGACGGAGGAGGTTCGATCCGTCTGGCATCCAAGTGTCGTGGCGGACGTGCATCATTTTCGTTGGCGCACCAGTGACAAGGCCATCTGTGGCACATCCGCCATGCCCACCGTGTGAGGCAGAGGACACCGGAGGCCGCAGTAGCCCTCGCGGAAGATGTCGGCGAGGCGGAGTCACACACTCTCAATGGATGGCCTACAACCCCGAGTGCCGCAGCCGCGTCATGGTGGATGTGGCCTCCGACCATGAAGGATCCATCATCGACCTCACATCAACCGACACCGTCAATGCTCTAAACTCCAACGAGGAAGAGTAGGGCATGGGAGACTACGGCGCCTTGAGTCCCGTGAGCCAGTGAGTGCCACGTGTCCTACTCTACCTCCCCGACGACCAGAGCAATACGACATGGGCACGGAGGAGCCGGACAAGCTCCGTTTAGATTAGGTTTCACGTTGCATGTAATAATATGCATTTAATGTTTCTTAATTGAAGTATCTGGTTGTGAAAGAGATTATTTGAGGCGTGACCGGTCACTGTCAGCAGACGCGCCTGGGCGTGTCCGCGGATGTTTGAGCGGTCAGATTTGTTGTATCCGGCGATGCTCATAGGTTGTGGGATGTTATGGCTATCGTTAGATGTCTGTTTGTGATGCTACCGCAGTTCGCCATGGTTGTTGGTTCGAGAAGAAGCAGGAGGTGGTGCTCAAGCTAGCGTGATCATCTTATGTTCGGTCAAGACGCATGAAGTATGCCCGAAATGCGATTTTTTTGTATGCCGGCATGTGTGGCGGCTTGAATTCTAAACTATGAATGGCGATGGAGATTATTTTGTATATGCTAGCATGAATGCCGTCATGAATTATAGCTTCGGTCGAGCAATAGGTCGGGCAGTTTGTTTATATGTTTGTTTATTGGAAATATGCAGATCAAATGGGTCGGGCAGTTTGGCGCATGGGCAGAAAAACTCGGGCGAGGGTGGACGTAGTGCCTACAACCGACCAAAATGGGCAAAAAAAAAGACCAATTTTGTGTCCCTTCACGTTGCCACATTGGAGTTGGCCTAAGCTCCTGGAATGTGTATTTACCATGCCAAAATGCGAAATAAAGACAGCTGCATTGGGGCCTTAATTTGAAATTAAGGCCTACATGGTGCTTGGTCTTTTCCAATACCACCATCATTTCTAAGGTGAATAATGTGGGTGTTAGTATTGGAAAGAATCAGAAGTAGATTTCTATTTCGACTAACGCTCTGAAACATTTGGAATATGATCGATTAAAAGTTACTCCACATGTTTCTAGCAAGTCTTATGTCTCCCGTACTGATGAGGAGGAGCTGCATGCCACATCAGATGGTCAGCTACTCTCTCATTTAGTAGGGGCGGTTTCAGACGTGGGTCTAGATGAACCCGGGCTTAGTTCATTGATTGAGCTTACAGCATCCGGACGTAAATCAAAGACCGCACGTTCGAAAAAAGATAGTAAGTCCCATAAGAGGGCAAAGTGTTCTAAATCTCCCATTGTTTCCTCATGAATGGAATGTTTTTTAATAGCAGAGGTCTTCGTGACTTGGCTAAACATTTATTCATTGCAGAATGTAATAGGGAATACAATTTTGATTTTTTGGCTATCTCTGAAACGGGGAGACGTGATTTCTCAGTAAGTCTGCTTAACCATCTTTCTGGCGGGATAGACTTTACTTGGGTTTCGCGACCGCCTAGAGGTCATTCTGGGGGCATTTTACTTGGCGTAAATACAGGAACTATGGATGTTTTGGCTAGTTCGAATGGTGAGTTTCACGTTAAACTCTATATTCGCAACAAGGCCGACAACTTCACATGGACCCTCGTCGCCGTGTATGGGGCAGCCCAGGATGAGTTCAAGGCCGATTTTCTTCGTGAATTGGTTAATTTGGCGAAAGATAATCCCTATCCCATTCTTATAGGTGGGGATTTCAACTTGCTTCGATTTCCAAATGAGAAAAGCCGCGGTAGGTATGATAATCATTGGCCTTTCCTTTTCAATGCTGTCATCGACAGTCTAGATTTGCGAGAGGTTTCTATGATTGGAAGACAATTCACGTGGGCGAACAGTCTTCCGGAACCGACATATGAGAAACTAGATCGTGTTTTAATGGATACCGACTGGGAATCAAAATTTCCTATGGTTTCTGTTCGTGCTCTACCTCGTAACGAGGCTATATCAGACCACGCACCCATTCTTGTAACTACTGGGTTGCCACGACCACAACATAGACGCAAGTTCAAGTTCAAACTTGGGTGGTTGCTTCGGGATGGCTTCCATGACATGGTCAAGGAGGTGTGGGAGAAACCAGTCGTCGGGCCTACCCCAATACACAGATGGAATAACAAAATGTGTGCATTACGTAAATTCCTTTGTGGTTGGGCCAGGCATACGGTGGGTATCCTCAAAAAGGAGAAGCTTCATCTTTCATCTATCATTGATGAATTAGAAGCTTTAGCAGAGGTTAGACCTCTATCTGAGCATGAAATCGAGATCAAGAATCATTCGAATGCACAGATAGCTAACATGTTGTGTGAAGAGAAACTCAAATGGTACCAACATTCTAACTCTCAATTTATCCTGGAAGGTGATTCGAATACTATATATTTCCATGGAGTTGCCAATGGCAGACACCGGAAGAAAATTATTCATTCCCTACAACAGGATGAGGGAGTGATTGAGGGGCATGAGCAACTTAAATCTTGTATCACTAATTATTATAAAAATCTGTTCGGAGCCCCAGAGGAAGGAAACTTCTCGATGGATGAGACCCGAACAGATGACATCCCTCAGGTCTCTGATGAGGAAAACAACCTTCTAACAGCCCCATACTCCGAGGAGGAAGTTAGAAAGGCGGTTTTCCTAATGGAGCATAACAAAGCCCCGGGTCCGGATGGTTTTCCCGCTGAGTTCTATCAGAAATTCTGGGAAGTCATCAAACCGGATCTCCTACTTTTGTTTACCGACCTACATGCTGGCCAACTAGAATTGTTTCGCTTAAACTTTGGTGAGATTATTTTATTACCTAAGGTTAATGAGGCTGAAAGGATACAACAATATAGACCTATTTGCCTCCTTAATGGTAGTTTTAAAATATTCACGAAGGTTGCGACTATTAGGCTAAATTCGGTTGCTGAACATGTGGTTCGGCCTTCACAGACAGCTTTTATGCAAGGCAGACACATCCTAGATGGAGTTGTTATCCTTCATAAAATAGTCCATGAATTACACCGGAAAAAGTTAAATGGGGTGGTACTCAAAATAGACTTTGAAAAGGCTTATGACAAAGTCAAGTGGCCTTTTCTTCAACAGACTCTCAGAATGAAAGGATTTTCTGAAGAGTGGCGCGCGATGATCCATAGCTTCGTTTCTGGAGGTAGTGTTGCCATTAAGGTCAATGATGACATTGGACACTATTTCCAAACAAAGAAGGGATTGCGACAGGGTGACTCGATATCGCCCATGCTATTCAATATAGTGGTGGATATGCTAGCGGTCATGATTGAGCGTGCCAAGGTTGATGACCAAATTGATGGGGTAGTAAATCATCTAGTTGATGGTGGTCTCTCTATACTTCAATATGCTGATGATATGATTCTCTTCATGGACCATGACCTCGAGAAAGCAAGAAATCTGAAACTGATTTTATCAGCATTCGAGCAACTCTCGGGTCTAAAGATCAATTTTTATAAAAGTGAATTGTTTTGCTTCGGCGAGGCTCAAGACGAGGCCCACCTGTACGCTGAACTGTTCGAATGCGGGTTGGGTTAGTTTCCGATCACATATTTGGGGATACCGATACATTATCGGAGACTCACAAATGCTGAATGGAAACACGTTGAGGAGAGACTGCAAAAAAGACTTAGCAGTTGGAAAAGTAAACTGCTGTCTCTGGGTAGAAGATTGGTCCTCATAAATTCAGTACTTAGTAATATGGTACTATATATGATTTCCTTCTTCCAGTTATCGAAAGGAGTTTTACATAGATTGGATTACTTCCGATCAAGATTTTTTTGGCAAGGAGATAGCGAGAGAAAGAAATATCGACTGGCTAAATGGAGTGTGGTTTGCCATCCCAAAGACCAAGGTGGGTTGGGCATTCATGACCTTGAGGTTAAGAATAGGGCCCTCCTCGGCAAATGGTTGTTTAAATTACTAACGGAATATGGTGTATGGCAAACCCTTCTAAGGAGGAAATATATGGGTTCCAAGGCGGTATCCCAAGTATATTGGAAGCCTGGGGATTCCCACTTTTGGGCAGGTCTAATGGCTATGAAGAAATATTTCTTCTGCTATGGATCCTTTTCAATTAAGGACGGCTTGGAAATTAGATTCTGGGAGGACTAGTGGCTAGGAAATGCTACACTCCAGGAACAATATCCGGCTCTATACAACATTGTGCGCCACAAAGGTGATACTATCGCCACGGTAATGGAATCATTTCCGCCAATTGTGACGTTCAGAAAAGACTTAATTGGACCCAGACTCCATTCGTGGAATATCCTGCTCCAACGGTTGTCCACGGTGCAATTGTCACATGGGTCTGATGTATTCCGATGGAACCTCCATGGGAATGGACAATTCTCAGTGGATTCTATGTATAGAACGTTAATCCAGTCCGATGTGCCAGTTGTTAATAACAAGAAGATCTGGAAGATGAAGATACCTCTTAAAAATAAAATCTTTGCATGGTATCTTCGTTGCGGAGTCATTCTTACTAAAGATAACCTTATTAAGAGGAATTGGCATGGAAGCCCGCAATGTGTATTTTGTCACCATGGGGAGACAATAAAACATTTATTCTTCCAATACAAATTGGCTCGTTCTATATGGTCAGTCATCCAAATAGCTTCTGGCTTGTATCCTCCCTGTAGTGTTGATAATGTATTTGGCAATTGGTTACATGGGATTGATCACAGGTTTAGAACTCTTCTCAGGGTGGGAGCGCTTGCCGTTATTTGGTCGCTTTGGCTATGTAGAAATGATAAGGTTTTTAACGAAAAAAGTACTTTTCTGTTGTAGGTTATCTACAGATGTACCGGAACTCTTTGTTTATGGTCCTCTCTACAACGCATGGAGAATCGAGGCTTGTTTACGGAGGTGTGTACACGATTGGAGACTACGGCGAGGGATACTTTTACCCAACATGGGTGGCAACATGATCTAAGGATTGGCCCCCCTCCACATTAGGCGTTATACGGACTCTACATGTTTCGTTGTAATTCGCCTTTTTATTTTTATTTTATGTGAGAGGATCTTATTTGGCTGTGTGCATCTTAGTTATGCAGAGGCCGGGTGTAATGCTTAAATCTTTTAAGTAATAAAGCGCTCCTTTTCGAAAAATGGTGCTTGGTCTCCATAATGTCGCTGCTTTCTGGTTACGAAAGGTCGTAGCTAGAATTCACATGACCTGATCAAAATGCACCGTTTTCTTCGTGCTTGCACGCCCATTTTAGTTTATTCAGTTGGTATGCCACCAATGAAAAATGTCAAAGCTGTGTATAATGAAATAATTTTGAAATTTCTTAGGAGTAATATGGATCAAGGGGTAGACACATCTTCTGAAAGAGTTAGAATAAATGAATAAACGGCGTCCATTGATTGATTCAGAGAGCAGATCTTTAATCTTCTTTTCGAAAAAAAGGAAACGTGTTTGAAGACACCCTGCAATACGGAAGATCCTTCTACTCCCGAGCACATTTTGAGCTCAGGATGAATAGTAAATTCTAAAAAAACTAATTTTTTGGGTGCAAACTTTCATAAATGTTCTCGGTGGCTGCAAAATTTCATCCTGAAATAACATTCGTGGTAAAAAAATGACACTCCAAAAATGCTATTTTCGAAAGCATTTTGGAGTGTTCTTTTTTGCCATTCCATGAATGTTATTTCGGTATGAAAATTTGCAAGCACTAAGAACATTTGTCAATTTTTGCACCAAAAAATGTCAGAATTTTTTGAATGTTTTTACTGTTCATTAAGAGCATATGAGCTCGCGAGGAGATACCCCACGTCCCCTGCAATATCCTTTTTTTTATACAGATGGAGTAGAAAATGTAAGATGTTTTTTGGTTTAGATTGGGACTGAAAAACGTCTTTCATTTTGATACAGATGGAGTAGAAAATAGACAGGAAATATTCAAATTTTCTACTCCCTCGGGAAAGCAGCCTAGCCCTCGTCGGGTGGTACTCCCTCCGGTCCTTTTTTCTTTCCGTCTTAGAAAATTGATACAGTTGGGAGTTACTTCCACTTTTTTTGGCAGGGGTAATATGGGGAAGAAGAAAGAGAATAGGTGCTCAGACGGTCAAACTACTAGCTAGTGTCTAGGGAATATGAGAAGTCTATATATAAATGCAACGCAGGCTTAAATGACAGCTCCCTTCATAACTTTATCTCTGTTTGTGCCCTTCCAGTCCCTAGACGCTCTTTCCTCTCCATAAGTAAGACCACCGGACCAGCATTCCCTTGCACGTTCTTCTACAGCGCAGCAACCTCCAGCACCAGCGGTGAGATTCTTCTACCTCCAGCACCAGCAGTCCTGTTTGCAGTTTATTCATGTCTTCTCTTCCTCCACACCTGAATGGAGCAGCAGTATTTGTTTTTTAGTTTTACTGTTGCTTAGCTTTCTTTTTATTTCTGCTGAATTTCACAAACCGGTAGGAGCAGTCATGTTGTGCTACCTACCATGATAGGAATTTCATAAAACTGAATGTTCTGTGGTTGTTAACCATTATGTTTTTTTTTTTCATTTTTAAGAGATATCAGTCATCTGATTTAGATCTGAATTTTATCCCCTAGTAACATCTCAAATAATGGAGCCCAGTGATCAATAGATCCAGTATGAAAGTTATTGCCCCTATGACAGATTTGCATGTTTTGCAAACTTTCTCATGTACATGGTAACCATGGTTCGACAGACTGTTCATCTGTGTTCGTCTTGTACAGCAGGGAGCAGAGCAAACAAGGTGGAAGTGCCGGGCGACGCAGGTCACTCGGGCGAGCTGATAACTCACTTCTCTAAAGTCCCCATGTCTAGCATGTTTTGCACTACCCAATTCATGCTGCTGCCCAAAATAAGCATGGAATGTATATATATGCTGTCAAAATCGAGCTCTGATGCATAGCATACACAGTAGTATTAGATGCTTGAAACATTAAGTTACATATATTTTTTCTTGAATGCTGCGTATCATATATTAGAGAAGAAGCAAGGGTGAAAGAACACTCCACCCGAGAGTGCTACAAGCTGTTTACACTCCATCCACCTCCACCTAGAACACACTTGCGACTACGTACCAGAATAATTCCAAAGAACCGGAGAGCGCATCATACTGATCTCGAATGATGTTAGGGAATCATTAGTTATGCAAACACATGATATGTGGTTCGTTTTACAGGAATATCCAAGATGAGTAATCCATGTGAATGCTGCCAGATCAAGCTTAAGTTTCTAAGGCAGATCAATGGCAACTTCATGCACAGCCTGGTTAGTTATTTCTGTCTTTCCTAATTTCTTAATTCAGTGGGCTGTCTGATCTTTAGAGTTTTTTTGCTGCCTCAAACATTTTTTGCACCATTCGTTCTCTTGTTACAGGTCATACCAGAGTGGTTTGTGAACCAATTTGGAGGAAAGATATGGGGAACAGTCAGACTAGAAACCTCTGATGGTAACATGTATGATGTTGGAGTCACTGAGAGTATGAACAGAACAATCTTGAAGTCTGGATGGGCAACATTTGTTGATACCAATCAAATAGAAGAGAACTATTCATTGATGTTTCGATACCTTGGAAATGCCCGCTTTGAGGTTACAATATTTGATTCCAACGGTAAAGAGAAAGCGTGGTGCTGTTCTGGCACATTTGATGTTGATAATTCTAGTAGCTGTGGTGGTACTACTCAGTCTTCAGCAAGCGAAGGATCAGATTCAGATGGAAGCCAGAAGGAAAGATCTTATTCTTCTGAAGAATCGTCAGGTTAAGACCTTAAATTGTGTACTGAGATTATTCAGTACCCTCCACCACACCTTCTCTTACTGGTGAATTTTTTTTTACAGCAGAATACAATCTATCACTAGATAATCCAGTGGAGTCAGATGATGTTAGGAATTATTATCTCTTATCAGGGCAGTGCGATCTTACAGAAGCGCAGGAGTTGAAATTACATGCATTTGTACAGAAGATTCGACCGGAAATCCCTATGCTTGTTGTACTGATGAAGAAGAGTAATGTGAGACATCATGGTGATCTGGTACGCTAGTTTTACCTTACACGTTTTGTATGAACTGCTCTCCTCTGTCTGTAGCTACTTACACTTTCTTGGTATGATACTATTTTGGAAAGTCAGTGTTCAGGTTCTAACTATTACGAACCTCTGAAGGATATGCTTTGACAAAGTGCATATACATTACTAAATCTACGTTATTATTTCCTTATCAGTTGAATCCATGTGTGTTAGAGCAATTTAACCTTTGTCATAGTCTTAACATCATAATTATTTAGTACCAATGTTTTAAATAGCGGGCTATGGCATTTAGTGGCGACCCTCCGCTATAGCGGCAAATTGTACATGAAATCATTTAGCGGCAACACCCTCAAACAGCTATAGCGGAGCTATAGCCGGCTATTTAAAACTATGTTTAGTACTCAGCTATCATATAAAACAGCATAACTGTATCACTAATACTTCATACCTATTTTTCCATTAGGTAATGCGTAAGGATTATGCACACAAGTACTTGCCATGCAAAGATACAAATATTATACTCCAGGTGCCTAGGAAGAACAAGGTTTGGGAGTGCAAGTTTCAGATCAGGCCATCTGGCTCGACTGATGCTGGTCGGCGCAACCTTTCTTTGGGCGACTTTGTTGGTGACAATCGCGTTAGGGAGGGCGATATCTGCCTCTTTGAACCAATGACAAACACTAAGCAGAAAAGATTCAGAATGACGGTCCACATCCTTGGCAAATTGAGTATTGATCATTCCCCTGGAAGAACAACTGACATTGGCTCTAATCATGGAAGGAGAAGCACCAAGATGGGCGGAGTTAAGACCAAACCATCTATCAATGGTATGTCAACACACCACTAAGATGTTCCCACTTCTAGGATGCATGTGTCAAACTTCAGTTCATGTTGTAATATGTTTGATTCATGTGAAAATTTGTACAGATGAGGAGTACTCTCCACAACATGAAGAGTATGGTGTATCTGATAATTCTGAAGAAGGTTCTGAGCCTCCCTTCATGTTGCCTGACAGATCTTGTCTAACACCAGCACAGGAGAACAAAGTGCTGGAGAAAATTAAGGACATTGGGTCAGACTCAGAATTGCCCTTTTATGTTGCTATCATCGGCAAGATCAATGTATGTCGTGATAGCAGCCATTACACTACTCCCATCCTAGTAAGTTCATCAATTCCATTCGTATCATTTTATAAGATAAATAGGAAAAAAGATCCCAAGTATTGCATCTGTGCCATTCTAATGTTTTGCCCTTGTTATGTATGTAAACAGAACTTTGGATTTCGGTATGCGGCTAGGTATCTTGGTGAGAAGTTCGCTGCTGGCCATCATGGTGGCAAGTGTAATGCAATCAACTTAGTACTTCAGCGGGAGGGGAAGAGCAGATCATGGCCTACCAAGCTGCGATATACGCATATCATGCGAGCCTCGAGCCAGCAGATGAGAGTTATCAAAGGATGGCCATCTTTCGCCCGCGACAACCGCCTGCGGGAGGGGGACCTCTGCCTCTTCAAGCTGATGGAGAACGAGGAGCAGTTGACGATGATGGTCTACATCATTCGCCGCGAGAAATGTTAGACTGAAAGCATGTCTTGCATGCTTGCTGCTATGATGATTTTGAACTTTGGGAGTGGAAAACTGTGTGTGGTAGTGTGTCTCATCTGCAAAAGGTGGTACATCAAGAAATTTATATGTTCATCATTAGACCATTATATTGTTGGTTTCTTAGTTCTGTGAGGACTTTGTTAATTTGAGAGTAATTTGGATGGCTCAAGTTTGAACAACCAGTGATGTGTTGCTAATTGCTGATGTTTGAAGGCACTGGTTTTGAATGTGGGTTCTCTCCAGCAGCATACGAGATACTGTGGTGGGGTGAAACGGGGAATGAGTGCGCCGAAAGAAATGAGGCATACTAGAGTGCCTGTATCTTTAAAGTATGACTCCTATTTAGTTTCAACCAATTGAGACGTGATCATGCAGGTGAAAAAGTTTCTTTTCAGCAAGCATGCAGGTATCAATCAGCTATAGCATATCCAGCAGAACCCTGAAACAGTTTTGAGGGGCTTTGGTGAGGGGGCATTGACAACGCCATGATGGCGGCTCATTTTGACAGCATGTGTCGTCGTTCAGTAGTCTCAGAATCTCAATATAATTTTTTATTACGCTTGAGATGCTTTGTACTTGCGCTGAACCTTTTAGGTTTCCTTTGGTTTAGAGAAATTTTATAGGAATTCTAGAGGATAGGATTCTTATAGGATTTTTTCCTTTAGAGCCCTTTGGTTCATAGGAATGGATTCCTATTCCTACGTAGGATTGGTTCCTATCCTCCACATTTCATAGGAAAATAAAAAAGAGCCTAGACTCAATGGAAAAATTTCTTTGCTGTCAACCAAATGACATCTTATTTCCTATTCCTACTCATAGGATTTGAGATACATGTCATCTCATTTCCTACAAGATTCCTATTTCTATGATAATCCTATCCTATGAACCAAAAGAGGCCTTAAATAGATCTTACCCTTTTGTTAAAAAAAAACTGGCGCCCCCGGCTCCACCCGCCCCTATGTGCTCCACGGCCTGCCCCTCCAGCGCAAACCGTGCCGACGAGCTCGGCTTGCTAGACTCCAACCCTCCGATTAGTCCTGCCACGGCTCCCCCACCTACCGACAGGTGTTGTGCGGCTCCCCTTAGTCCTCGCCCGAGACCTCGCTTTGAGATCCAATGGAGGAGCAGGCCGCCGTGCATGATCAAGAGGGCTAGGAGATTGCTCTTGGCCACCGCAGCCGTAGGCAGTGTCGATGATGCCCTAATCCGAGAGGAGCCTGGTGACGGTACAGCCACGCCCCCCGCAACGCGATTTGGAGGATGATCTCATCCACATCGTTCGTGTCATGTAGAAACGAATCTCAGTAGTCATCGGCCCTGGATCCGCCACAGGACGTGGCACTGTTGCTTATACTAGGATCGAAAGGGGAGGGGACGGGGAGAGGAGGAGAGAGAGTGTGGACTTTGTTTTATGGTTCATCCGGAGTGGAAGTATTTGTGAGGGTTGGCTGCACCAGGGTGGGATGATCCGACGTGGTGGACGCGCTTGGACCTGTCCGGCTTTCTCAGATTTGGCAGAGTTTGAAGGTCCATCAGCCCGGACGTTTATGGCTGGTTTAGGAAGCCCGATTGGGTCACATTTTTGTGACTGGACATTGACTGGGCCGTCTACTTGGTAAGTTTGAGAAGCCTAGTATAGTTTTCTGGAGGAAGGCTTCATTTGGGAGTTCGGCATAGGCCATAAATTGTGATGGCCCGGCCCTGCACGCGGCTATGAGTTAGTGAAAATTGTCAATCTGATCCTTCTTCAAAATTCTAACACAAAATGAACCTGATTTCAAAATTTCTAAATGACTTATTTGAACGAGGCCCCAATCCGGGGTGTCATGTTGTCTAGCACAGCATAGTGTCCCAGCCCCAGATCTCATGTAGATGCGGCTATTTGACGAAAAACGATCCTCTCTCCTCCGCTTCAGAGCAAATCAATACAGATGCTCCATCACCGCACACAACACATACAAGCAGCGACACACCGCCCTAACGACTACCAAGCATCCTAAAGATGCACGAAGAAGAACTGCATGAGCCGACGGAGATCACCACCAAGATGAGCGGTTCACCGAGGAAAGGTGAGACGGACAACGCCAGAGCGAGGACTTCAAAGACGATGCCTTCAAGAAGGTTACAACCATTGTTAGCCACCACAATCTGATCCTAAAGATCATGTTTTCACCCAGAGCATCTTGAAAGGAGTGGGAAACACCGCGACAAAGCTGTAGGGAGGACAAAAACGTCCACGGACTCGGCAAGTGATGGACCCCGGTGCTCATACCCCTCCGTCGCATCCCAGCTCCGCCAACCACCCGCAGCCATGAGGCCATAGCCATAGATGGCCACAAGGGAGCCCTCCCGCGCCGTGCACCACGGTCCCGCCGCAAGGGCCCGACCGAGCAACAGGAGCACACATTGAACCGCTGCCGCGCTGGCCCCCTACCAGCGAGCCACGACAAGGGAGCCCGTCCGTGACCCGCAGCGCTAGAGGCGGATATGGACACGCGGTGGCAAAGTAGCAGCTGCCACCACCAACCTCCATCTGGCACCACCTCCATGCCGCCCGTCGCACAGCAGTTACGCCATCGTCGCCGGCCAACTCCAAACCGCCGCTACGTTGCAGTGCCCGGCTCCGAGCGTCGCATCTTAACCCAAGACTTCCGGCATGGGCCGCATCCCCCGCACAAGGAAACGAAGGAGCCAGCCGCTGGCGGCGACGACCGGGCTTCGCCTGCTGGCGCCCCTGGTGGCGGCGAGGGGAGGAGGGGGCTCGGCGACGACACTAGTGTTGGCCTCCCGGACGCTCGGGAGGAGGGGAAAGCGAGGTGTATCGGTGATTTTGGATCCAATGAAAACTCAGATGTGGCCATTTTATGATAAATATTTTTAAAACCGGTCAATTTTCACCTCAAGTTTGCTCCTCCCCTGCCAGCCGACGCAAGCATTACACCTACCGCACCTACATCAACACTCTGACCGCTTCCCCTCCTCGCCGACCAAACCCAGCAGGCCTCCCGCTGCTCGGAGCAGACTCCCATTGCCTGGCTTGTCGGCGGCGGGATAGACGTTGGGTCTCGTGCTCTCAGTCCTGGGCCTGACGGCCTCGGATGCATCGGCCGTGGCTCGTGGGGGCAGGGAACTCGCTTCCATCCCGACCCGCGCTAGCTCGTCGTGCCTATGTACGGCTCCCCATCCCAGTGACTCCAAATGGTGATGATTCTGCTGCGATGACGGTCGGCGGGGAGGGCGAAGGGTGGAAGCAGAGTCATGCGCGGTGGGCATTCGCATCCTGCTTGGCATCTTCGGTCCAAACATACTAGCTACTCTGCAATTTTTTCTTCTTCCCCCTACCGGCATGTCCATGTTGGATTATCTCATACAGTAGTAATTAGATTGGTTCTGGCTGGAATCCTTGTAGCCTGAATATGTGACTAGAATACCCGCAACCAAAAAAAAAAGGAGTATGTGACTAGAAATTCTTCACTGGTTCTGTTACAGCATCAGCTAGTACTACTTGTCACTGGCTTAGTCCAGGGCCGGTCCATACATATTCGGAGCCTGGGGCAAGACGACAAAATGCGGCCCTCGTGGACAAATAAAAATTCAGAGAATATAGTATTTCTATTTCAAAAGCAATTCAGTACATAGCATAAATTGACGATTTTTGAACTACAAAACACATTCCGCAAATTATCTATTTGTAACGGTCCAGAGAACCACATCGTAATAGTTTGGAAACAATATAGTTCTACAAAAGATCGCTCTTCTAAGTGGCACAAAGAGACCATCATCTCACTCTTCTAAGTATGAAATCTTATCAAAACTGATAGCAACTTGAAGCTAGTAGAACGCCCGTGCGTTGCTACGGGCTGCAATGCATATAAATAAATAAAAATGATTCAGGTCATTTGTAAGTTGAAGCTCATTTTTCCTCATACGCCCGGGCATGTACGGGCACCTAGTGGGCTCCCCGAAATTCAAACGTTTCGACAGTCCGGACTCCACCAAATACAGACCTAAAACCAACCCTAAGACGCACTGTTCCCTGTTCCTACCGGACCCTTCCCTTCCCATTCGGTTTACCAGAGTACCAGGATATTTATCAAGTCCTCCTCACCTTCGCCATCGCAACCTCTCTCCTTCAAATCATACTTCCCCACAAGCCGCCAAGGAGTCGCCCAGCAACCGCCCCGCTCTCCGCCCTGACCCCCTCCCCCTGTGTTCGTGCCGATTCAACACCACCAACAAGGGGGGTGGGGGTGGAGGAAGCGTGAGCCGGTTCTACCACCACAAGTGCAGAGCCTCATGCAATGTAAGATTCGGGCCCAAACAATGCCGACACCTTCTCGCTTCGCTCTTGCAGCCACCACATCCCTTCGATTTTTCTCCCCATTCCATGTGCCTCCTTCTCAAATGCACAACCTTGCAAGGCATTGTATTTGTCCTCCCAAATTCTCAGTCTTCTTACATCTCAAATTGTCTCGGGCTCCAAGTAAATGTGCATCCTCAGATGCACAACCCTGAACAAAACAAGGCATTGTATTTGTCCTACCATGTTCTCATTCTTCATACCTCTCAAATTATCTCCACTACACACAATGTGTTGCCTCTTCTTAACATCCACTAAATCTCTATCATGATTCCTTTTCCTGCCTTGATCACCATCAAAAACAAGAATTCCCATGCATAGAAAAGATATTCTAATAACACTAAAAATATAAAAAATTAACCAAACTTTAATAAATGAATCATCGTATGAATAGAGTACTCACACCTATTATCTAAGTATTTTTTAATATGCTTAATCAATTGTGGATGGACAAAAAACGACTTCCCTTAGCCTTGCAACCATTCCATCCGCTTTGAAGTGAGCTACAAAGGGAAAATCTCGAGTGCCAAACCTAGTTACTTCCTCCTGGGTGCTCATATTATCAATCTACCGAAGCACAACATTTGAAGTCAGTCCAAGGATATTAGTTGGATTTGTCCTGAAACTTTATTAAAGTATTGTTTTTTGTGAAAATGACTAAGGCCAAATATTAAGTAACACAGGTCCTTACCCATACAAAGAAAAGCACATTTTTATTTGAGTTGTAAAAACAGGAATCCTTGTAACCAAGAAGAAGAAACAATCGTGAGAATGTTCATGTCACTGAATTTGCATTGCCTTTGCCTAGTACCCAACACGGCTTCCAGATTGGCTTTTCCTTATTTTGGCCAAGGAAAACATGCTCACTTTTTCCAATGCAGTTAAAATGTTGAACTGTGTAAGCCCATGACCAATGTCAAAAGCTCTCAATAAAAAGGAACATTAGTTCAACAACCCGCAACTTAGATACACTCAAATTATGATCTTTCGGTTCTGAAGTTAGCATTAAGTTTCGAATAATGCTAAAATATGAAAGATAACAGAATTGCCACATATTACTGGACACCAAAAATTTATGTATTTTTAGACAATAGTATTGAACAAGCACAAAGTTGCATATGTACTGCATAAAAAACGAATAAACAAACAATGAGGAAGCAAGCACCCACTGCTGACCTGAGTCACACAGGCGCACCTCCTCCGCCCTTGGACGGCTTCCAGCGTCACCGGAGGGACAATGTCCACATCGTTGACATCCTTCTCCACCACCTTACACGCAGCTCTTCCCACACTTCGGTATGGCCAACACAGACCAGATCCTCTCCGGCCTTTCACCTGAAGCATGTTGGTGCATACCTTATATGCATGAGTACTTGTCCGACTCATTTTGCAATGCAATTTATTTGTCAGCTGGTGGATTTGGCTGAGAGAAACCAGCACGTACAAGCTAGCCAAGCTAAGCTAATCATTCTCCCGGTCATCTTCACAATTTTGCTTCATTCGTAGTGGTAACCTCAAGGCTTTGGCATATGCTAATGAGGTGATTGAAGAATCTTGCAATTCTGATACAATATTTTTCCTGTCAGAGCTAATTATGCACCAAAACATATTGTCAGCATTTTTCTTGAACCAAGATCTGTAATCCTTGCTAATTTTTCCTCCTTTTCTTGCATATTCAGAACCCAACCGGCCTAAGTGCAACGTTGACCTTCAGTACACCCTATAGTATTGAGTATAGAACTTCAATACGATATTTAAGAAGAAATGTCAGTTTTTCTCTGTATCTTTAGTGCACTCACTCACGTGACTGTCCCTCGGCAAAAATCAATAGGTTTTAGATCCTGCAAGTACAATCTTCTCCTTAAAAAATAGAGCATGTATGTATGTCAGAAATAAGTACTCCCTCCGTAAAGAAATATAAGAGCGTTTAGACCACTAAAGTAGTTATCTAAATGCTCTTATATTTCTTTACAGAGGGGGTACATAAGGAAGAGAAATATATCCGAGAGAGGATTCCTACTTGGTACATGCCATTATATATGGACACTTCATATGAAGAGTACGCCAAAAAATTAGTAGTTTGTATCTGCAAGGCCAACTCCTTGTTAATTAATTTATAACCCATTTGGCACAGGTCAAAACGATCTTATACCGAGAATATTTCCAGGCAATAACAAGGAAATCTAACCCATATCTGTAGCAGAAGAATATTGATTAATGTTTGCACCCATTTGGTGGTGCCCTGCAGCAGAAGAATAAGGAACTGATAATGTCGGAACCCTCTATCCAAAACTCATCATGTACACCAAAGAAGTCTGCATAGGAACAAGTGGTTGCTTTCCTTGTCCCATCGAGCAGAAGAACAAGATTATGGAGCAGTACGCAAGTAAATTGTTGGGTTAAGGAAATGTGCACAAGCTAGTAAGGCTAGCTTTTTGCATGAAGCTCGTGAAAACATCAGTCTAAGTACACAAATTCCTTTATAGATCGAAGAACTAACATGCAACACATACCTCATATCTAAATTGTGCTGCTCGTCAACTATATTCCTTTGAAAAATACTCTAGCAATTTAAAATTTAATGTATGTCATTCGGTGGAATTTTCTCCTGAAGTCTTCCACAACACATACCATTTATAGTAAAAATTTACATAAAGACCAATTTCAGAGAAAAAGAACATTACTTCTGATAGTACATGAATTAGTATAACACACAATTACCTCTTCAAAAACATGTATTCTACAAGTTGGAACTTCAAACAGGGAAACCGAGACAATTCTAGAACATAAACGACCATGAGAAAGTATCCAGCTAGAGATAATAGATGGGAAATACATCAGGCTACTCTTACCTAATTAGTGCAGTAGTATAACTGTCGAGCGGTGGCTGCCGACCATCACCTAGGACACACGAGGACGTGAGTCTCAGCTCTCACCTGGAACAACAATTAAAGGAAGAAGTTAGGCAGACACTCATATATGTCATGAACACACACATTATTTCCCATAAATATTTTTTCACTATCTAGGATCGGATCAAGCACAAAGATAAAAAAAGTGCACAAAAATAGGATTTGAAGCAAAAGAAATCGAAGGCATGGCGCTGAGGGCCCATGTTGTCTTCTTCAAAAGGAAGACCAATCTGCTGGACGCCGCTGATGCACTCTGCTCATGGAAGCGCCCAACGGCACGACCTTGAAACAAAGAACATAGAAGAAGGGATGTGAAACCAATCATTTCCTTTCGGTCCACATATAAGCTCTGCCAGATGAAACGAGGAGGCAAGCAGGCATGGACATCACGTACCTTGGTGAATCCCTCTGTTGCCACTGGCGCCGGTCTGCCTCTCGAAAAAGAGGACCACCCGCTAGTGGCCGTCATCCAAATCGCGTTCCTGTTCCTTCTTCCCGTCGAGGGACTTCACCTTAGGTGGCCTGTTGTGCGCCTATGCCAGGGTAGTGGAGAAGGCAGTGAGACACCGACGGAACAAGATCAGGGCCCCATCCTAGGCAGGCGGCGCCATCCATGTCGGGCATGAAGAGAGCCGATGGGAAGGAGGGGAGGTGGGGTAGAAGGGGAGAACAGCGGTGGCTAGGGATTGCAGGCAGGGGGGCGTGCGAGGTAAGTGTTTTTCCCCCGGTCTTTGTTGTGTTGCCTGCACGGATATATAGGAAAACAAATAGGTGGATTAATTCCTTCCATTGTATCAGTGCTGGGAAAGGAAGCGAGGGACAAAAATCAAACGAGGGGCCTTTAAGAGTAGAGATTAGTTAATTGGATTTTTTCTTAAAGTCCGTTATTTCTTTCCTTAAAATTCATTATATGTTTCCTAAATCAAATTGCATTGATGGGATGGATCGGTTGATTTGGGTAGTCCATTATTTGTTTCCTTCGTATCCATTATATGTTTCCTAAAGCAAATTGCATTGATGAGATGGATCGGTTGATTTGGGTAAGTTAGTAAAATTAGATCTGTAGCTTTTTGTATGGTAGGAAAGTGTTTGTTTAGAAGGAAATAGTGAAAAAAAATAAACCAATGGGGTGGTGGGAGGGGGCCAAAAAAACCAGACAAAAAAAACAGACGAAAGAGGTGGGACTATTCAACCAACTCGTCCATTAGAAATAGAGATCCGTAATTCGGTAAATATTATGGATATAAAAACCAAATGGGAAACCAATTCGGTTTTTGGTGGGAAGGTGATCTCACGTAAGAAGGTAAGCAAATCATGATGTGATTTTTGAATCCTTAATTACCCAAGAATTAAATGAGCACCTACCAAAGAAAGCGCAAGAATTATTATCTGATATAAACCGATGAAGTGGGGGGAGGGAATAAAAAAATCTATGAAAAAAAACCAACGAAGGTGGGACGAAAAAAACCATGGCAGATGGGACAAAAATTGACCGGCGGAGACTACCAACTGCTCCATTAGGAATAGAGATACCAGAAGTACCGTCCTACATGGCAGACGCATAGTGCCAGCGGTTTTACCGTGTTTGCTCGATTGATTTAGATAAGGTAGGAAAGTTAGATTAAAATATATTATTTGTTTCCTGAAAATCTGTTATTTGTTTCCTAAGACAAATTGAACCAATAAAAGGAATCGATTGATTTGCATAATTTAAGGAAGTTAGATCCGTAATTTGTTATACGTTAGGAAAGTTCTGGTTGTAATAAAGAGTGGAGAGAAAAATAAACCGATGGACCAGGGTGGGAGGGGGTGGTGGGAGGAGAGACGAAAAAACCAGCGAAAAAAACCCAGCAAAAATAAACCGTAAAGACTATTCACCAATTGCTCCATTAGAAGTAGAAATCATGAGATATAATGTTAATGCATAAGAACTTACATTAGTTTATATTCTCTCCAATCTATTTATCACTCGATGTCTTCACCCGAAGAAAATGTCTCCAAAGCTTCCTTGATATGATGATCAGATCTTGTTGTTTCTCCTAACGCTTCTGGAAGAAAAGTCATCAATAACCACATCGGTATTTATTTCATCCAACTTTTCTTTCTCAATGCATACAGTAGCAAGACCATTCAGACTAACCACAGTGGGAGTAACATAAGTGGTAACATCACACATCTCTAGGCAAAATAGATGATGTGTCGAGTAACTAATGAGAAAATAGAGACATGTGGTAACATAGCTAGTTACTGTAACATCACACATACCAAGACAAGATGAGTCCTGAGTGTGTGCACAGGTATAAAGACCCATCCCATATGTACTGGTCGAGGTGCGAAGTAATGAGCCGAGCCTAAGAGAGCCAAAATATGAGCGTAGTCTTCGCCGGGACCGTGGTGTGCACCTGATCGGCAAGAGAGAGAGCTCATCTGCAAAAGCTGCGATTTGTTGCCGATCCCGGGTATGTGCCCAGTAAAATAAGGCCATTCATGCGGCGGAGGCGCCGTTCGTGCGGTGGGCATTTGTGCGCAGGAAAAACTTGTGTCTAATGTGCTCCTCCTTCCACCTTCGTCTGAACGAGTGAGAGAGGAGATGAGCGGCGAGCTGGTCCGGGGTTTGTCCCGACATTTGGTATCATGAGCTTGGTTGTCTTGGGCATACTTCACCGTGCCAGAGGCATACCGGCGATGGCGGCGTTCATCGGCGGCTGCGTGAAGCTTCGAACCGTGTGTTGGTCTATGGAGATGCGCGGCGCTGCAGCTGTCATGACCGACGCGAAAGCGACGCGCGGTGAGTCCGCGTGAGCGTGGTGGATGTGGAGTCCTCCGTGGTGCGGTTACGGGGCACGGAGAGTGCGTGACGACGGCGACACGCAACGAGACCGGACGTGGTGGTGGCACACGGCTTCGACGTCGAGCGACGCGGCAACCGCGGCTCAGGCGCGGCGAGCAGATGGTGCATCGCTGCACGCACAAAGGCATGTGGTGGCGTCGGGCGGAGATGTCCGTGACGACGACGACGATGGGAGCTGCGACAACTTCGACGATGGCGACATCACGATTTAGGGAGGAGTGTGTTAGGAAATAAACCATGAATGTGTCATGGCGTGTGATCCAGGGTCGTGTGCGGCTACGTCTGTGCGCAGGTATGCTCTCCAGGTCTGGCTCGTAAGACAGCGGCCGTTGGCGTGAGTCGTGGGCTGTTCGTGCATGGCGTGGATGTAGTTAGCAATTAGTTGCATGCATGGCTGAGTTTGTTAGCTCATGTGAGTAGTGCGGTTAGTGGTGGCCGAGTGCAGCGGCAAGCCAAGTCAGTGCGTGCGTGGTAGCTAGCCTGGTGTGTGTGCACGGGTATAAAAACCCACCCCATATGTCCTGGTCAAGGTGTGAAGTAAGGGCATCTCCAATGCGGGGTGCCTAAACAGGCGCTTGAGCAGTAAATAAATAAATGATTTATGTGTAAGCGCCTGCTTGGAGTCTGGGTCTTCAACGCCTAAACGCAAGCGCTACCTTCAATCCAGGCCAGTTTGTGAGAGCGGAAAAGATGGAGCGCTCGGCGACTTATCTGGCATCGGCGCCACAGATTTTTCCAGGATCACACTGGAATAGCTGAAAACGGCCGGGATTCAGATTCTGGCGCCCCTCCTTGGCGCCTGCGTTGTAGATGCCCTAATGAGCCAAGCCTAGGAGAGCCAGAAGATGAGGGTAGTCTTTGCCGGGGCCGTAGTGTGCATCCGGTCGGCAGGAGAGAGAGCTCCTCTGGGTAGGTTGTAGTTTGTTGCCGAGTCTCGGTATGTGTCCAGTAAAGTAAGGCCGCTCGTGCAGCCGAGCCACCGCTCGTGTGGTGGGACGTTTGTGCGCCGGAAAAATTTGTGTCCGGTGTGCTCCTCCTTTCACCTTCGTCTGAGTGAGTGAGAGGAGACGAGCGGCAAGCTGGTCCGGGGTTTGTCCTGACACTTAGTGAACTAGCGATCGATTCTTTCGGTCCGTGAGTGCTACCTACATGGTGGGCTTGGGCCTTCTTTTTTTTCCTATAATTTTTTTGGACCTAAAGAAGAAATATCCTAATGTGTATACTATACTACTACTTGGGCCAGGGCCTCTACCTCCCAGGGGCCCCGGGGCGGTCGCCCAGTTGCCCCGGCTTATGGGCCAGCCCTGGCTTAGTCGATAATTGGAAAATATGGGGGGCAATAATATTCATCTTCTCGAGAAAATAATCAACAGTTTTTTTCTCTGATGTGATGTGAACATCCATTTTTTTTTTGAACCGGGCAAACCCCCTTTCCATTACTTAGAACGGAAATACAAAGTTCGACGGAAAGTCCAAGAACAGGGAGAAGGGGAGAGCGAGTTCAACGCACTGCTAGGAAACCCACCACACTCACCCGCCATCGAAACGAGTGTTATGGGGCAAAAACCTAAGCAGCACCAAAGTGAGACTAGCCCTATTACAAAAGCAGAGTTTGAGCGATCTCACACAGTATCTCAAAGCGGAGTTAAAATAGTCCTAGTAACAAAACAACCACCACAGGAGATCTTCAACGAAGTAGACGCAGATGAAGAAAACGAGTCGAAACCAGCGCTGCACATCACTTGGACGCCTCGCAGGCCCTCATCAGCAGCACGGTCCCGTTACGAATCATCTCAGCACCCGCTCGAAGTTGCTTGATGTCTTCCCCCGCCTGCAAACCTGCCCAATATAAGAGAAAAGACACTGCCGTAAAGACAATCTCAAAAGGAGATTTGATCATTTTTTTCTCAAACGTAGCTCTGTTACGAGCCAACCAAATGGCCCAAGTGACCGCCCCAAGCGCCACAGTATAAAAGGATTCGTATCCAGGTAAGAAAGAGTAGCCCCAAACAAAAAATTGCCAGTAATTACTAGGGCACAAATCTGTCCCAAGCGTGACCCCAATCGACTGCCAAACAACCTTAGCTACAGAGCAACCAAAGAATAAGTGCTGGGACGTTTCAATCTGATGACAAAAGGAACACTCAGGGTTCCCTTGCCACTTTCGCTGGCGCATCACATGCCTAGTAAGCACCGCATCTTGAGCAAGTTGCCAAAGGAAGATTTGTATTTTAAGAGGAAGTTTAGCTTTCCAAATCCACTTATAGGCACATCCACTAAGTGGTCATCCATTTTGATTGATGCAGAGACCAGAAGTTTAATCTCCTTTTCAAAAAAGAAGACACGTGCAATATCCTTTCAATCTGGAGTAGTATTTTGCCTGAAATTTTCAGGTTCAAGCTCAGATGTAAAAGTAACATTATATATAGTTGAAAACACACAAGAAATATGCTACTTTTTCACCCGTGACCAAGCTACCTTTTCACCCAGTTGTCTGAGATTCTCCCACTTTTTTGGTAAATAGTATCGGGAAGACGAAGAGTGAGAATAGAATCTCTCTGAGTTGTCTGAGATTCTCTGAGTTGCCTTGGGAATACGAGAAGCCTAAGTGCAGCGCAGGCTCAAATGACAGCTCTATACTGTTGGCATGTGTGTGCCCTTGCAGTCCCTGGATGCTCTCTCCATAAGTAAGACCGGAACAGCATACCCCTCTACCTCCAGCACCACCGGTGAGCTTCTTCTGGCAAGTGACCCTCTTTGTTTGCAAGTTACTCATATCCTCTCTTCTTCCACATCTGCATGGAGCAATAGTATTTGTTCTTAGTTTCATTGTTATTTTGCTTTATTTTTATTTCTGCTGGTTTTCAGAAGCTGGTTGGTAGGATATAGCACAAAGCAGTCATGTTGTCCTACCATGATATGAGTTTCAGAAACTGAATGTTCTATGATTGCTTACCATCAGTGTTTCTTTTCTGTTCTAAGAGACATCAGTGGTTGATTCATATTAGATCTGCATTTTATCCCCCTAGTAGCATCACAAATGGAGCCTAGTAGTCAATAGATCCAGTCAGAAAATTATTTTCCCTATGATAGATTTGCATTTTTTGCATACTCTCTCATGTAGTACATGGTAACCATGGTTCGACAGCACCAGCTCTGATTGAGCACACTGTTCATATTTGTTCGTCTTGTACAGCCGGGAGCGGACAAGACAGGGTGGGAGCGCCACCACGCACGAGGACAGAGAGGAAGACGACCGTCGAGGCGACGCAGGTAACTCAGTTGTAAAAAATCTCCATGTCTAGCACATTTTGCACTATCCAATTCATGCTGCTGCCAAATCCAGCATGGAGTCTATATATGCTGTCAAAATCAAGCTCATGCCTGAAACATTTAATTTTGCATATACTTAGTTTTTTTTTCCTACAAGCACCAAATGCATGTATCCTGATTCATGAATCATATATAAAGATGCCTGAAGCATCAACTTTGCATATATTCAGAGTGCACACAAACACAATGGTCAGTTGCATTTGCATATGCGCATAACTTTCACTTGCAGATCCAGCATACATGCACAGCATAAATGTTCTTCTCACAACATTTAGTCCAAGTACAAAACGTTCGGTCCTAGCACCCATGGTCACACCTGAAATTCAGTCCCAGCACTGAGCGCACAGGCTTGCATCTGCTCATACCCCAAATTTGAGTAACAAAAGTGGGCTATATTTTCAATGCCCCAAATAACATGGGGCTTATGCTCATCAGATCTCCAAGAAATATTTAGGGCGTCATACTGACCACAAACGGCATGACCTTTACTTTTGGATTTGGGAGAGGGCATCATAACTGATCTTGAATGATTTTAGGGTATCATTAGTTATGCAAACACATGATATATGGTTCGTTTTACAGGACTTATTCAAGATGAGTGATCCATGTGAATGCTGCCAGATCAAGCTTAAGTTTCTAAGGCAGATCAATGGCAACTTCATGCACAGCCTGGTTAGCTATTTCTGCCTTTCCTAATTTCCTAATTCAGTGGGCTGTCCGATGTTTTTCGAGTTTTTTTGTTGCCTCAAACAGTTTTTGCACCATTCCTTCTTGTTACAGGTCATACCGGAGTGGTTTGTGAACCAATTTGGAGGAAAGATCTGGAGAACTGTCAAACTAGAGTCCCCTAATGGTAACGTCTATGATGTTGGAGTTACCGAGAATATGAACCGAACAATTTTGAAGTCTGGATGGGCATCATTTGTTGATGCCAATAAAATAGAAGAAAATTATTCACTGATGTTTCGTTACCTTGGAAACACCCGCTTCAAGGTTACAATATTCGATTCCAGTGGTAAGCAGAAAGCGTCGTGCTGTGCTAGGATGGGAACTGCTGCTTCTGATGTTAGGAACCCAAGCACATTTGATGTTGATAATTCTAGTAGTTCTTGTGGTGGTACTACTCAGTCTTCACCAAGTGAAAGATCAGATTCAGATGGAAGCCAAAAGGAAAGCTCGTACGGTTATAAAAAATCAGCAAAGAAGGCTGCAATATCAGATTCTTCTGAGGAATTATCAGGTAAGTTGTGTACTGGGATTATTCAGTTACCTCCACCAAATGTCCTCTTACTGTTGAATCTTATTTACAGCTGAAGACAGTCTATCTAGAGACAATTTGGTGGAGTCATATGATGTACAGGTGCATTTGAATGACTATGTCTTATCAGGGAAATGTGATCTTACAGTAGCACAGGAGGCAAAAATACAAGCACTTGTAGAGAAAATTCGATCTGAAATCCCGGTGCTTGTTGTACAGATGAAGAAGACCAGCGCAAACTTTGGTAATCTGGTATGGTAGTTTTATCATCCGCATTTCTTATGAACTGCTTACCTTCTGTAGCTACTCAAAGTTTCTAGTTATGAACTTATGATCGTTACTATTTCGGAAAGACAGTTTCGTTCGAAATATTTCGGTATTTTCAAATTGCTTTTCTAAATACGTTTGAACCTCTGTTAATACATGGCCCTTGGCATAGCCCAGTGGTAGGCAATTGTTCTAATACCTCTCAGGTTGAGGGTTTGCTACTCATTTTTGCATTGTTTTGTCTTCTTATTCAGCCTTATGCCTGATGTAGAATATTTTTGCAAAACAAATGCGTTGCTGAGATCCGAACCTGAGTCTACAAAGTGGATATATGGAAAGCACCATTGGATGTATGAGTTTTTTGAATAGAATTATTGCTACAACACTAATGTATCCAATTGCTCAAATTCAAATTTATCTAAATTTTATTTCACATTTTAAGAAAATTCGCAAATTTCGATGGTTTTAAGGTTGAGTGAAATTTTCTTAGTTTCAAAATTCTAGATCTAGGTTCTGGTTCTAACCCCAACAAGCCTGTGAAGGATACGGTTGCAATAAAATCTATATCTACATTACTAAATCAGTATTATTGTTGCCTTATCAGTTGAAGCCATGTGTATGACAGTCATAGAGTATTGTGTACTTCGTCTGTCAGATAAAACAGCTCAACAGTATCACCATCTACTCTATCTTCTTTTCAATTAGATAATACGTAAGGACTACGCACTCAAGTACTTCCCATGTGAAGCTACAAATATCATACTTCAGCTGCCTAGGAAGAACAAGGAATGGAAGTGCAGATTTAATCCAGGTCGGCGCAACCTTTATTTGGGCTACTTTGTCCATGACAACTGTGTTCAAGAGGGAGATATCTGCCTCTTTCAGCCAATAGCAAAGGTTAAGGAAGGAAGATTTACCATAATTGTCCATCTTCTTCACAAAGAGAGCGTTCGTCGTTCCCCTGGCGGAACAGCAGGGATGACACACACGGCTACCGACAGAAGAACAAGCGCAAAGACGTCCTTAACAGCCCGTGTTAAGAAGACGTCCTTAACAGCCCATGTTAAGGAGGAACCAGCCACCGATGGTATGGCACACACTGCACATAAGACATCACATATGCTAAAATTTAGGGGTCACATTTCACATGAAAAGTATATTTTGTTTTCATCAATTCAGCCTGATTCTATTGAAAACCTATTCAGGCGAACATAAGACTACTGACAGAAGGACAGGCGCAAAGACGACGTTAACATCCCGTGTTAAGGAGGAACCAGCTACCGATGGTATGGCACACACAGCATACAAGACATCACAGATTCTAAAATTTATGGGTCACACATTTCATATGGAAAAAAAAGATTTAGTTTCATCTATTTAGCTTGATCCTTTTAAAAACCTATTCAGGTGAAGATACTTCATCTTTGAGACCTGAAGAGGATGGAGACAATTCTGAGGGAGCTTCTGAGACCCCCTTCGTACTGCCAGAAAGAGCCTCTATAACGCCAGCACAGGAGCAGAAAGTGCGGGAGAAAGTAGAAGCCTTTGAGTCGACAGTACCAGTTTACGTCGCGATCCTGAACAAGTGCAATGTTGCTCGGAAATCCGGCATGATAATAGTAAGTTCAGTAAATACAAAATATGCCTATCAGTTCCTCAACAATAAATTTGCCTATCTGCGTCTGTGTCACTAACATCCTCCCCGCATATGCACATAAACAGACCATGGGCAAGCAGTACGCGTCAAGATATCTCCAAAAACAGTACTTTACCGGGCATCGTGGAAAGAAGAATGTGATCAGTCTGGTGCTTCAGCGGGAGGGGAAGAGTAGGATGTGGGACACGGAGCTGCGACGCGGGATTGATCGTATGATGATCTGTAAAGGATGGGTTGCTTTCGCCCGTGGCAACCACCTGCAGGTGGGTGACCTCTGCCTCTTCAAGCTGATGGAGAGCGAGGAGCCGCTGAAGATGATGGTTTACATCATTCGCCGTGAGAAGTGCTTAGATTGAGTCATGGTTGGGCACTTGGGCTCTTGCTATTCTGATTATCTCTAAATGATTGGGAGAGGAAGGAACTTGTTTATTTATCTACTGTCAGAGGTTATCTCAATGGGTTATTAGTTCTGTGTGCGCCTTGTTATTATCTAGACTCTGAATGACTTTGGATGGTCAAGTATGAACTACTAGTTATGTGGTTCTGATGAGTTCTGTCAGCACTTTGTTATGTAGGGTAACTATGGGGTTAAGTTAATTTGAACAACTTATAATTATGTGTTGCTGTGGTTTGAGGGCATATGTTTTTGCATGATTGATGCATTTTCGCTTGAGCTGAGAAGGTTAAGGCCTCTTTGGGTCGCATGAAGAACAAAATGAGGTTCGACTCTTTCAAGAACTGAAGGCCTACAAGCCACCGTGGAAAGAACAATTTGACATATGTATGGAAAGTCACTACAGTACAAGCCACCGTTCCAACGCGTTAGCGCTCCAGACCGACATTGTATCGGTCAAGATACGCAGCATATATACCCATAACCGGATGCATATGCACGCAAGAACCTAGTGAGAAATGTATATGCGTCTGAAGAAACAAACTAGTCACTTCTGGGAGGCAAACGAATATATTTTGTTTTTCTAGAGAAAGAAAATGCGGACATATAGAATACACAAGAGACATCAGGTGTACTAGAAACGGAGCATCCATATGGGAAAAAAATGGGGAAATAGAATCACTGAAAAAAATAGCAAGCTGTAGCGAGGCTAATAGCACACTATAGCATGTAGAAAATTGTCTCGCTAAATATATTAATCTACAATGTCTCACTAATAGCACACTATAGCGCACTTTAGCATACTATAATAGCACAATTTAAGGGACGGTGCTATTCTGTATAGCGCGCTATTTTTTTCCTTGCATATAATGCAATATAAACTGAGCATCCACACCTAGAAAATCAGAAAATCGGTTGTCTCGAGTGATAAGTCTTGTACTCTTTGGAAGAACCCCCTGCAAGTATGTTCAACAAGTGTAGTTTTGTATGAGTTTCGCAAGAATTAGTGAATTGCCCATATGGATGATCATAGTTTGCAAAACAAGATTTCATAAAAGAATGCCGTTTAAAAAAATATTTTCCCTGAATTTTGTCGCCTCCCCTTTCTCTCTCTGTTCCATAAAAATTTATCTCATCGTGAGACCATTGGAGCATTGCTATGAGGCCGTCGGGACGGTGCTACATTCCACTCTCCTTCGCCACCGTTAGATCTCGTTGGTGAGTACTTTCCCGCTACCTTGCAGCAGACTGCCATGGAAGCACCTCCCACAAGTGGTTATTGTCCAATTGGCACTATGCATCTCCCCATGCAAACATGAGGAGAGAGGCCGGTGGTCGCGCTGCAAGATGGGACAGTGATGTTTGGATGGCTGTTGCGAGAGGCACCACACCCCTGTTGTGATGGGGCGGCATGGCTACTGTGAGCCGCGCTGGGGTGGCATTTGATGATGCTGCAAGGGCTGTGGTGCTGCGAACATGCATCAGTTGTTGCGAGCCTGTCTAGTGATGCTATATTTGCTATCCCCGTTGCTAGGCCGCCGGCGTTGCTTCGTATAGTGTTGTGATAAGCAAAACCGATGCTGCAAGGTACAACTGGTGCTGCAAGGGTGCCCGCGTGCTATGAGACGACCACCAACCATTGCTTGCCGGAAATGCTAGGATGACGAGGTCTACTGAGAGATCCACCACATGCTACTGCAAGGGGACGGTGGGGTGCTGCAAAAAGTTGGGGTTTGTTACAAGCAATGCAGTGTTGGCGATGCAACGAGGCTGCTGTGAGTAGCATGGTTAATGATGTTTAGATGTTGTTATGTCTCACACGGCTGCTTCAAGCGAAGTTGATGGCGATGATACCACGGTTGATGCAACTACTGCGAGTAGTGTTGTTGGCGATGTTGAGACGGCTGGTGCGGCTGCTGCAACACAAAACACGTTGCTATGAGTGGCATTGTTGCATCGGTGCATATGGGATCTAGGGCCTACGTAGGAATGAGGTAAAGGAGGACATCAAGACAAGGTGCTGCAATTGAGATCCAACGGCCATAGGAACTAGATCTGACAACTGATGACCCAGGCGATCCTAGGCAAAGATCATTCGACTGAAGCCTAGCAGGCACTTGATTCTAGAAAGTTTCATCAATTTCAGCAAATAAAAAGAATCAATATTCAAACCATGTTCAACATTGATTTTGTTTTGAACATGTCATCGAGATGAAGAGGATTGTGGACACAGATCCTGAATCAGACACCAAGTTTTAAAAACATATATAGTTTGGAAAAAACTGTTAAATGAATGGAGAGAAGGTTGAACTGCAAAATTAAGCGAACTCTTTGAATTTTTTGGTTGATAAACAAAATTCCAACGGTTGATAGGCCATGTAGTAGTACATCAGGTACGTATCCCTATGCTCCCAGAAGAAATTGCTAGTACCAACCTATTTTTTAATGAAATGTCTTGTGGCTCTTTATTGCAAAATCAAATAGTTACACGGTCTATTACAAGAGGCATGATAAAACTAGGAGGATCTCCATCCCAAACTAAGACATAATATGAATCATAAACATGCCTAGCTATAGTATGAGCCACCTTATTTGCATCCCTCAGGCAGTGTTGGAAAGAAATATTCCCTATCCTCCACTCCATCATAAAGAATTTCGCCCAAATTGCTTCTATTGCATAGTTGGATAAGTTCCATAGAATCAGATTCGACGATATTGGAGAGCATCACATTTGGTCCACTAAAGCAAGACCTTTTTCAAGCACCCGCGCTTCCGTTGTAGCCAGACTTCAAACATTGAAAATTCTCTCAGATGCTCCTGCTACAGCTTCACCAGGATAATTGCAAATGACTGCCCCTATTGCACCCCATGGTGGCTTTGTCCATGATATTTCATGTGCATTCACTGCTCGTCTGTCAGAATGGTTGGAGGTGAATGCCTGGATAGCAAACGCTATCCTAGCCGGCGAAGCTAATTGTTGGCCTTTCAAAAGTTCACGCCTTTTCCACTAAATGTACCAGGCGCCCACTGTGAAAATTTCCTTCATGCTGATTTGCCCAAGAATTGACGATGATCAGTGGCTGTTATAAAGGATGTCCTCCGAAACGATGGACCCCGACTTGTCAGTAGAAAGCACTTCTTCAATTATATCATAGATTCTGAAAGACTTCCAAACCTGTCGGGCTCGCTCACAAGCGAAGAGTAAATGCATGATGTTCTCTGCTCTAGCTTTACATACCGAACATTGTGGAGACTCTGAAATATGTCTAGCTACCAACATTGCATAGGCCGGAATTGTTCCATGATGTGTCTTCCAAGTAAAAATATCACTTTGCTGGGAACATACAAAACTTCCATAGAATTTCCCACACCGGGTTCCCTTCGGCCATTCGCTGACCATCTTCCCTTCTCATTCTCGCCCAAATTGATGATCACATTTAGAATAATATGCTAAGTGGACTGAGAAGGTAAACAATCATGTTTTGTTCCATACAATGAAATCTTCCAAAACATAAGTATTCATTGGGATCCTAAAAATTCTTTCTGCATCAATAGGTATAGAAGTATCCCTGATTAGGTCATCATCCCAAGATCCCATTAAACAGTTAATTATCTCATCAACATGTATTAGAAGAACATGGTCTCCTGGTGATTATCTTTCTCGTTGGGCCGGTAGGGATGCAATGATCCTCCATGTATCAATGTGAGTACCTGATCCCACCCTCGAGATATGGCCCCTCTTAAACACTTGCAAACTAGCAACTATGCTCTGCCAGGTGAAAGAAGAGCCCTTCTTTGTTCATACTTTTAGCACATTCCCATTTGGGTAATACATGGCATGTAAGACACGAGCACACAAAGAATCAGACTTAGTAATAAGATGCCAACTTTGTCTTGCTAGCATTGCTAGATTAGAAGCATGCAGATCTATGAAGAATAAGATGCCAACTTTGTTTTGCTAGCATTGCTAGATTAGAAGCTTGTAGATCTATGAAGCCCATTCCCCCAACTTCTTTGGCACACATAGACTCCACCATGGCACTCAATGCATATATTTTTGTTCATCAGAATTGCCCCACCAAAATCAGACCATTATGACATTCATCTATTTGCAAAGCTTCTTTGGAAATTTTAAAGCTGACATATCAAAAATTAGTATGGATTGAATAACACACTTAAGTAGTGTTTCCTTTGCCCCATGGACAAAAGCTTTTCTTTCCACCCCTTAATTCACTGAATCATCCTTTCTAACAAGTACATAAAGCTTTGACTTTCATCCAAACCCACAATTTGGGCTTAAAAGAACATTGCACTTTGCATCACTAACTAGTTGTCACAAACTGTCACGGTATTGGTCAAGATCTTATCTCAATGAGATTGCATTAATCAAATCCGTTTTGATAAATATAATGGAATCATCAACAAAAAAAAAGTAAATGAGAGACTGATGGTGCATTTCTGCACACCTGGTCACCTTCAATGCCATAGACCTCCTCCTTTTGAGCCAGAATAACCCTTCCGCACAGATAAGGAACAAATATGGGGAAAGCGGATCTCCATGTAGGAGTCCCTTGAAGGCACAAAACTTTCAGTTTCTTGATTATTGTATCGGACTCCTCATGGGGATAAGAAAAGTCTGCATTAAAACCTAACTGAAGCATCATCCTTTCTAGGAAGACCCACTCAACATGATTGTAAGCCATATGCATATCCAACTTTACATCACAGTAACCCGTCTTGCCAGCCTTTGTAACTTTCAATTTATGCATACACCCATAAGCCAACAGAATATTCTCAATTATGAACCTTAGGAACAAAAGCACTTTGGACAGTCGAGATTACCTCATCAAGGATTCCTTTCAAATGGAGAGCGATCAGTTTTAAGATAACCTTGTACAAAACATTGCATAAACTGATTGGGCTATATTGGGAATTTTTCTAATTCGTGACCACCTTGGGAATAAGTATTATAACAGTATCAATCCATCCCTCAAGAATTTGCGTTCTTCACATCTTCTACTGCGAAAGGCTTTGTCAAAGCTTCACTCATCTGCATGGTGTCCGTTTCATCTATTTAAGTAAGCCGTGCCATCTCCCCAGTTACCTTGATCATCTTTCAGCCGGCTGATCCGGTTCTTGTTCCGCCGAGCCGACGCAAAATTCTGAAAGTACTCCGTTGCCTCCATTGAATTTCTTCAAGTTCTAATAGTTTTTCAATTTCAGCGGCCAGCTCTCTGTGTTTGTTAATGTTTTTTTTTTTCGAAACACGCAAGAGCTTTGCGCTTTATTTCATTATAAGGAGAAAGTTTTACAAGTTTCAGGATTACAGGGAGCGCAGCTCACCCAATCACCAACCCACACGCTAGCAATCTACGTCTCGCTGTGAGCCTGTGACCCACCGGCCGCAACCTAGCCCGGATCCTATCCTTCTAGTTTGTGAATGTTTCTGACGTTAAGTCTCCCCTAGTGACTTCGCCTAAGTCTTTCTGTGCTTTTCTAAGGACACTTTTTGTCCTCCAACGCGCTACGACCCCGTCTGTGCAAACGGGAGTGGAACAGGGCTACCAACCTGTTAAGTAGCACGACAGAGCATGGCCAGCTCGCTCTACTAGTACACCATCGAAGAAAACGGAGGCCTTTTCCACAACACCCGGACTTTTCCGTGGAAGAAAGGTGGAAGAAGACGAGACCGGTTAGGCCGCACGACGCGCGCCATGCATCTAGCCACGCCGTGCATCTTCGGTTTTGGCGGGGTCAAAAGTGGCAACCCGACCACGTACACAGGCGGGCGGAGGAGCTGTGTATAAAAGGGGCGGGTAGTGCAGATGCATAGGCACACACCAGCTCCTAGTAGCAGTGGGTAGCACTGGAGAGCAGCAGATACAGACAGGGGGCTAGCTAGCAGCAATGGCCAGGCAGGATGTTGCTTCCATGTCTGCCGTTGCTCTCTTCATCGGAGCATTCGTTTCTGTTCCTACAAGTACGTATATTCTCTCATGTTCTTGTATTTTTCTAGTATCTGCTTTGAATGCATCCAACTACCATATATGAGTGTGGTCACGAGGCAAAGCAAATCCATGGAGCCGTTGAAGAGTTCCTCTCGTCCCAAGGTTTTTAAGAAATTTGAGTGGACACAAACATTTTTGTTCAAAACACCGCAGTGCATGCAGAGGAATTCTTGTAAAAGGATTCCAACGAGATTTTTATAGTATAAATCCTACGAGATTTCGTATCACAAATCAAACATGTGAATTATTTAAGGCGACGCATGTACCACTTGGAGATATCTTAACATGTGTACGATTCAATGGATGGTAGTCTTCCACGTCAACTCCTACGACAGCTAAACGGATGCCACTCTTATCCGCATGCGCGCAGGTGTGCAATCCATCGGCGTGTGCTACGGCGTGATCGCCAACAACCTCCCACCGGCGAACGACGTGGTGCAGCTCTACAGGTCCAAGGGCATCACCGGCATGCGCATCTACTTCGCCGACGCCAAGGCCCTCTCCGCGCTCCGTAACTCCGGCATCAGCCTCATCCTCGACGTCGGCAACGACCAGCTCGCCAGCCTCGCCGCCAGCACCTCCAACGCGGCGTCCTGGGTGCAGAAAAACGTCCGGCCATACTACCCGGCCGTGAACATCAAGTACATCGCCGCCGGTAACGAGGTCCAGGGAGGCGCCACCCAGAGCATCGTGCCGGCCATGCGGAACCTCAACGCGGCTCTCTCCGCCGCTGGGCTCGGCGCCATCAAGGTGTCCACCTCCATCCGGTTCGACGAGGTGGCCAAGTCCTTCCCGCCCTCCGAGGGCGTGTTCGCGAATGCCTACATGACGGACGTGGCCCGGCTCCTGGCGAGCACCGGCGCGCCGCTGCTGGCCAACGTGTACCCCTACTTCGCCTACAAGCGCGACCCGCAGAACATCAAGCTCAACTACGCCACGTTCCGGCCGGGACCCACGGTGCGGGACGACAAGAACGGGCTGACCTACACGTGCCTGTTCGACGCGATGGTGGACGCCGTGGTCGCCGCCCTGGAGAAGGCCGGGGCGCCGGGGGTGAGGGTGGTGGTGTCGGAGAGCGGGTGGCCGTCGGCGAGCGGGTTCGCTGCGACGGCGGACAACGCGAGAGCCTACAACCAGGGACTGATCGACCACGTCGGCGGGGGCACGCCCAAGAGGCGTGGCGCGCTGGAGACGTACATCTTCGGCATGTTCAACGAAAACTTCAAGAGAGGGGAGCTCGTGGAGAAGCACTTCGGGCTGTTCAACCCGGACAAGTCGCCGGCGTACCCCATCCAGTTCAAGTGATCTAGTCTTCTAGTCTAGTCGAGCTAGCTTACACGTGTACGTACCCAGGTCTTCTTCTTCAGCCTAAATAAGCAGCACGTAAGTACACACGTTCGACACGTACTCCATGGGAGAGGGAAGCCAATGACTTCCTGTTCCTGGTGGTGATACATCATCATGTTATGAATAAAGAGAGGGAAGCAGTTATGAATTTGTGATCCCGTGCGTAACGTGCGCTGGCCTCGACGACGATGAGTCCACTATGCCGGCCACTCCATCGCGCGCTCGCAGTTCGGTTGGATCAAAGTGGTTGCGATCGTACGTCAAGTGGTGCACCCATGCTTCTGATTTCTGTTGCGTGCATGCTCACCCACGTAAGTGATAGATCTCACCGTTTCCTTCCTGGAATTATTTCGCACGAGCTGACGACGGAACCAACACCAATCGCGACGACATGAGGTCGACGTCTACGCGAGCCAGGACCGGCACGCGCCGTCTTAATTTGCCGTACCTGGCCGACTTCGGCCACCCGAGGCGAGGTACATAAGTAAGAGCATCTAAAGGCACCCACAACAAATCTGGCCCTCAGACGCACCGGGCACGTACGGATAGTGACCGAGCCGTTCTTTAATTTCAGACACCTCATAATATAATCCTCAAAACCATACAAAGCATGCAAAAAAGAACATATACATACTACGTAGATCAATACACTACTCATCGTCGTCGAAGATGTTCACGATCTCCGTGCCCATCTTCGGGTACATGGCCAGCAGTTGCAACTCCGGCTCCTCTGCATCGGCGTCCGCCTCCATTTTGATGAAAAGCGCATCGGTCACCGCCTGTTCTTGCCGGATGAACTGCCGTTTGGCCTCGACAAAGGCCTCTTCCTGGATGGACAGCAAAATGGCATGCTCCTCCGCCATCATCGCCGCTTGGGCGACCTCAAACTCCGGCATAGCGTCCTACATGGTGAAGCCTGCAACCAACGCCGGATACTCCTCCAGCTTCGTCACCTCCTCCTCCTTAGTATCCGCCACCTCCATGGGGACCGGCTGCTGCACACACCCCCTCCTCCTCCTCCTCCTCCTCCTTCGGCTCCGGCGAGTCCGGAGGCAGGCTGGCTGCGATTCGGGTGGCACACCTCGCCCAGATCTCTTCCAACATCCAAGCATAAGTGGTCTTCTTCCGTCGGGCCATGGTGGAGATGGACGGCGAGGGAAGAGTGAGGCGGAGAGGGAGAGAGATTGTAGCTTGTAGTGGCAGCGCGGAGATGGAGGAAGTGGATGTGGCTAGGGCTGGGGGATGTCGTCTGGCTTAAATAGCCGAATGTTGGTCCTCGGGTGGCGAGCCAGAGTGGTGCCACATGACGTTCACTCCCCACCGGAGAATACACCCGTCGGACCGTTAGGTTTCCGAGTGTTTTCTTGTGGGACCCCAACGTCAGTCCGACGTGGCGGACACAGTCGGGCTGTCCCATATCCATCCCGAATTTAGGCTAAATATGATGGGTGTCGGTCAGCCCGGGCGTTTGAGGCCTATTTCAGGCGCTCATCTAGGTCATTTTTTACCAGTCAGTCACTGACCATCCGCATCGGGCCATGCACCCGGGAGTAAAGGGTTGTTTGAGGCGTCCGACTGTAGATGCTCTAACGAGAGGGAAGGGTATGGTTGCATGATGCACAGACGTTGGCAGAGGTTGCATCTGAATAGGGGTAAGGGCATCTTCAACACATTCCCCTAGACCAGACAAAGTGTTCATCCACAAACATGGATACGGGAGGCTCCCATCCAAAAGTGTACCTGAAATGTCTGGACACATTTCAAACCAAATTTGAACAAACCGGATGATCTTTATGCAAACCGGATGATTTTCATTTAAATGAACCACATTGATCACAGTTTCAAGATATTTCATTAAGCAAAAAGTGGATGTGACATTTTTTAACGTTGCAAAAGCTATCCTAGTCTAAATCTTCACAACGTCCGTATTTTCATGGCCTTGTTGTTCCCCACGTCTAGTTGTGAGCACTGGGAAGTGAAGCTACGGATCTTCATGCATCGGAGAGGGCGCCGGTGCGAGAGATGTTTTTAGGTTGGAAGGGGAGGTCAGACACGTACGTGGCCACGGTTCAAAAACCCGCATACCTCCCTCTGGTTTGCGTCTAGTTTATGGTAAAACGGAGACTCAGACGCATCAGCGCCTAGTACGGCCGTTGGTACGAGCGCTTGTGCTCGTACCAAAGGTTGTCTTTTGCTATGTTTTGTCTGGTGCACCTCCAATTCCTTCCTTCGTCCATACTTCTTATTTTCACCAAATTGTTGATTTCCTTCCATGTTTAGGCTCTTTAATTTCTTGCAGAAACACATTATACATGGATTTCGGGATCTCTTGCATTCATTAGTCATTAGTAATATATTTTCTTAGAAATTGTGAGATTATCCGGTTTAAACAAAGGTATGTGAGCGCAAAAATATCGCTCATCACGTGTCATACCTGATGATGAAGACTTTACCACGAGCAAAGCATGAACAATACCGGATAGCCATTTGTTAAAGGAAGTTATGTAAAGTAGATTATTGACTATAGTGCAAGTGTTGACTATTGAGAATATGCCACAAAGAAAATAACAAAATGTTACCATGTATTTCCAATTTTATAATTGTTTTTTATGTTCTATACTATAATTGCTATGGTTCTCGAGTCTGCAATAATCACGATGAAGGAAATATGCCCTAGAGGCAATAATGAAGTTGTTATTTTATATTTCCTTATTCATGATAAAGGTTTATTATTCATGCTAGAATTGTATTGATTGGAAACTTAGATACATGTGTGGATACATAAACAAATACCGTGTCCCTAGTGAGCCTCTACTAGACTAACTCGTTGATCAAAGATGCTTAAGGTTTCCTAACCATAAACATGTGTTGTCACTTGATAACGGGATCACATCATTAGGAGAATGATGTGATGGACAAGACCCATCCGTTAGCTTAGCATTTGATCGTTCAGTTTATTGCTATTGCTTTCTTAATGTCAAATGCATATTCCTTCGACTATGAGATTATGTAACTCCCGGATACCGGAAAAATGCCTTGTGTGCTATCAGACATCACAACGTAACTGGGTGATCATAAAGATGCTCTACAGGAATCTCGGAAGGTGTTTGTTGAGTTGGCATAGATTGAGATTAGGATTTGTCACTCCGTGTATCGGAGACGTATCTCTAGGCCCTCTCAGTAAAACACATTATAAGAAGCCTTCCAAACACAGTGACTAAGGAGTGAGTTGCAAGATGTATTACGGAATGAGTAAAGAGACTTGCCGGTTACAAGATTGAACTAGGTACATGACCATCGAATCTCGGGCAAATAACATACCAATGGACAAAGGGAATTACGTATGTTGTCATAAGGTTCAACCGATAAAGATCTTCGTAGAATATGTAGGAACCAATATGGACATCTAGGTTCCACTATTGGTTATTGACCGGAGAGGTGTCTCGGTCATGTCTACATAGTTCTCAAACCCGTAGGGTCCGCACGCTTAACGTTCGTTGATGATAGAGTGTTATATGAGTTATATGATTTGGTGACCGAATGTAGTTCGGAGTCCCGGATGAGATCATGAACATGACGAGGAGCTCTAGAATGGTCTGGAGGTAAAGATTGATATATAGGACGATACTATTCGGACACCAGAAGAGTTTCGGAGTGCACCGTGTAGACATCGGATCACTAGAAGGGGTTCCGGACACCACAGGGAGGATGATGGGCCTGTTGGGCCATTAGAGGGGAGCACACCAGCCCACAAGGGGCTGGCGCAACCCCCTATGGCAGCTGGCCTATGGGAGAAAGGAAGGAGGGGGATTCGGCCTCCCCCTTCCTTCCCTCTCCCCCTTTCCTTTCCCCCTCCGGCATACTTACCAGTAGCAGCCAGGGCAGGAGCCCAAGTAGGATTCAGCCCTACTTGGGCGCCTCCTGGCTGCTCCCCCCATGTGTGTGTGTGTGTGTGTGTGGGAGGGGGGCGCCACACAGAACCACGACAATCTCTTAGCCGTGTGCGGCGCCCCCCTCTATGATTTCGTTCCTCGGTCATATTTTCGTAGTGCTTAGGCGATGCCCTGCGGAGATAGCATTATTGTTGGGTTTCGTATTAATTTCAAAAAAATTCCTACGCACACGCAAGATCATGGTGATGCATAGCAACGAGAGGGGGAGTATGATCTACATACCTAGTAGATCGACAACGAAAGCGATTGGTTGATGTAGTCGTATGTCTCCACGATCCGACCGATCAAGCACCGAAACTACGGCACCTCCGAGTTCTAGCACACGTTCAACTCGATGACGATCCCCGGACTCCGATCCAGCAAAGTGTCGGGGAAGAGTTCCGTCAGCACGACGGCGTGGTGACGATCTTGATGTACTACTGCTGCAGGGCTTCGCCTAAGCACCGCTACAATAATATCGAGGACTATGGTGGCTGGGGGCGCCGCACACGGCTAAGGAATAGATCATGTGGATCAACTTGTGTGTTTCTGGGGTGCCCCTGCCTCCATATATAAAGGACTAAAGGGGGGGAGGCGGCCGGCCAAGGAGGGCGCGCCAAGAGAGTCCTACTCCCTCTGGGAGTAGGATCCCCCCCCCCCCCAATCCTAGTTGGAATAGGATTCACGGAGGGGGAAAAGAGAGAGAGGGGACGGCCCCCTCTCCTTGTCCTATTCGGACCAAGGGAGGGGAGGGGCGCGCGGCCCATGTAGGGCTGCCTCTTCTCTTTTCCACTAAGGCCCATCATGGCCCATTTAGCTCCCGGGGGTTCCGGTAACCTCCCGGTACTCCGGTAAAATCCCGATTTCACCCGGAACACTTCCGGTATCCAAACATAGGCTTCCAATATATCAATCTTTATGTCTCGACCATTTCGAGACTCCTCGTCATGTCCGTGATCACATCCGGGACTCCGAACAAACTTCGGTACATCAAAATGTATAAACTCATAATATAACTGTCATCATAACCTTAAGCGTGCGGACCCTACGGGTTCGAGAACAATGTAGTCATGACCGAGACATGTCTCCGGTCAATAACCAATAGCGGAACCTAGATGCTCATATTGGCTCCTACATTTTCTACGAAGATCTTTATCGGTCAGACCGCATAACAACATACGTTGTTCCCTTTGTCATCGGTATGTTACTTGCCCGAGATTCGATCGTCGGTATCTTAATACCTAGTTCAATCTCGTTACCGGCAAGTCTCTTTACTCGTTCCGTAATACATCATCTCACAACTAACTCATTAGTTGCAATGCTTGCAAGGCTTATGTGATGTGCATTACCGAGAGGGCCCAGAGATACCTCTCCGACAATCGGAGTGGCAAATCCTAATCTCGAAATACGCCAACCCAACATGTACCTTTGGAGACACCTGTAGAGCTCCTTTATAATCACCCAGTCACGTTGTGACGTTTGGTAGCACACAAAGTGTTCCTCCGGCAAACGGGAGTTGCATAATCTCATAGTCATAGGAACATGTATAAGTCATGAAGAAAGCAATAGCAACATACTAAACGATCGGGTGCTAAGCTAATGGAATGGGTCATGTCAATCACATCATTCTCCTAATGATGTGATCCCGTTAATCAAATAACAACTCTTTTGTTTATGGTTAGGAAACATAACCATCTTCAATTAACGAGCTAGTCAAGTAGAGGCATACTAGTGACACTTTGTTTGTCTATGTATTCACACAAGTATTATGTTTCCGGTTAATACAATTCTAGCATGAATAATAAACATTTATCATGATATAAGGAAATAAATAATAACTTTATTATTGCCTCTAGGGCATATTTCCTTCAGTCTCCCACTTGCACTAGAGTCAATAATCTAGTTCACATCGCCATGTGATTTAACAGCAATAGTTCACATCACCATGTGATTAACACCGATAGTTCACATCGATATGTGATCAAAACCCAAAGGGTTTACTAGAGTCAGTAATCTAGTTCACATCGCTATGTGATTAACACCCAAAGAGTACTAAGGTGTGATCATGTTTTGCTTGTGAGATAATTTTAGTCAACGGGTCTGTCTCATTCAGATCCGTAAGTATTTTGCGAATTTCTATGTCAACAATGCTCTGCACGGAGCTACTCTAGCTTATTGCTCCCACTTTCAATATGTATCTAGATCGAGACTTAGAGTCATCCAGATCTGTGTCATTGCATCGACGTAACTTTTTATGACGAACCTTTTTGTCACCTCCATAATTGAGAAATATTTCCTTATTCCACTAAGGATAATTTTGACCGCTGTCCAGTGATCTGCTCTTAGATCACTATTGTACTCCCTTGCTTAACACAGTGTAGGATATACAATAGATCTGGTACACAGCATGGCATACTTTATAGAACCTATGGCTGAGGCATAGGGAATGACTTTCATTCTATTTCTATCTTCTGCCGTGGTCGGGCTTTGAGTCTTACTCAATTTCACACCTTGCAACACAGGCAAGAACTCTTTCTTTGACTGTTCCATTTTGAACTACTTCAAAATCTTGTCAAGGTATGTACTCATTGAAAAACTTATCAAGCGTCTTGATCTATCTCTATAGATCTTGATGCTCAATATGTAAGCAGCTTTACCGAGGTCTTTCTTTGAAAAACTCCTTTCAAATATTCCTTTATGCTTTCCAGAAAATTATGCATTATTTCCGATCAACAATATGTTGTTCACATATAATTATCAGAAATGTTGTAGTTCTCCCACTCACTTTCTTGTAAATACAGGCTTCACCGTAAGTCTGTATAAAACTATATGCTTTGATCAACTTATCAAAGCGTATATTCCAATTCCGAGATGCTTGCACCAGTCCATAGATGGATCGTTGGAGCTTGCATTATTTTTTAACACCTTTAGGATTGACAAAACCTTCTGGTTGCATCATATACAACTCTTCTTTAAGAAATCCATTAAGGAATGCAGTTTTGTTTATCCATTTGCCAGATTTCATAAAATGCGGCAATTGCTAACATGATTCAGACAGACTTAAGCATATATACGAGTGAGAAAATCTCATCGTAGTCAACACCTTGAACTTGTCGAAAACCTTTTGCGATAATTCTAGCTTTGTAGATAGTAACACTACTATCAGCGTCCGTCTTCCTCTTGAAGATCCATTTATTTTCTATGGCTTGCCGATCATCGGGCAAATCCATCAAAGTCCATACTTTGTTCTCATACATGGATCATATCTCAGATTTTATGGCCTCAAACCATTTCGCGGAATCTGGACTCATCATCGCTTCCTCATAGTTCGTATGTTCGTCATGGTCTAGTAACATGACTTCCAGAACAGGATTACCGTACCACTCTGGTGCGGATCTCACTCTGGTTTACCTACGAGATTCGGTAGTAACTTGATCTGAAGTTACATGATCATCATCATTAGCTTCCTCACTAATTGGTGTAGTAGTCACAGGAACAGATTTCTGTGATGAACTACTTTCCAATAAGGGAGCAGGTACAGTTACCTCATCAAGTTCTACATTCCTCCCACTCACTTCTTTCGAGAGAAACTCCTTCTCTAGAAAAACTCCGAATTTAGCAACAAAAGTCTTGCCTTCGGATTTGTGATAGAAGGTGTACCCAACAGTCTCTTTTGGGTATCCTATGAAGACATATTTCTCCGATTTGGGTTTGAGCTTATCAGGATGAAACTTTTTCATATAAGCATCACAATCCCAAACTTTAAGAAACGACAACTTTGGTTTCTTGCCAAACCACAGTTCAGATTGTGTCGTCTCAACGGACTTAGATGGTGCCCTTTTAAACGTGAATGCAGCTGTCTTTAATGCATAACCCCAAAACGATAGTGGTAGATCGAAAAGAGACATCATAGATCACACCATATCTAATGAAGTACGGTTATAATGTTCGGACACACCATTATGCTGTGGTGTTCCAGGTGGCGTGAGTAGTAAAACTATTTCATATTGTTTTAATTGAAGGCCAAACTCGTAACTCAAATATTTTACCTCTGCGATCATATCGTAGAAACTTTTATTTTCTTGTTACGATGACTCTCCACTTCACTCTGAAATTCTTTGAACTTTTCAAATATTTCAGACTTGTGTTTCATTAAGTAGATATACCCATATCTGCTCAAATCATTTGTGAAGGTCAGAAAATAATGATACCCGCCACGAGCCTTAACACTCATCGGATCTCATACATCAGTATGTATTATTTCCAATAAGTCAGTTGCTCGCTCCATAGTTCCGGAGAACGGTGTTTTAGTCATCTTGCCCATGAGGCATGGTTCACAAGCATCAACTGATTCATAATAAAATGATTCCAAAAACCCATTAGCATGGAGTTTCTTCATGCGCTTTACACCAATATGACCTAAACGGCAGTGCCACAAATAAGTTGCACTATCATTATTAACTTTGCATCTTTTGGTTTCAATATTATGATTATGTGTATCACTACGATCGAGATCCAACGAACTATTTTCATTGGGTGTGTAACCATATAAGGTTTTATTCATGTAAACAGAACAACAATTTATTCTCTTACTTAAATGAATAACCGTATTACAATAAACATGATCAAATCATATTCATGCTCAACGCAAACACCAAATAACACTTATTCAGGTTCAACACTAATCCCGAAAGTATAGGGAGTGTGCGATGATGATCATATCAATCTTGGAACCACTTCCAACACACATCATCACTTCACCCTTAACTAGTCTCTATTTATTCTGCAACTCCCGTTTCGAGTTACTAATCTTAGCAACTGAACTAGTATCAAATACTGAGGGGTTGCTATAAACACTAGTAAAGTACACATCAATAACATGTATATCAAATATACTTATGTTCACTTTTCCATCCTTCTTATCTGCCAATCACTTGGGGTAGTTCCGCTTCCAGTGACCAGTCCCTTTGCAGCAGAAACACTTAGTCTCAGGCTTAGGACCAGACTTGGGCTTCTTCACTTGAGCAGCAACTTGCTTGCTGTTCTTCTTGAAGTTCCCCTTCTTCCCTCTGCCCTTTTCTTGAAACTAGTGGTCTTGTCTACCATCAACACTTGATGTTTTTCTCGATTTCTACCTTCGTCAATTTCCGCATTACAAAGAGCTTGGGAATCGTTTCCGTTATCCCTTGCATATCATAGTTCATCACGAAGTTCTATTAACTTGGTGATGGTGACTAGAGAATTCTGTCAATCACTATCTTATCTGGAAGATTAACTCCCACTTGATTCAAGCGATTGTAGTACTCAGACAATCTGAGCACATGCTCACTAGTTGAGCGATTCTCCTCCATCTTTTAGCTATAGAACTTGTTGGAGACTTCATATCTCTCAACTCGGGTATTTTGCTTGAAATATTAACTTCAACTCCTGGAACATCTCATATGCTCCATGACGTTCAAAACGTCTTTGAAGTCCCGATTCTAAGCCATTAAGCATGGTGCACTAAACTATCAAGTAGTCATCATATTGAGCTAGCCAAACGTTCATAACGTCTACATCTGCTCCTGCAATGGGTCCGTCACCTAGCGGTGCATCAAGGACATAATTCTTCTGTGCAGCAATGAGGATAAACCTCAGATCACGAATCCAATCCGCATCATTGCTACTAACATCTTTCAACACAATTTTCTCTAGGAACATATCAAAATAAACACAGGGAAGCAACAACGCGAGCTATTGATCTACAACATAATTTGCAAAATACTACCAGGACTAAGTTCATGATAAATTTAAGTTCAATTAATCATATTACTTAAGAACTACCACTTAGATAGACATCCCTCTAATCCTCTAAGTGATCACGTGATCCAAATCAACTAAACCATGTCCGATCATCACGTGAGATGGAGCAGTTTCATTGGTGAACATCACTATGTTGATCATATCTACTATATGATTTACGCTCGACCTTTCGGTCTCCGTGTTCCGAGGCCATATCTGTATATGCTTGGCTCGTCAAGTATAACCTGAGTATTCCGCATGTGCAACTATTTTGCACCCATTGTATTTGAACGTAGAGCCTATCACACCCGATCATCACGTGGTGTCTCAGCACGAAGAACTTTCGCAATGGTGCATACTCAGGGAGAATACTTCTTGATAATTAGTGAGAGATCATCTTAAAATGCTACTGTCGAACTAAGCAAAAATAAGATGTATAAAAGATAAACATCATATGCAATCAAAATATGTGACATGATATGGCCATCATCATCTTGCTTCTTTGATCTCCATCTCCAAAGTACTATCATGATCTATATCGTCACCGGCATGACACCATGATATCCATCATCTTGATCTATATCAATGTGTCGTCACGTGGTCGTCTCGCCAACAATTGCTCTTGCAACTTTTGCTATCGCATAGCGATAAAGTAAAGCATTTATTGGACGCTTGCATCTTGTGCAATAGAGAGACAACCATAAGGATTTTGCCAGTTATTGATAACTTCAACAAAACATGATCATCTCATACAACAACTTATATCTCATCACGTCTTGACCATATCAGATCACAACATGCCCTGCAAAAACAAGTTAGACGTCCTCTACTTTATTGTTGCAAGTTTTACGTGGCTGCTACGGGCTTAAGCAAGAACTAATCTTACCTACGCATCAAAACCACAACAATAGTTTGTCAAGTTGGTGCTGTTTTAACCTTCGCAAGGACTGGGCGTAGCCACACTTGGTTCAACTAAAGTTGGAGAAACTGTCACCCACAAGCCACCTCTGTGCAAAGCACGTCGGGAGAACCGGTCTCGCGTAAGCGTACGCGTAATGTCGGTCTGGGCCGCTTCATCCAACAATACCGCCGAACCAAAGTATGACATGCTGGTAAGCGGTATGACTTATATCGCCCACAACTCACTTGTGTTCTACTCGTGCATATAACATCAACATATAAAACCTAGGCTCGGATGCCACTGTTGGGTTTCGTATTAATTTCAAAAAAAATTCCTACGCACACGCAAGATCATGGTGATGCATAGCAACGAGAGGGGGAGTATGATCTACATACCTAGTAGATCGACAACGAAAGCGTTTGGTTGATGTAGTCGTACGTCTCCACGATCCGACCGATCAAGCACCGAAACTACGACACCTCCGAGTTCTAGGACACGTTCAGCTCGATGACGATCCCCGGACTCCGATCCAGCAAAGTGTCGGGGAAGAGTTCCTTCAGCACGACGGTGTGGTGACGATCTTGACGTACTACTGCTGCAGGGCTTCGCCTAAGCACCGCTACAATATTATCGAGGACTATGGTGGCTGGGGGCGCCGCACACGGCTAAGGAATAGATCACGTGGATCAACTTGTGTGTTTCTGGGGTGCCCCTGCCTCCGTATATAAAGGACTAAGGGGGGGGAGGCGGCCGGCCAAGGAGGGCGCGCCAGGAGAGTCCTACTCCCTCTGGGAGTAGGATTCCCCCCCCCCCAATCCTAGTTCGAATAGGATTCGCGGAGGGGGAAAAGAGAGAGAGGGGCCGGCCCCCTCTCCTTGTCCTATTCGGACCAAGGGAGGGGAGGGGCGCGCGGCCCATGTAGGGCTGCCTCTTCTGTTTTCCACTAAGGCCCATCATGGCCCATTTAGCTCCCGGGGGGTTCCGGTAACCTCCCGGTACTCCGGTAAAATCCCGATTTCACCCGGAACACTTCCGGTATCCAAACATAAGCTTCCAATATATCAATCTTTATGTCTCGACCATTTTGAGACTCTTCGTCATGTCCGTGATCACATCCGGGACTTCGAACAAACTTCGGTACATCAAAATGTATAAACTCATAATATAACTGTCATCGTAACCTTAAGCGTGCGGACCCCACGGGTTCGAGAACAATGTAGTCATGACCGAGACATGTCTCCGGTCAATAACCAATAGCGGAACCTGGATGCTCATATTGGCTCCTACATTTTCTACGAAGATCTTTATCGGTCAGACCGCATAACAACATACGTTGTTCCCTTTGTCATCGGTATGTTACTTGCCCGAGATTCGATCGTCGGTATCTTAATACCTAGTTCAATCTCGTTACCGGCAAGTCTCTTTACTCGTTCCGTAATACATCGTCTCACAACTAACTCATTAGTTGCAATGCTTGCAAGGCTTATGTGATGTGCATTACCGAGAGGGCCCAGAGATACCTCTCCGACAATCGGAGTGACAAATCCTAATCTCGAAATACGCCAACCCAACATGTACCTTTGGAGACACCTGTAGAGCTCCTTTATAATCACCCAGTCACGTTGTGACGTTTGGTAGCACACAAAGTGTTACTCCGGCAAACGGGAGTTGCATAATCTCATAGTCATAGGAACATGTATAAGTCATGAAGAAAGCAATAGCAACATACTAAACGATCGGGTGCTAAGCTAATGGAATGGGTCATGTCAATCACATCATTCTCCTAATGATGTGATCCCGTTAATCAAATAACAACTCTTTTGTTTATGGTTAGGAAACATAACCATCTTCGATTAATGAGCTAGTCAAGTAGAGGCATACTAGTGACACTTTGTTTGTCTATGTATTCAAACAAGTATTATGTTTCCGGTTAATACAATTCTAGCATGAATAATAAACATTTATCATGATATAAGGAAATAAATAATAACTTTATTATTGCCTCTAGGGCATATTTCCTTCAATTATCACCACCGTCACCACGCCGTTGTGCTGCCAGAACGCATCCACTACTTCGGCGTGTTGCTGGATCAAGAAGACGAGGACGTCACCGAGCTGAACGTGTGCTGAACGCGGAGGTGTCGTACGTTTGGTACTCGGTCGGTTGGATCATGAAGAAGTTCGACTACATCAACCGGGTTACTAAACGCTTCCGCTTACGGTCTACGAGGATACGTAGACATACTCTGCCCTCTCGTTGCTATGCATCTCTATGGATAAATATTGCGTGTGCGTCGAATATTTTTGTTTCCCATGCAACATTTCCCAACACACGAGGCTCAGAAAAAAACTCATGCACCTATATAGTAATAATAAACGATAAATAAATTCCAAGTCTCGCCTCTAAGACTAGCTCAAATGTTATATGATGGTTTTGTATTTATAATCATAGCATAAATTAAGTGTAATGAAGGATTTTGACAACATTGAGGACACAATAATGGTAGAACGCTTTGTTGAACTGACTGTTGGGGAACGTAGCAGAAATTCAAAATTTTCTACGCATCACCAAGATCAATCTATGGAGTAATCTAGCAACGAGGGAAGGAGAGTGCATCTACATACCCTTGTAGATCGCTAAGCGGAAGCGTTCAAGTGAACAGGGTTGATGGAGTCGTACTCGTCGTGATTCAAATCACCGATGATCCTAGTGCCGAACGGACGGCACCTCCGCGTTCAACACACGTACAGCCCGGTGACGTCTCCTACGCCTTGATCCAGCAAGGGGAGAAGGAGAGGTTGGGGAAGACTCCATCCAGCAGCAGCACGACGGCGTGGTGGTGGTGGAGGAGCGTGGTACTCCAGCAGGGCTTCGCCAAGCACCGCAAGAGACGAGGAGGGAGAGGGGTAGGGCTGCGCCAAGAAGGAGATGTTCTCGTGTTTCTGGCAGCCCAAAACCCCCACTATATATAGGGGAAAGGGAGGGGCTGCGCCCCCACCTAGGTTTCCACCCCTAGGGGTGGCGGCCAGCCCTAGATCCCATCTAGGGGGCGGCCAAGGGGGTAGAGAGGGGGGGCGCACCACTAGGTGGGCCTTAGGCCCATATGAGCCTAGGGTTTCCCCCTTTTCCCTTCTCTCTTCGCCTTGGGCCCTGGTGGGGGGGCGCACCAGCCCACCTGGGGCTGGTCCCCTCCCACACTTGGCCCATGCAGCCCTCCGGGGCTGGTGGCCCCACTTGGTGGACCACCGGGACCCTCCCGGTGGTCCCGGTACATTACCGATAAAACACAAAACTTTTCCGACGACCAAAACAGGACTTCCGATATATAAATCTTTACCTCCGGACCATTCCGGAACTCCTCGTGACGTCCGGGATCTCATCCGGGACTCCGAACAACATTCGGTAACCACGTATATCTATTCCCTATAACCCTAGCGTCATCGAACCTTAAGTGTGTAGACCCTACGGGTTCGGGAACCATGCAGACATAACCGAGACAACTCTCCGGTCAATAACCAATAGCGGGATCTGGATACCCATGTTAGCTCCCACATGTTCCACGATGATCTCATCGGATGAACCACGATGTCGAGGATTTCAATCAATCCCGTATACAATTCCCTTTGTCTAGCGATACGATACTTGCCCGAGATTCGATGGTCGGTATCCCGATACCTTGTTCAATCTCGTTACCGGCAAGTCTCTTTACTCGTTCCATAACACATCATCCCGTGATCAACTCCTTGGTCACATTGTGCACATTATGATGATGTCCTATCGAGTGGGCCCAGAGATACCTCTCCGTTTACACGGAGTGACAAATCCCAGTCTCGATTCGTGCCAACCCAACAGACACTTTCGGAGATACCTGTAGTGAACCTTTATAGCCACCCAGTTACGTTGTGATGTTTGGCACACCCAAAGCACCCCTACGGTATCCGGGAGTTGCACAATCTCATGGTCTAAGGAAATGATACTTGACATTAGAAAAGCTTTAGCATACGAACTACACGATCTTTTGTGCTAGGCTTAGGATTGGGTCTTGTCCATCACATCATTCTCCTAATGATGTGATCCCGTTATCAACGACATCCAATGTCCATGGTCAGGAAACCGTAACCATCTATTGATCAACGAGCTAGTCAACTAGAGGCTTACTAGGGACATGGTGTTGTCTATGTATCCACACATGTATCTAAGTTTCCTGTCAATACAATTCTAGCATGGATAATAAACGATTATCATGAATAAGGAAATATAATAATAACCAATTTATTATTGCCTCTAGGGCATATTTCCAACAGTCTCCCACTTGCACTAGAGTCAATAATCTAGTTCACATCGCCATGTAATTAACACTCACAGGTCACATCGCCATGTGACCAACATCCAAGAGTCTACTAGACTCAATGATCTAGTTCACATCACTATGTGATAAACACTCAAAGAGTTTTGGGTTTGATCATGTTATGCTTGTGAGAGAGGTTGTAGTCAACGGGTATTGCCATATTCAGATCCCTATGTATTTCGCAAAACTTTATATCGTAGATGCTGCTACCACGTTCCACTTGGAGCTATTCCAAATTATTGCTCCATTATACGTATCCGTATCTCTACTCAGAGCTATCCGGATAGGTGTTAAGCTTGCATCGACGTAACTCTTTATGTTGAACTCTTTATCACCTCCATAACCGAGAAACATTTCCTTATTCCTCTAAGGATAATTTTGACTGCTATCTGGTGATCCACTCCTAGATCACCTTTGTACCCTCTTGCTAGACATGTGGCAAGGCACACATCTGGTGCGGTACTCAGCATGGCATACCGTATAGGGCCTATGACAAGAGCATAGGGGACGACCTTCGTCCTTCCTCTTTCTTCTACCGTGGTCAAGCTTTGAGTCTTACTCAACTTCACACCTTACAACTCAGGCAAGAACCCCTTCTTTGACTGATCTATTTTGAACTCCTTCATAAACATGTCAAGGTGTGCGTTCTTTGAAAGTATCATCAGGCGTCTTGATCTATTTCTATATATCTTGATGCCCAATATGTAAGCAGCTTTATCCAGGTCTTCCTTTGAAAAACACTTTTCAAACAACCATTTATGCTTTCCAGAAATTCTACATTATTCCGAATCAGCAATATGTCATCCACATATACTTATCAGAAATATTGTAGTGCTCCCACTCACTTTCTTGTAAATACAAGTTTCTAGCAAACATTGTATAAACCTAAAAGCTTTGATCACTCCATCAAAACATATATTCCGATTCCGTGATGCTTGCTCTAGTCCATAGAAGGATTGCTGGAGCCAGCATACCTTTTAGCATCCTTAGGATCGACAAAACCTTTTATTGTATCACATACAACTTTTCTTATGAAAACTTGTTTTGACATCCATCTGTAAGATTTCATAATCGAAAAATACAGCTAATGCTATCATGATTCCGACGGACTTAAGCATCGCTACGGGTGAGAAATTCTCATCGTAGTCAACTCCTTGAACTTGTGAAAAGACTATTTCCCACAAGTCGAGCTTCATAGACGGTAACATTACCGCCCACGTCCGTCTTCTTCTTAAAGGTCCATTTATCTCGATGGCTTGCCGATCATCGGGCAAGTCCACCAAAGTCCATACTTTGTTCTGATATATGGATCCTATCTCGGATTTCATGGCTTCTAACCATTTGTCGGAATACGGGCCCACCATCGCTTCTCCATAACTCGTAGGTTTATTGTTGCTAACAACATGATATCTAAGACAGGATTACCGTACCACTTAGGAGTAGTACATATCCTTGTCGACCTACGAGGTTCGATAGCAACTTGATCCGAAGCTTCATGGTCACTATCATTAACTTCCTATTCAACAGATGTAGGTGCCACAGAAAACATCTTTCTGTGTTGCGTCACTCTCTGGTTGAAGTGAAGGTTTGACAACCTCATCAAGTTCTATCTTCCTCCCACTCAATTCTTTCGAGAGAAACTCCTTCTCGAGAAAGGACCCGTTCTTAGCGACAAACAATTTGCCCTCGGTTCTGAGATAGAAGGTATACCCAACTGTCACCTTTGGGTATCCTATGAAGATGTGTTTGTCCGGTTTGGGTTCGAGCTTCTCCGGCTAAAGCCTTAAGCATCGCAGCCCCAAACATTAAGAAACGACAACTTTGGTTTCTTGCCAAACCAATGCTCATACGACATCGTCTCAACCGACTTAGATGATGTCCTATCTAAAGTAATTGCAGCTGTCTCTAACGCATAACCTCAAAATGAAAATGGTAGATTGATAAGAGACATCATAGATCGCACCATATCTCATAAGGTTCGATTACGATGTCCGGACACACCATAACCCAGTGGTGTTCCAGGTGGCTTCAATTGTGAAACAATTCCACAATGTCTTAAGTGTTTGCCAAACTCATAACTCAGATATTCTCATTGATCAGATCGTAGGAATTTGATCTTCTTGTTATGATGATTCTTAACTTCACTCTGAAATCACTTGAACTTTTCAAACGTTTCAGACTTGTGCTTCATTAAGTAAATATACCTATATCTACTCAAATCGTCAGTGAAGATGAGAAAATAGCGATATCCACCGCACGCTTCAATTCTCATTGGATCACACGCATCAGCATGCATGATTTCCAACAAGTCACTTGCCCGTTTCATTGTACCTAAAAACGGGGTCTTAGTCATCCTGCCCATGAGGCATGGTTCGCATGTGTCAAGCGATTCAAAATCAAGTGACTCCAAACATCCATCGACATGGAGTTTCTTCATGCATCTTATGCCAATATGACTTAAGCGGCAGTGCCACGAGAAAGTGGTACTATCATTATTAACTCTACATCTTTTGGCGTGAACATGTGTATTACCACGACCGAGATTCAATGAACCATTCACATAGGGTGCATGACCATGAAAGGTATCATTCATGTAAAACAGAATAACCATTATTCTCTAACTTAAATGAATGACCGTATTGCAATGAACATGATCTAATCATATTCATGCTCAACGTAGACACCTGATAACATGTATCTAGGTTCAATACTAATCCCGAATGTAGATGGAGCGTGCGATGGTGATCTCATCAACTTTGGAAACACTTCCAACACACATCGTCACCTCGCCCTCAGCCAGTCTCCGTTTAGTCCGTAGCTTTTGCTTCAAGTCACCAGTAATAGCAACTGAACCGGTATCCAATACCCAGGTGCTACCAGGAGTACTAGCGAGGTACACATTAATAACACATATATACTTTGTTGAAGTTGCCAGCCTTCTTATCTACCATGCATTTGGGGTAATTCCGCTACCAGTGACCGTTCCCCTTACAATAGAAGCACTTAGTCTCGGGTTTGGGTTCAACCTTGGGTTCCTTCACTGGAGCGGCAACTGGTTTGCCATCCATGAAGTTTCCCTTCTAGCCCTTGCCCTTCTTGAAACCAGTGGTCTTGTTAAACCATCAACACTTGATGCTCCTTCTTTGATTTCTACCTTTTGCGGTCTTAAGCACCGCGAACAGCTCCGGGATCAACTCCATCCCTTGCATGTCATAGTTCATCACGAAGATCTAGTAGCTTAGTGATAGTGTCTAGAGAACTCTATCAATCACTATCTTATCGGGAAGTTTAACTCCCACTTGATTTAAGTGATTGTAGCACCCAGACATTCTGAGCACATGCTCACTAGCTGAGCTATTCTCCTCCATCTTGTTGGCTAAAGATCTTGTCAGAGGTCTCACACCTCTCAACACGAGCATGAGCCTGAAATCCCAATTTCAGCTCTTGGAACATCTCATATGTTCTATGGCGTTTAAAACGTCATTGGAATCCCGATTCTAAGCCGTAAAGTATGGTGCACTAAACTATCAAGTAGTCATCAAGACGTGTATTTCAGGTGTTCACAACATCCACATACGACGTTGTAGGGGTTTGCACATCGAGCGGTGCATCAAAGACGCAAGCCTTCTGTGTAGCAGTGAGGACACTCCTCGGACTACGGACCCAGTCCGCATCATTGCTTACAATATCTTTCAACTTAATATCTCTCTAGGAACTTATTGAAATAGGGAGCTACAACGTGAGCTATTTATCTACAACATATTTGCAAAGACAATTTAGACTATGTTCATGATAATTGAGTTCATCTAATGAACTCCCACTCAGATAGACATCCCTCTAGTCATCTAAGTGAGACATGATCCGAGTCAACTAGGCCGTGTCCGATCATCACGTGAGACGGACTAGTCAACATCGGTGAACATCTTCATGTTGATCGTATCTTCTATACGACTCACGCTCGACCTTTCGGTCTTCCGTGTTCCGAGGCCATGTCTGTACATGCTAGGCTCGTCAAGTCAACCTAAGTGTTTTTGCTGTGTAAATCTGGCTTACACCTGTTGTATTCGAACGTTAGAATCTATCACACCCGATCATCACGTGGTGCTTCGGAACAACGAACCTTCGCAAAGGTGCACAGTTAGGGGGAACACCTTCTTAAAATTATTACGAGGGATCATCTTATTTAAGCTACCATCGTTCTAAGCAAATAAGATGTAAAACATGATAAACATCACATGCAATCAAATAGTGACATGATATGGCCAATATCATTTTGCTCCTGTTGATCTCCATCTTCGGGGCTCCATGATCATCGTTGTCACTGGCATGACACCATGATCTCCATCATCATGATCTCCATCATCGTGTCTTCTTGAAGTTGTCTCGTCATCTATTACTTCTACTACTATGGCTAACGCTTTAGCAATAAAGTAAAGTAATTACATGACATTTATGTTGACATGCAGGTCATAAATAAATTAAGACAACTCCTATGGCTCCTGCCGGTTGTCATACTCATCAACATGCAAGTCGTGATTCCTATTACAAGAATATGATCAATCTCATACATCACATATATCATTCATCACATCCTTTTGGCCATATCACATCACAAGGCATATGCTGCAAAAACAAGTTAGACGCCCTCTAATTGTTGTTGCAAGTTTTTACGTGGCTGCTATAGGTTTCTAGCAAGAACGTTTCTTACCTACGCGAAAACCACAACGTGATATGCCAATTTATATTTATCCTTCATAAGGACCCTTTTCATCGAATCCGATCCGACTAAAGTGGGAGAGACAGACACCCGCTAGCCACCTTATGCAACTAGTGCATGTCAGTCGGTGGAACCAGTCTCACGTAAGAGTACGTGTAAGGTCGGTCTGGGCCGCTTCATCCCACGATGCCGCCGAATCAAGATAAGACTAGTAACGGCAAGATAATGGACAATATTGACGCCCACAACTACTTTATGTTCTACTCGTGCATAGAAACTACGCATAGACCTAGCTCATGATGCCACTATTGGGGAACGTAGCAGAAATTCAAAATTTTCTACGCATCACCAAGATCAATCTATGGAGTAATCTAGCAACGAGGGAAGGAGAGTGCATCTACATACCCTTGTAGATCGCTAAGCGGAAGCGTTCAAGTGAACAGGGTTGATGGAGTCGTACTCATCATGATTCAAATCACCGATGATCCTAGTGCCGAACGGACGGCACCTCCGCATTCAACACACGTACAGCCCGGTGACGTCTCCTACGCCTTGATCCAGCAAGGGGAGAAGGAGAGGTTGGGGAAGACTCCATCCAGCAGCAGCACGACGGCGTGGTAGTGGTGGAGGAGCGTGGTACTCCAGCAGAGCTTCGCCAAGCACCGCAAGAGACGAGGAGGGAGAGGGGTTGGGCTGCGCCAAGAAGGAGATGTTCTCGTGTTTCTGGCAGCCCAAACCCCCACTATATATAGGGGAAAGGGAGGGGCTGCGCCCCCACCTAGGTTTCCACCCCTAGGGGTGGCGGCCAGCCCTAGATCCCATCTAGGGGGCGGCCAAGGGGGGAGAGAGGGGGGGGGGGCGCACCACTAGGTGGGCCTTAGGCCCATCTGAGCCTAGGGTTTCCCCCTTTTCCCTTCTCTCTTCGCCTTGGGCCCTGGTGGGGGGGGGCACACCAGCCCACCTGGGGCTGGTCCCCTCCCACACTTGGCCCATGCAGCCCTCCGGGGCTGGTGGCCCCACTTGGTGGACCACCGGGACCCTCCCGGTGGTCCCGGTACATTACCGATAAAACCCGAAACTTTTCCGGCGACCAAAACAGGACTTCCCATATATAAATCGTTACCTCCGGACCATTCCGGAACTCCTCGTGACGTCCGGGATCTCATCCGGGACTCTGAACAACATTCGGTAACCACGTATATCTATTCCCTATAACCCTAGTGTCATCGAACCTTAAGTGTGTAGACCCTACGGGTTCGGGAACCATGCAGACATGACCGAGACAACTCTCCGGTCAATAACCAATAGCGGGATCTGGATACCCATGTTGGCTCCCACATGTTCCATGCTGATCTCATCGGATGAACCACGATGTCGAGGATTTCAATCAATCCCGTATACAATTCCCTTTGTCTAGCGGTATGATACTTGCCTGAGATTCGATGGTCGGTATCCCGATACCTTGTTCAATCTCGTTACCGGCAAGTCTCTTTACTCGTTCCATAACACATCATCCCATGATCAACTCCTTGGTCACATTGTGCACATTATGATGATGTCCTATCGAGTGGGCCCAGAGATACCTCTCCGTTTACACGGAGTGACAAATCCCAGTCTCGATTCGTGCCAACCCAACAGACACTTTCGGAGATACCTGTAGTGAACCTTTATAGCCACCTAGTTACGTTGTGATGTTTGGCACACCCAAAGCACCCCTACGGTATCCGGGAGTTGCACAATCTCATGGTCTAAGGAAATGATACTTGACATTAGAAAAGCTTTAGCATACGAACTACACGATCTTTTGTGCTAGGCTTAGGATTGGGTCTTGTCCATCACATCATTCTCCTAATGATGTGATCCCGTTATCAACGACATCCAATGTCCATGGTCAGGAAACCGTAACCATCTATTGATCAACGAGCTAGTCAACTAGAGGCTTACTAGGGACATGGTGTTGTCTATGTATCCACACATGTATCTGAGTTTCCTATCAATACAATTCTAGCATGGATAATAAACGATTATCATGAACAAGGAAATATAATAATAACCAATTTATTATTGCCTCTAGGGCATTTTTCCAACACTGACCAAAGTTGTATGTTATACCAAGAGATCCTTTTGTCACGACTTCAAAGTTTATAACACAGAGAAATTCAACTTATGCACGATCCCTTAGACCGTGAGAGTATCGAGTCACTTCATATTAGACGATGCACTTTGGGGTTCGTCAAACGTCACACGCATAACATGGTGATTATATCGGCAACTTATAAGTTCATCGAAAACGTATGACAACCCCAAACGTCATGCGTAATAAGGTGATTTTAACGACGACTTACAAGTTCATAAAAAACATATGACAAGGGACTAGATAGATCAAGAACGAGATTTGCTCCTCCGACGATGGAGTGATATTCTTAGGGTCCTATCGGTGTGACGATATCCATCATCATCTGACTAGACACAGCGTGACTTGATCACGCACCGACACACGGGAACAACAAAATAGAAAAGAATTGGAACAAGGAAACTAGGATAGTGATCAAGTCGCTGAATCTCGGGATGCCGATAAATCTCACCTTAGGTTTTGTAAATATCGCGACACAAAAGGAATAGCACACGGTAACTACATGTTCACCTGATAATCATTTGTGTGGGTATAGGGGTCAACATGTATGTCCACGATTCCGTTGTTGATCATTGAATGAAAGGAAGTTCCGGTCATGACTATGCTGGACCGAATATGCATGGTCACACGCTTCTGATTCATTGATCTATTGAGTACTAGATAACTTAGGAGCATGAGAGAAATTCATTGAAATAGTTTTAGAGATGTTAAATGTATACATGAGAGGGGACCAGAAGTGTTTCAGAGAGACCAGAAATGTTTCAAAGAAAACTGGATTAAACCGGGAGAGTGGAAAAGTTCCGAAGGAGAAATTTTTACATATGAGGGCTCCGAGAATTTTCCTGGACCCCCTAGATATTATATGGCGCCGTGGGCCGGCCTCATAGGTAAGGCCGTGGGGTACAGCCACATGGGCCTTTGAGGCCCATTTGGAGGTGGCACCCCTAGCCTTAACGGCCAAGCCAGGCTTCGTGCGGCTAGGCTTGGATGGGCCCCACCCTCCTGGTGCACTGCCACAAGGGGAGGGACCCCTCCTCCAAGGCAGTTGCCCATCCCCTGCACCTTTATATAGTGGAGGAGCCAACCCTCCTTTATAGACAACTTCCAAGCGTAAGGGTTGTCCCCCTCTCTCGTTCTCCTCAAAATAATTTCGCAATGTCATAAGGATGCTCCTCCCTCTTCTAGTTTTCTGTTGACGTCTAACTTTGTACGACATAGCGCTGCCGGATCACTGATCTCTTACGAGTGCAACCCAATGGAGAGAACGTGCTTTCGATCTTCGTTCGAGGGACGGTTCAAGGGACTTCAAGAACAATCAGCCAACTCCTCTTTCACAGTAACTCTGAGTTGGTAATGATCAGATCTAACCTTGTATGCATCTTAACGGTGATCCTAGTTCTCAATTCATAAGACAAACTTTTTTGTTTTCTAGTAAGTTTCACCTAGAGGTACCAACGCATTGCCGGCTTTCTTCGGCAGCTGGGCTTTTGCGTCACACACTTGGATGCCTAGTTGTTCTTCTATCATCATGGCGACACGACTACATACCTGCTGCTTTACGTTGACGACATTATCCTGACAGCCTCTTCTGCAGAGCTTCTTCAGTAGCTCACTCTTCGGTTACGTGATGAGTTTGATATCAAGGACTTGGGTGCCCTGCATTACTTCCTTGGCATTGAGGTCGTTTGGCGAGCAGATGAGTTCTTCCTTCATCAAAAAAAGTATGCACATGAGTTACTTGAGCGTGCCGGCATGCTTAATTGCAAACCCGTTGCTACTCCTGTTGACACGAAGGCCAAACTCTCTGATCTGCGTTTCCTTTGTGATTCTTGATTGTGATGCTGGTGCAAGCAGAAAACAGTTGCCGATCCACCTCGTTGCATGGCACAACCATACCTTTCCATTTTTTCGAAAGGGGGCACTTTATTAACCGTACCTTTGCATGGACGATCTTCATCATCCCATCCATACCATAACCATCTTAGTCTAAGGGCCCTGCTGAAAAACTCCAGATTCTTCACACCAAGACCTCCACAAGATTTGGGCGTTTTCCCCCATGTGCATCCTCTTCACTACACGACAGGAAGCTTCTTCGAATCTTGTCAATTTTCTTGATGAGCCATTTGAATGGTGTGAATGCAGTGAAGAAGTAGGTGGTGATGGCAGTAAGCACCGTTGACAAGAACCAAGCGCCCCTCTCTGGACATAAGCTTCCCTTTCCATGGCTTTAAACTAGTGGCGATCTTGTCCAAAATAGGCTGACAGTCAATTTTCCTGGGCTTTCTGTAGCCGAGGGTAAACCCCGAAAAAGCGTTGCAGAGGCTGGTCTGCAGGCAGCGCGGAATCCACCCCGCTGAACCAGTATTGGGATGTGTGTTGTCAGGCGTATGCCGTTTCCACCACTCCGTATATCACCGTACTATTCAATTATAGGCCCCTAGTTGGAGGGACAGGCACCGAACCTGGGCGTGCCTACCTGACCGGGGGCACCGGTACGTGTTGTCACATCGTTGCTTCAACAGTTTCACATAGGGCCGTGCACACATGGGAAAGTTAGGGGGTGTTTGTTCACTGTCCCACTACATTACTAGTTGACACCGCTGCCGCCAGTCGCCGAACTGCCCGCACACCAACACGCCTCATGCGTTCCATGGCAGCAGCTATTTTTTCTTTAGCTTTCATTTCATTTTTCGTCCATTTTCTTTCATTTTTCTATTTTTTCTTGAATTATATTACAAAAGTACCAATCAAAATACAACCATTTTTAGCAGATTTATTTTTTGAAATATTCTGATAGACCATTATTTATTGGTTCCAAGCCCGCTCTTATGCTTTTTGTTGCTACATTCTAAAAAAATGACAATCACAGGCAGGCCCGAAGCATGATCGTTAAAAATTGTCTCATCGACCCGCACCTGTCGGGCTAAAAACGTGATTTGCGTTCCTCTTGTCTCGGGAGTTATGTTCCGATAGACTTTTCTTACTGGTCACGTGCCAAAATATGGGGAGCCAATCCATCAGGAAAAATATATTCTTATGGGCTTTTCTTGATTGGTTCCTAGTCCGTTTAAATACTTATGTTGCTCCATTCTAAATGTGAGTTGTTTATGTCGGGTCAACGGACATATCCTTCTTCATTGTAATCTGTCGTGGTCCTTGGCCAGACACATGTTGAACGGCAGAGGGGCACTCAACTTACGACCACATAAAAGGCACAATTTTAGATAGTTTTCCAATACCAGATTAAATTAATGAAAATCGAACAAAAACGTTAGGCGAAAAACAGTCGGGCACATCAATTCCATCACTCTATCAGAACAAAATATGTTCCGATAGACTTTTCTTGCTCGATTCCAGGTCCACTATATGCTTTATCCTACAATCTTAACAAACCACATTCAGTTACTGGCCCGAAGTAAGGTGGTAAAAAAATGTGACATGTTGCTTTCGGGTCACGCGGCGTTCTTTTTCCATTGTAATCAAACGTGGTTCTTATTGTACACGTGCCAACAAGTCGAGGGGCACTCAAGTTACAAACAAATAGGAGGTACATTTTACAGTTTTCCAATATCACATAAACGTAAAATTATGCCATTTCGTAAGGTGAAAAACAGCCAGACGCATTAATTCTACCATCATGCCAAAATGGGTATCAACCATTGTTGTGAAGAAAATAGTTTTCCTTAGAAGCACGAGGTAGAAAATGTGCATTTGTCGGGTATTTCCCGAATTAAGCCTACATGGTCTTTGCCGGCCAGGTGCCAAAAGAGGGGTACCAACAATATTCGCATAGCCTTTTTGTTGCTCCATTCTAAAAAAAACACAATCACGGTCCGGACTGAAGCATGATGGTTAAAAATTATACGAGAATGCTAAATTCTTGCCGAATGGCAGTTTGCAACAGATCCGAACGGTTCGTTCACCGTTGGATTTGCATCGAACGTCCCATGCAAGTTCCATCTCGCACCTTTTTTTTGGCTACCCATGCATGTCTAGGAGGCAGTTTCCTTTTTTCCGGCCACCATTCCCACGAGGGAGTTTCCTTATTTTTCAGCGCGGGAGTTTCCTTTTTTTGGCCATCATTCCCGCGAGGGAGTTTCCTTTTTTTCCGGCCATCAATCCCTCGCACAAGTTTCATTTTTTGGGTCCCTCGATCTGGTTCAATTTCTCGCAAAAAAGATGGGGAGCTTGGAGTCGAACCTCATACCCCTATAGGTTAGTTATGAACTCAAAAACCACTTGGGCTGGCTCGGCTTTGACGACAAATCTAGTTTTCTTTTCTTTTGTACCTTCACATATCCAGCCAAAAAATAACAAAGAAAGGAACGTCGGGTAAATAGCATGGTGCATAGGATTCGTACATGGGGTCCCTACCTAACTAAGTTGATGTCCATTAACCATCTCAAACTAAGTAGATTGTTTGTGTGAACTAAGCTCATTTTGTCTTCGGATTGAAAAATTATGGATCCGGCAAAAAAAATCTTAAAAACAAAACCCCGGTAAATTCTATGTAAATAGCATATACACCATGCACCTGATATTTTACACAAAAACACCGCAGTAACTTTGATTGAGCAAAAAAGTTGTTAAAAAGATTAAAAGATACCCCTCGATAAATTCTGTGTAAATAACATAATAACATAAGCCCCGTTGACCTGATAACTTATGTACATCACCATGATACCATTGACCCAAGAAAAAATGGTTGAAAACATCCTATGATAACTACTATGTAAATAGCATGGTAATTTATGCCCCTCGTCACCTCGAGAAAGCTATTTTTCAGTCGACTGGAAATTCGCTAATAGATCTGAATGATTCGGTATCCGGCCGATCGGCATCTCATGGTCACGGTCGAGCGAGTAAACTACTCCTTCCGCACGTCCTGCGTGCGAGAAATCAGGGTCCCCGGGTCCCCACGTCACCCATGCAGCGTCGCACGTTCTATGCCCGAGGAACGGCTTGATAACTTATGTGTCATAGACGTGATAATTTACATAGTACATACCTGGTATTGACCTAAAAAAATCATCGAAACATATCAGCATGTGATCTAGTTTCAAAGGTCTCGTCGCGATGAATCTTTATGTGAAGACAGTTTCTTAATCCCATGGACAGTTTGAGCTACAAAACATTTTGAATTTTCAGTTTTGAAAAGAATCTAGGCTGACATCATCATTTTTTCTGCATGCATGTGGTTAGCTGCTAATTAAACTAACTATTAGTGGACAGTGAACACACACATAAAAAGGAAACGATATGAGCTATGTCGGAAGTTAGCACTACCCTTATGTTAATAGCATGGTAACTCACATATCGCATACCTGATAACTTATGTAGCTCGGTCCTAATAACTTTGGCATGGGGGGAGGGGGAGAGGGGTTGATGAAATATCCCCTCAGTAACTTTTGTGCGAATAGCATGGTAACTCACATATCGCAGACCCGATAACCTATGTACCTTGGTCCTAATAACTTTGGCATGGGGGGATGGGGGGGTGTTGATGAAATATCCCCTCGATAACTTTTGTGTGAATAGCATGGTAACTCACATATCGATGTCCTGATAACTTTAACATGGGGGGGGGGGTGATGAAATATCCCCTCGGTAAGTTTTGTGTGAATAGCACATGGCAACTCACATATGCGGACCTGATTACTTATGTACCTCGGTCTTGATAACTTTGGCATGGGGGGGGGGGGGGGGGTTGACAAAATATCACCTCGGTAACTTTGTGTGTGAATAGCATGGTATCTCACATATCGCAGACCATGATAATTTATACCTGGTAATATCTGTAAACAACGTGGTAACATATATAGCTCAGGCATGATACCTTACTTAGCCCAGAAGTGGTAACTTTTGATCCGAAATAAAAGTTGTCTGAACAAATCAATATAGTATCTAGTTTTGATGCTTTCTTCGAGAACCTTTTCGATCGGACCAACGGTTTGAGCTACAAAATTTTTGAAGTTTCCAAATAAAGGGGAATCAAGGATGACATCAACTTTTTGGTATTCTAATTGCATGTGGGGAGAATTCGAGGACAACTTTTATGCCCCGGTAATTTCTATATAAATAAGATGGTAACTTACGTATCATTGATGTGATAACTTGCTTAGCCTCGGCCTGATAACTTTTGACCCCGACAAAAAGTCGTCGAAACATATCAACATGGGATCTAGATTCGAAGATCTCGTCGCGACGAATCTTTTATGTGAAAACAGTTTTTCAATCCGAGCTATGGTTTGTGCTACAAAACATTTTAAAGTTTGAATTTCAAAGAAATCTTTGATGACATAAGCAGTTTTGTTTTTATATGCATGCATATTTAACAATGCAGCTGCAAGCTCACGCGCGCATGCAAAGTCGTCATCGCTCGTCCTGCATGCATGTGTCTTTACACGATCGTCCGTGCCTATAGCTAAAATCCTGCCGTCGGTCGTTAGCACAGTCCAAAATTATATTATCGATCATCAACTGTCCGTGTGAAAACCTGGATTGCATTTTCTCTTGCCACAGGAATTGTGTTTTGATCGACTTTTCTTGCTGGTCACATGCCAAAATAGGAGAGACACATGAGAGGCACATGTTCAGATAGTTTTCGAATATAAGAGAAAACGATAACCAAAAAATAAATGTTAGGAAAAAAAACAGCCGGAGACATTAATTCTGTAACCACCGTTATGCCAAAATCGGTAACCACCATTCTAGCGTAAAACGTATTTTTATTTAAATAACTACGTTGCGTGGTCACGTGCCAAAAGAGGGGAAGGGGTGGGGAATACGAAAAGCTTAGCAACACATTCTTTCGGCAACTTGGCATTGCTCATCACGTCTCCTGTCCACACACACACCAACAGAACGGCTCGGCCGAAAGGAAGCACCGTCACATTGTTGACATGGGTCTCTCCTTATTATCGCATGCATCTATGCCTCTCCGGTTTTGGGACGAGGCGTACTTTTCCGCATGCTATCTTATCAACCGACTACCTAGCCGTGTCATTGGCAATATGAGTCCCATGGAAAAATTGTTCTCCACCAAGCTTGACTACATATCCCTTCGCACGTTCGGATGTGCATGTTGGCCTAACCTGCGCCCGTATAACACTCAGAAACTTGCCTTTAGATCACAGCAGTGTGTGTTTGTTGGGTACAGTATTCGTCACAAAGGCTATAAATGTCTTCACGTACCTACTGCTCGTATATATATATATATATATATCACGAGATGTTACTTTTGATGAACAAATTTTTCCTTTTGCCAATGCTCAACCCTCTCCAATACCACCCCGCGTCGCTGAACATGCCATACTTTTATTTTCACATGACCACATGAACTATGGTGCACCTGTTTCTCGAACTAATCTAGATGCAGGTACCGATTCAGCGCAGAAAATCCCTCCCACGGACTCCCAGGCTGATTCTGTCTCCCGATCTGCCGCCGCATCTGCCTCGGATCACGCGTCACCTGGCGACAGCGACGTGGCGGCGGCCGACCGCGTGAAAACAGGGGACCGCGCGCCAGGCGACCAGACTGGGCCCGGGTCTCCGCCCCCCGCCAATCCCGCGTCTCCTGCGGGCGAGCGGACCGGGGCGCCTCCCGCGTCGGCTTTTGCATGTGCGCGTCCGTCTCACGTGGTGGTGGGGACCACCCCTGCGCGGACCGCTGTGCCTCCCGATTCGCCCCAGGCTGCTGTCCACCTGGCGCCTGCGAAGCGGGCCGTTGCTGCTGGCGGCGCTGGATCCCAGGAGGATCTGGCGGCCGAGTCGCCTTCCTCATCCGACACGGGATCCCAGGGGGATTCGCCTGGGTGCTCCTCTGCATGCGCTCCACCCGGATCTTCTGTGGCCACCGGATCTTCTGCTCCACCTGTGCATACAATGACGACGCGCACACGTCATCACACTTGCAAACCGTTGCAACGCACTGATGGTACTGTCACGTACAATCCCTCCCGACATGCCTTCTTGGCCCTGCGGGAACCAACTGATCATCGTGAAGCGGTCTCATCACCGGAGTGGCGTCTGGCCATGCAACTTGAGCTCGATGCTCTCCAACAAAATGGCACCTGGACTTTGGTTCCTCCTCCTCCTCGTTTCAACGTCATTGATTGCAAGTGGGTGTTCAAGATCAAACACAAACCGGATGGATCTGTTGATCGTTACAAGGCACGTCTGGTTGTAAAGGGGTTCAAACAACGCTATGGCTTGGACTATGACGACACGTTCAGCCCGGTTGTTAAACCTGTCACTGTGCGCCTAGTTCTCTCCATTGCAGTCTCTCGAGGATGGTGTTTGCGTCAGTTGGATGTTCAAAATGCCTTTCTTCATAGCATTCTCCAAGAAGAGGTATACATGCGCCAACCTCCTGGTTTTGTGAATCCTTTGGTGCCTCATCACTTGTGCAAACTTCGCAAGGCTCTATATGGTCTCAAACAGGCTCCTCGAGCGTGGTATTCTCAGCTCAGTTTTCGGCTCCAACAACTTGGTTTTATAGCATCCAAAGCTGACACGTCTCTCTTTGTCTACAACCGGAGTGGTGTCACCATTTTCATGCTTGTGTATGTCGACGACATTATTGTGGCCAGCTCCTCTCCTCCTGCTACTACCAAGCTACTTGCAGATCTTCAAGCCTCTTTTGCTCTCAAGGATCTGGGCCCCTTACATTATTTCCTTGGAGTCCATGTGGAGTCATCGCCAGGGGGAATTGTTCTGTCTCAGTAGAAGTATATCAGCGATATTCTTCGTCGTGCCAACATGGAAAATTGTAAAGTCTCTACGACGCCCATGTCCTCCAGTGAGAAGATTAGTAAGGACAGTGGTGATCCACTGTCTCAGGATGACATCACCAAGTATCGCAGCTTGGTTGGAGCCCTCCAATATCTAACACTCACAAGGCCAGACATTTCCTTTGCAGTTAACCGTGTTTGTGAAGGAAATATGCCTTAGAGGCAATAATAAAGTTATTATTTATTTCCTTATATCATGATAAATGTTTATTATTCATGCTAGAATTGTATTAACCGGAAACATAATACTTGTGTGAATACATAGACAAACAAAGTGTCACTAGTATGCCTCTACTTGACTAGCTCGTTAATCGAAGATGGTTATGTTTCCTAACCATAAACAAAAGAGTTGTTATTTGATTAACGGGATCACATCATTAGGAGAATGATGTGATTGACATGACCCATTCCATTAGCTTAGCACCCGATCGTTTAGTATGTTGCTATTGCTTTCTTCATGACTTATACATGTTCCTATGACTATGAGATTATGCAACTCCCGTTTGTCGGAGGAACACTTTGTGTGCTACCAAACGTCACAACGTAACTGGGTGATTATAAAGGAGCTCTACAGGTGTCTCCAAAGGTACATGTTGGGTTGGCGTATTTCGAGATTAGGATTTGTCACTCCGATTGTCGGAGAGGTATCTCTGGGCCCTCTCGGTAATGCACATCACATAAGCCTTGCAAGCATTGCAACTAATGAGTTAGTTGTGAGATGATGTATTACGGAACGAGTAAAGAGACTTGCCGGTAACGAGATTGAACTAGGTATTAAGATACCGACGATCGAATCTCGGGCAAGTAACATACCGATGACAAAGGGAACAACGTATGTTGTTATGCGGTCTGACCGATAAAGATCTTCGTAGAAAATGTAGGAGCCAATATGAGCATCCAGGTTCCGCTATTGGTTATTGACCGGAGACATGTCTCGGTCATGACTACATTGTTCTCGAACCCGTAGGGTCCGCACGCTTAAGGTTACGATGACAGTTATATTATGAGTTTATACATTTCGATGTACCGAAGTTTGTTCGGAGTCCCGGATGTGATCACGGACATGACGAGGAGTCTCGAAATGGTCGAGACATAAAGATTGATATATTGGAAGCCTATGTTTGGATACCGGAAGTGTTCCGGGTGAAATCGGGATTTTACCGGAGTACCGGGAGGTTACCGGAACCCCCCCGGGAGCTAAATGGGCCATGATGGGCCTTAGTGGAAAAGAGAAGAGGCAGCCCTACATGGGCCGCACGCCCCTCCCCTCCCTTGGTCCGAATAGGACAAGGAGAGGGGGCCGGCCCCTCTCTCTCTTTTCCCCCTCCGCGAATCCTATTCCAACTAGGATTGGGGGGGGGGGAATCCTACTCCCAGAGGGAGTAGGACTCTCCTGGCGCGCCCTCCTTGGCCGGCCGCCTTCCCCCCTTTAGTCCTTTATATACAGAGGCAGGGGCACCCCAGAAACACACAAGTTGATCCACGTGATCTATTCCTTAGCCGTGTGCGGCGCCCCCAGCCACCATAGTCCTCGATAATATTGTAGCGGTGCTTAGGCGAAGCCCTGCAGCAGTAGTACATCAAGATCGTCACCACGCCGTCGTGCTGACGGAACTCTTCCCCGACACTTTGCTGGATCAGAGTCCGGGGATCGTCATCGAGCTGAACGTGTGCTAGAACTCGGAGGTGCCGTAGTTTCGGTGCTTGATCGGTCGGATCGTGGAGACGTATGACTACATCAACCAAACACTTCCGTTGTCGATCTACTAGGTATGTAGATCATACTCGAAATTAATACGAAACCCAACAGTGGCATCCGAGCCTAGGTTTTATATGTTGATGTTATATGCACGAGTAGAACACAAGTGAGTTGTGGGCGATATAAGTCATACTGCTTACCAGCATGTCATACTTTGGTTCGGCGGTATTGTTGGATGAAGCGGCCCAGACCGACATTACGCGTACGCTTACGCGAGACCGGTTCTCCCGACGTGCTTTGCACAGAGGTGGCTTGTGGGTGACAGTTTCTCCAACTTTAGTTGAACCAAGTGTGGCTACGCCCGGTCCTTGCGAAGGTTAAAACAACACCAACTTGACAAACTATCGTTGTGGTTTTGATGCATAGGTAAGATTAGTTCTTGCTTAAGCCCGTAGCAGCCACGTAAAACTTGCAACAACAAAGTAGAGGACGTCTAACTTGTTTTTGCAGGGCATGTTGTGATGTGATATGGTCAAGACGTGATGAGATATAAGTTGTTGTATGAGATGATCATCTTTTGTTGAAGTTATCAATAACTGGCAAAATCCTTATGGTTGTCTCTCTATTGCATAAGATGCAAGCGTCCAATAAATGCTTTACTTTATCACTATGCGATAGCAGTAGTTGCAAGAGCAATTGTTGGCGAGACGACCACGTGATGACACATTGATATAGATCAAGATGATGGAGATCATGGTGTCATGCCGGTGACGATATAGATCATGACAGTACTTTGGAGATGGAGATCAAAGAAGCAAGATGATGATGGCCATATCATGTCACATATTTTGATTGCATATGATGTTTATCTTTTATACATCTTATTTTTGCTTAGTTCGACGGTAGCATTTTAAGATGATCTCTCACTAATTATTAAGAAGTGTTCTCCCTGAGTATACACCGTTGCGAAAGTTCTTCGTGCTGAGACACCACGTGATGATCGGGTGTGATAGGCTCTACGTTCAAATACAACGGGTGCAAAATAGTTGCACACGCGGAATACTCAGGTTATACTTGACGAGCCAAGCATATACTGATGTGGCCTCGGAACACGGAGACCGAAAGGTCGAGCGTGAATCATATAGTAGATATGTTCAACATAGTGATGTTCACCAATGAAACTGCTCCATCTCACGTGATGATCGGACATGGTTTAGTTGATTTGGATCACGTGATCACTTAGAGGATTAGAGGGATGTCTATCTAAGTGGGAGTTCTTAAGTAATATGATTAATTGAACTTAAATTTATCATGAACTTAGTCCTGGTAGTATTTTGCAAATTATGTTGTAGATCAATAGCTCGCGTTGTTGCTTCCCTGTGTTTATTTTGATATGTTCCTAGAGAAAATTGTGTTGAAAGATGTTAGTAGCAATGATGCGGATTGGATTCGTGATCTGAGGTTTATCCTCATTGCTGCACAGAAGAATTATGTCCTTGATGCACCGCTAGGTGACGGACCCATTGCAGGAGCAGATGTAGACGTTATGAACGTTTGGCTAGCTCAATATGATGACTACTTGATAGTTTAGTGCACCATGCTTAATGGCTTAGAATCGGGACTTCAAAGACGTTTTGAACGTCATGGAGCATATGAGATGTTCCAGGAGTTGAAGTTAATATTTCAAGCAAAATACCCGAGTTGAGAGATATGAAGTCTCCAACAAGTTCTATAGCTAAAAGATGGAGGAGAATCGCTCAACTAGTGAGCATGTGCTCAGATTGTCTGAGTACTACAATCGCTTGAATCAAGTGGGAGTTAATCTTCCAGATAAGATAGTGATTGACAGAATTCTCTAGTCACCATCACCAAGTTAATAGAACTTCGTGATGAACTATGATATGCAAGGGATAACGGAAACGATTCCCAAGCTCTTTGTAATGCGGAAATTGACGAAGGTAGAAATCGAGAAAAACATCAAGTGTTGATGGTAGACAAGACCACTAGTTTCAAGAAAAGGGCAGAGGGAAGAAGGGGAACTTCAAGAAGAACAGCAAGCAAGTTGCTGCTCAAGTGAAGAAGCCCAAGTCTGGTCCTAAGCCTGAGACTAAGTGTTTCTGCTGCAAAGGGACTGGTCACTGGAAGCGGAACTACCCCAAGTGATTGGCAGATAAGAAGGATGGCAAAGTGAACATAAGTATATTTGATATACATGTTATTGATGTGTACTTTACTAGTGTTTATAGCAACCCCTCAGTATTTGATACTAGTTCAGTTGCTAAGATTAGTAACTCGAAACGGGAGTTGCAGAATAAACAGAGACCAGTTAAGGGTGAAGTGATGATGTGTGTTGGAAGTGGTTCCAAGGTTGATATGATCATCATCGCACACTCCCTATACTTTCGGGATTAGTGTTGAACCTGAATAAGTGTTATTTGGTGTTTGCGTTGAGCATGAATATGATTTGATCATGTTTATTGTAATACGGTTATTCATTTAAGTAAGAGAATAAATTGTTGTTCTGTTCACATGAATAAAACCTTATATGGTTACACACCCAATGAAAATAGTTCGTTGGATCTCGATCGTAGTGATACACATAATCATAATATTGAAACCAAAAGATGCAAAGTTAATAATGATAGTGCAACTTATTTGTGGCACTGCCGTTTAGGTCATATTGGTGTAAAGCGCATGAAGAAACTCCATGCTAATGGGTTTTTGGAATCATTTGATTATGAATCAGTTGATGCTTGTGAACCATGCCTCATGGGCAAGATGACTAAAACACCATTCTCCGGAACTATGGAGCGAGCAACTGACTTATTGGAAATAATACATACTGATGTATGAGATCCGATGAGTGTTAAGGCTCGCGGCGGGTATCATTATTTTCTGACCTTCACAAATGATTTGAGCAGATATGGGTATATCTACTTAATAAAACACAAGTCTGAAATATTTGAAAAGTTCAAAGAATTTCAGAGTGAAGTGGAGAGTCATCGTAACAAGAAAATAAAAGTTTCTACGATATGATCGCAGAGGTAAAATATTTGAGTTACGAGTTTGGCCTTCAGTTAAAACAATATGAAATAGTTTTACTACTCACGCCACCTGGAACACCACAGCATAATGGTGTGTCCGAACATTATAACCGTACTTCATTAGATATGGTGTGATCTATGATGTCTCTTTTCGATCTACCACTATCGTTTTGGGGTTATGCATTAAAGACAGCTGCATTCACGTTTAAAAGGGCACCATCTAAGTCCGTTGAGACGACACAATCTGAACTATGGTTTGGCAAGAAACCAAAGTTGTCGTTTCTTAAAGTTTGGGATTGTGATGCTTATATGAAAAAGTTTCATTCTGATAAGCTCAAACCCAAATCGGAGAAATATGTCTTCATAGGATACCCAAAGGAGACTGTTGGGTACACCTTCTATCACAAATCCGAAGGCAAGACTTTTGTTGCTAAATTCAGAGTTTTTCTAGAGAAGGAGTTTCTCTCGAAAGAAGTGAGTGGGAGGAAAGTAGAACTTGATGAGGTAACTGTACCTGCTCCCTTATTGGAAAGTAGTTCATCACAGAAATCTGTTCCTGTGACTACTACACCAATTAGTGAGGAAGCTAATAATGATGATCATGTAACTTCAGATCAAGTTACTACCGAATCTTGTAGGTAAACCAGAGTGAGATCCGCACCAGAGTGGTACGGTAATCCTGTTCTGGAAGTCATGTTACTAGACCATGACGAACTTACGAACTATGAGGAAGCGATGATGAGCCCAGATTCCACGAAATGGTTTGAGGCCATAAAATCTGAGATATGATCCATGTATGAGAACAAAGTATGGACTTTGATGGATTTGCACGATGATCGGCAAGCCATAGAAAATAAATGGATCTTCAAGAGGAAGACGGACGCTGATAGTAGTGTTACTATCTACAAAGCTAGAATTGTCGCAAAAGGTTTTCGACAAGTTCAAGGTGTTGACTACGATGAGATTTTCTCACTCGTATATATGCTTAAGTCTGTCCGAACCATGTTAGCAATTGCCGCATTTTATGAAATCTGGCAAATGGATAAACAAAACTGCATTCCTTAATGAATTTCTTAAAGAAGAGTTGTATATGATGCAACCAGAAGGTTTTGTCAATCCTAAAGGTGTTAACAAAATATGCAAGCTCCAACGATCCATCTATGGACTGGTGCAAGCATCTCGGAATTGGAATATACGCTTTGATAAGTTGACCAAAGCATATAGTTTTATACAGAATTACGGTGAAGCCTGTATTTATAAGAAAGTGAGTGGGAGCACTACAACATTTCTGATAAGTATATGTGAACAACATATTGTTGATCGGAAATAATGTATAATTTTCTGGAAAGCATAAAGGAATATTTGAAAGGAGTTTTCAAAGAAAGACCTCGGTAAAGCTGCTTACATATTGAGCATCAAGATCTATAGAGATAGATCAAGACGCTTGATCAGTTTTTCAATGAGTACATACCTTGACAAGATTTTGAAGTAGTTCAAAATGGAACAGTCAAAGAAAGAGTTCTTGCCTGTGTTGCAAGGTGTGAAATTGAGTAAGACTCAAAGCCCAACCACGGCAGAAGATAGAAATAGAATGGAAGTCATTCCCTATGCCTCAGCCATAGGTTCTATAAAGTATGCTATGCTGTGTACCAGATCTATTGTATACCCTACACTGTGTTAAGCAATGGAGTACAATAGTGATCTAAGAGTAGATCACTGGACAGCGGTCAAAATTATCCTTAGTGGAATAAGGAAATATTTCTCAATTATGGAGGTGACAAAAAGGTTCGTCGTAAAAAGTTACGTCGATGCAAGTTTTGACACAGATCTGGATGACTCTAAGTCTCGATCTAGATACATATTGAAAGTGGGAGCAATAAGCTAGAGTAGCTCCGCGCAGAGCATTGTTGACATAGAAATTCGTAAAATACTTACGGATCTGAATGAGACAGACCCATTGACTAAAATTATCTCACAAGCAAAACATGATCACACCTTAGTACTCTTTGGGTGTTAATCACATAGCGATGTGAACTAGATTACTGACTCTAGTAAACCCTTTGGGTGTTGATCACATATCGATGTGAACTATGGGTGTTAATCACATGGTGATGTGAACTATTGCTGTTAAATCACATGGCGATGTGAACTAGATTATTGACTCTAGTGCAAGTGGGAGACTGAAGGAAATATGCCCTAGAGGCAATAATAAAGTTATTATTTATTTCCTTATATCATGATAAATGTTTATTATTCATGCTAGAATTGTATTAACGGGAAACATAATACTTGTGTGAATACATAGACAAACAAAGTGTCACTAGTATGCCTCTACTTGACTAGCTCGTTAATCGAAGATGGTTATGTTTCCTAACCATAAACAAAAGAGTTGTTATTTGATTAACGGGATCACATCATTAGGAGAATGATGTGATTGACATGACCCATTCCATTAGCTTAGCACCCGATCGTTTAGTATGTTGCTATTGCTTTCTTCATGACTTATACATGTTCCTATGACTATGAGATTATGCAACTCCCGTTTGCCGGAGGAACACTTTGTGTGCTACCAAATGTCACAACGTAACTGGGTGATTATAAAGGAGCTCTACAGGTGTCTCCAAAGGTACATGTTGGGTTGGCGTATTTCGAGATTAGGATTTGTCACTCCGATTGTCGGAGAGGTATCTCTGGGCCCTCTCGGTAATGCACATCACATAAGCCTTGCAAGCATTGCAACTAATGAGTTAGTTGTGAGATGATGTATTACGGAACGAGTAAAGAGACTTGCCGGTAACGAGATTGAACTAGGTATTAAGATACCGACGATCGAATCTCGGGCAAGTAACATACCGATGACAAAGGGAACAACGTATGTTGTTATGCGGTCTGACCGATAAAGATCTTCGTAGAAAATGTAGGAGCCAATATGAGCATCCAGGTTCCGCTATTGGTTATTCACCGGAGACATGTCTCGGTCATGACTACATTGTTCTCGAACCCGTAGGGTCCGCGCGCTTAAGGTTACGATGACAGTTATATTATGAGTTTATACATTTTGATGTACCGAAGTTTGTTCGGAGTCCCGGATGTGATTACGGACATGACGAGGAGTCTCGAAATGGTCGAGACATAAAGATTGATATATTGGAAGCCTATGTTTGGATACCGGAAGTGTTCCGGGTGAAATCGGGATTTTACCGGAGTACCGGGAGGTTACCGGAACCCCCCGGGAGCTAAATGGGCCATGATGGGCCTTAGTGGAAAAGAGAAGAGGCAGCCCTACATGGGCCGCACGCCCCTCCCCTCCCTTGGTCCGAATAGGACAAGGAGAGGGGGCCGGCCCCTCTCTCTCTTTTCCCCCTCCGCGAATCCTATTCCAAGTAGGATTGGGGGGGGGGGGGAATCCTACTCCCAAAGGGAGTAGGACTCTCCTGGCGCGCCCTCCTTGGCCGACCGCCTCCCCCCTTTAGTCCTTTATATACGGAGGCGGGGGCACCCCAGAAACACACAAGTTGATCCACGTGATCTATTCCTTAGCCGTGTGCGGCGCCCCCAGCCGCCATAGTCCTTGATAATATTGTAGCGGTGCTTAGGCGAAGCCCTGCAGCAGTAGTACGTCAAGATCGTCACCACGCCGTCGTGCTGACGGAACTCTTCCCGGCACTTTGCTGGATCGGAGTCCGGGGATCGTCATCGAGCTGAACGTGTGCTAGAACTCGGAGGTGCCGTAGTTTCGGTGCTTGATCGGTCGGATCGTGGAGACGTACGACTACATCAACCAAACGCTTCCGTTGTCGATCTACTAGGTATGTAGATCATACTCCCCCTCTCGTTGCTATGCATCACCATGATCTTGCGTGTGCGTAGGAAATTTTTTGAAATTAATACAAAACCCAACAGTTTGTCAGTTTCTTCATGCACCCACGACTGCACATCTTTCAGCAGCAAAGAAGATCTTGAGATACTTGAAGTATACTCACAGTATGGGCCTGTCTATTCGAAAGTCACCCTCCATGCTGATAAGCTGTTTTTCAGATGCAGACTGGGCTGGATGCAGTGATGATCGCAGGTCCACAGGTGGCTTTGCAGTCTTTCTTGGACCTAACCTGGTCTCGTGGAGTTCAAGAAAGCAAGCTACGGTGTCCAGGTCAAGCACGGAGTCTGAGTACAAGGCACTTGCGAATGAAACGGCTGAGGTCATATGGATACAGTCAGTCCTTGGTGAACTTGGGGTCTTCCTCTCTCGACCTCCTGTTCTGTGGTGTGACAATCTAGGAGCCACTTACCTATCTGCGAATCCGGTATTCCATGCCAGAACCAAGCACATAGAAGTGGACTTCCATTTTGTTCGTGAACGAGTTGCAGCCAAGGCACTTGATGTTCGGTTCATATCTTCTAAGGATCAAGTTGCGGACATATTCACAAAGCCTCTAGCTGAGACGCCATTTGTTTTAAATAGGCACAATCTGAATCTTTGTGTGGGAAGTTCAGGTTGAGGGGGAATGTTAAACTGTATAGTTATCAGATATGGCTAGTATCTAGGGATGTAGTTATCTTGTATAACAACATGTACTTATCCTCTGTAAACCCTAGCGGCAGCCCTAGAGGCGCCCTATATAATGATCACGAGACCACCGTGCTAGGTGTGTCGATCCAATCTATTTTCTCTTTGTTTCACAATGGTAACCATGGTCCGACAGGACCAGCTCTGATCGATCAGACTGTTCATCTTTGTTCGTCATGTACAGCAGGAAGCAGAGGAGACAGTGTCGGAGCAAGGGCAGCAGAATTTGTTTTTTTTTATCTTGGTTGTTTGGCTTTCTTTTTATTTCTGCTAAATTTTGGAAACTGATATTGAATGCAGTATAAAACAGTCATGATGTACAATGATAGGAACTTCATAAACTGACTGTTCTATCGTTGTTAATCATCAGTGTTTTATTTATTTTTTATACAGATACCAGTGATTTATTTCGATCCCCCCCTTGTAGCATCACAAAGGGATCCTAGTGATCAATAGATCCAGTCAGAAAAATATTGCATGCATCAGAAAGATCAAGGCAGAGCTTCTTCTGCCAAGTTGCTCTCTTGCTTGCGATCTACCAATGTCTTTTCTTCTAACACACCTTCATAGATCAACAGTATTTGTAATTTTATTTTATTTCTGTTTTATTTTCTTTTTACATGATAATCAAAACAGATTTTCATGGCAGCATTAGTTATGTGTAGTGTTTGCAGCATTTTGTTGCTTCTGTTATTTGTAAACAAAGAAAGTCGATGCTTACCCTCAAAAGAGTTTAGGGCATAGTTATGAATCTTGAGATTTCAGGGTATTACTAGTTGCACAAACAGAAATTTGAATAGTGCCACCTGACATAGTACACGATTCATTACAGGACGTATCCAAGATGAGCAACCATTGCGAATGCTGCGAGAGGATGATAAGATTCATCAGGAAAACATGCTGTGAGAGGATGAAGGCTGCCTCTGATGTTAAAAGAACAAGCAGTCGCTATGTTGGTAATTCAAGCAGTTCTCGTGATGGCGCTACTCAGTCGTCAGCACGGGAAGGTTCAGATTCAGATGGAAGCCAGAAGGAAAGCTCGTACTGTTACACAAAATCAGCAAAGATGCCTGCAATATTTTCTTCTGAAGAATTCTCAGGTTATAAGTTGTGTCCTCAGATTATTCAATTACCCTCCAGCACATGTTCTCTTACTGTTGATCCTTTTTTTACAGCCGGAGACAGTCTATCTGTAGACAATTCTATGGAGTCAGATGATCTGCAAATGGATTCGGATGACTATGTCTTATCACCACGGTGCTATCTTACAGAAGCAGAGAAGTTGAAAATACATGCACTTGTAGAGAAAATTCAATCTGAAATCCCGGTGCTTGTTGTACGGATGAAGAAGACAAATGTAACCATTGGCGATCTGGTACGGCAGTTTTATCATCCGCATTTTTTATGAACTGCTCAGTGTCTGTCGCTACTCACAGTTTCTAGTTATGATACTATTTGGGAAAGACGGTGTTCTGGTTTTGCCAATATTGTTGTTGCGTCATCAGTTGAAGCCATGTGTATGACAACAATTTAGAATTTATGAGTCATAAAGTATTGAGTACTTCGGCTGTCAAATAAAACAGCTCAACATTATCACCAACACATTCTATCCCTTTTTCAATTAGGTAATATATAAGGATTACGCGCTCAAGTACTTCCCATGTGAAGCTACAAATATCATACTCCAGCTGCCTAGTAAGAACAAGGAATGGAAGTGCAGATTGTATGTCAGGAAATCAGGCTTGCCTAATAATGCAGGTCGGCGCAACCTTTATTTTGGCAAATTTGTCCGTGACAACTGTGTTCAAGAGGGAGATATCTGCCTCTTTCAGCCAATATCAAAGGTTAAGGAAGAAAGCTTCAGAGTAATTGTCCGTCTGCTTCGGCAAGAGAGCATTCATGGTTCCCCTGGTGGAAGAGCAGGTATGGCGCACACGGCTACTGACAGAAGGACATGCGCAAAGATGGCGTTAACAGCCCGTGTTAAGGAGGAACCAGCTACCGATGGTATGGCACACATGGCACATAAGACATCACAGATGCTAAAATTTATGCGTCACATTTTTTTACGAATATAAATAAAAGATTGTGTTCATCATTTCAGCCTGATTCATTTGAAAGCCTATTCAGGTGAAGATACGTCATCTTTGGGATCTGAAGAGGATGGAGACAATTCTGAGGGAGCTTCTGAGACCCCCTTCATAGTGCCACGGAGAGCCTCTGTAACGGCAGCACTGGAGCAGAAAGTGCGGGAGAAAGTAGAAGCCATTGAGTCGACAGTACCAGTTTACGTCGCGATCCTCAATAGGTCCAATGTTCGTTATGACAATTTCACCACCTTCCTAGTAAGTTCAAAAGAAAACAAATTATTTGTGGCCTATGAGTTCCTCAATTGCAACTATGTCCTTAGATTACATAGACATGCACAAATTTCTCTACTATATCTGTATCTGCGTTACTAACATCCTCCCTGATTATGGATATAAAAGACATTTGGCGCGAAGTACGCGTCAAGGTATCTCAACAAGAATTATGGTGCTGCGCATCACGGAAAGAAGAACATGATCAGTTTGGTGCTTCAGCGGGAGGGAAAGAGCAGGACATGGAACACGGAGCTGCGACGCAGGGTGGATCGGACATCGATCCTCAAAGGATGGGCGTCTTTCGCCCGTAGCAACCGCCTGCGGGAGGGCGACCTCTGCCTCTTCAAGCTAATGGAGAGCGTGGAGCCGCTGAAGATGATGGTTTACATCATTCGCCGAGAGAAGTTCTTAGCTTGATGCATGGCTAGTCTCTTATCTAGAATCTGGGAGTGGAAAAGCTTTGTGACGTATGTGCAAACTGGGTCGGAGAGGAAGCAACTTGTTTATTTATCTACCGTCAGAGGTTACCTCAGTATCTTATTCGTTCTGTTAGCGTTTTTGTTATCTAGAGCAACTTTGGATCCATTTCCACAAAGAGCAACTTTGGATCGTCAAGTTGGAACAACTTATTATGTGTTGCTGATATTTCTGTCAGCGCTTCAACTTATTATGTGTTGCTGAGGTTTGAGGTCATAAGTTTTTGCATGGTTGTTGTATTTTCACTTGACTCGCGAGAGGGTCAAGGCCTCTTTGGGTCACTGAGGGCCAACAAAAATACAAGTGCATCAACTCAGTAAGAATTTGGCTACCCCTATTCTCCATGATACAAATTCATTTTGGCAGCTACAGAAATATAGGTGCGCCTCCCGGTGTCGAAGGCCCAGATCTGAGAGGACGGTTGCATTTGGCGCAGATCGTTGCCTTCTCGAGCTGGCGGCGCTGCCATGGGGAGGCTCCGTTGGCCATCACTACTCGAACAGGGAGCTCCTTTGCGGTGTGGTTGCTGCTTCCGGGAAGAGGATGAGAGGTGCTCACCCTCCTTCCCTTATGCTCGGATGTCTAGGCCCCGACAAATCCATCTCGGCGAGGTGATAGAACATGTTCAAATCCGAGCATGGTGTCGTCCCTCGTGTTCTCGGTCACGGTTCAGGCTGCAGGTGGGACTGTCCGTGGGAGTCCCACCACATCCCACTTAGTCCCAACGCAAATTGATGGGCAATAGCTGACAGCCCACTGCAAGTTGTATGGGTTACATGGATATTGTTAGAAATAGGCTATAGTGTCCAAGCGCCGTACGGACGCTTGTGTCCGTATGGGCCGTCTTCAGAAATTCGGGGGCCTGGTGCAAAATGCAAATGGGCCTCTAAAATCTAAAAGTTACTCTCCCACTTAAATTATATGACTTTGGTTATGTGTTATTCTGTACGATATCCATAAAAACAAGGGCAACTATCTTTCTCAAACAATTCAACCCGAGAGCAATTGACATATAAAGATCTACTTCCTCTATAATGTTTTATAAGACTAAGTTACAGAGGTTCTATGAATTAACCGAAGAACTGGTGCACATGTACCCTACGCTCACTAAATTACTGAACATGGAATGTAGCCTAAATTTGCTTTGGCTTGCGCACCTGATGGCCATTGACCGGCCGGGGATGCCTAAATTAAAGCTCCTGATCATAGCGTCTGCCTTCTGCTTTCCTTGGTGGCGTTTTGGCCCTTGCTGGCCCGGCGGTTGCTGAATTTTGATTGAATTCATGGCGCTGCCGCCTGCCCTGTCGTTGCGATTGCGCCGCCGCCAAGAAGATCTGATCAAGTCGAGGGACATGGGAAGATTGGAAACGAAGCGAGGAGGTAACTGATCGGGCATATAGCCTAATCCGGACAGCGTTCGACACGGCCCATGCGATAGATCGAGAGAGGGAGCTCGAGCAATCAGACCAGGCTGGCAGGCCCAAATCCATGCAAACAAAGGAAGAGATCGTAATAGTACATATAACCTTGGCCCAAAACAGGGGGCCCCTAAAATTTGGAGGCCCTGTGCGATCGCACAGCCCGCACATGGCCTTGGACGGCCCAGGGCCGTCTCCAGAAATTTGGGGCCCCGGTGCGAAATACAAAGCAAGGCCCTAAAATCTTGAAAACTTCATATTACTAAAGAGCCAATATAACTCGAGCATATAACTAGAGAATTATTTGAATCCAAGTCGAGTCGGCAGGCTGGTACAAGCACGGAGTATTAGCTCTTTCGGTGTCTGACATCATGCCGACGGTGATCGTTTGTATATGACATTCATCAGGTGTTGATAACTTGTCAGGCATGAGTAGCAGATCACACATAATGTGACAGATCGAATTTTTACTGTCATTTTCTGTAGAATACAAAAAATAATCTTTTTTCATACGGACATTGTCACAAACACCTTGCAAACAAACTCTATTTCAGGTTTAAACTCACAATATACACTCCAAAGCAAGAAATCATCATAATTCCCAAACAAAATATGCAAGGAAAGCATATAATCTCCCTATATGCAACAATTGCACAATTATAGAAATAAAAAATCAGAAGAAAGAATGAAATAGCATAACCAATCAAGGCACGGGAGGGAAGGAGTAGAGTAGAGACTTTACCTGGTCGGGGCAATGGGAATTCGGCGGAAGACGGGGAGAGTTCGGGATGGGGAGGCGGAAGTCTGGCATGGGGCACGGCTGGCCGAGACTGACCGCTGGAGTGGCAGGAGGGAAAGCTGGAACCCTGGGCGCCCTTGTCCTCCAGAATCCTGATGGCAACGTGAATACAGGCGGAGAAGACGCTACGTACGAGTCTGTGACTCTGTGTTGGGGATAAAACAATGAACTTGTACGCAAACGTTTTCTCTAGTTTTCGCTCGACGGGAACGAGCTTTCCTGGTTTTTTTTTTCTGCGATCGGGGGCTTCATAATTTTGGGGGCCCTGTGCGGTCGCATCGTTCGCACATGCCTGTCGACGGGCCTGGCAGGGGCGGAGTCAAGGGGACGAGCAGGGGCCTGCCCCCCCCCCCCCCCCCCCCAACGATCAACAATTTTAATAGAAGCAACTAGTAATTATCAACAAGATTCGATCAATATACGTACTCGCCCCCCCCCCCCCCCCCCTATACTCGAATCCTGGCTCCGCCACCGGGGGAGGGGGGGGGGGTAGATGGTCTTGGCAAGGCGGCTGCTAGTGGTGGTGGCCAAGCCCTGATCCAGTTCAATCATGGTGAGTAGCCCCTTTGTGGTGGGCTCGACAGTTAGGGTTCATCGGTTATGGATGAGGGAGGTGTTGAGAGAAAGCTCTGCGCTTTGGCACTGGTGGCGACAATGCTGTTTCACGTCCTCGTTGTTGGCACTTTCATGGCTCTCCTTCTTCCCTTTTGTTAGTGCTTCAGGTGAAAACCCATGTCAATGGGCTCAGCAGTGGCGGCACATTGCGTCATTGGTGAGTGCATATCTCTAGTCTGAGTGGTGGCTTTAGATTGGCTTTGAGTATGGTATTCATTTTCTCACAGCCGACGCTAGCTTAGCGATCTCGTTTTCGCCAGTTCGCTCCGTCCTTTCAGCTTGCCGGTACGATCGGTGCTCCACGATCCGGGGCAGGGGGCCACTCTAGCAGCAATTTGGTGGGACTGTAGCGTAGTCTGATATTCTCACTTAGGAGTTGCAAGTTTGTTGGTCGTCGGTTGCATTGGTCGCTTCTAGTTGTGTTCCGATCACTCATGTGCGTTTGCTAGACGCTAACCTGGTTACTTCGAACAACTCTGTGCCTTGACGATGTTGTTCATCTTGTGTAGTCTAGGTTTCTTCGAACAACTCTGTATGAGGGGTTAGCTTACTATCTTGTATCGTTCAATCGGTTAGATTTTTTTCAGGAAAACTATCAATCAAGTCATCAAATATCAAGGCAATACAAAGAACAATATAAGTAACAGTCATTGTCCCTCCCTCGTCGGAACCGGACAAAATTAACGACGGCTACAAGCATTATAGCGAGCCGAAGGCGCACCACAGTCGTTGTCCTTTCCTGGCCGGAACCGGACAAATCTTGTTTTAGTAGACAGTTGGATTGTCATTGTGCTAAGGCCACAAAGAACCAGTGCACTAGAACGTCAATCATTGTCGATGAAGAGAAGCGTAGATTGAAAGGATCCAACCTGTAGACACATGAACATACATGAATGAAGACTTGATCCAACCAGATCCACCGAGGACGAAAACCGACTGAATCTTGCGTGATCCGTCAAAGACACACCTTTACATGTCCATCAGGACAGGGGCTAGGCGAACAGAAACTTATTTCATCTTTAGAAAGTCGCTGCACTCACCTTGCCTTCCTGTCTTCCTATGTAGGACATAAATCTTAAATAAAAATAATAAGAAAAACAAAGTAGAAGCCCTTTCACTGGCAAAGGCCGGGATCTACTGCGCCTCCATTGCCTTAAAGCTATATACGTACGGTTATCTATAAAGCGGAGCGAATGTCTATTTTAAATGACAAATTCATTGGTAGATCTTGTTGTAAGAATTATGATACTTCTTCCGTATGTTCTACGTTCCAAACTTGTCGTGAATTATTTGTCTCAAGAATTTCTGTTGGAACATGGGTGCAATTCATTCTGGAAGGCTGGAAGCCATGAACAGGATGCACTCGTCGTATGTACAGAATACTGTGTAGACCCATGAACGTACGAACCATCATAGACTGGCGCTGTCGATCCCTCACTGTAGTGTTCCCAAGTCCAATAGGAATAGGGGAACCACTCAAACTATGGTGTATTCTACTAGTGACCTGACAAAAGAACGAATTTGGCACATTGTGTGGAAAGCCACTACGGTACAAGCCAGCGTTCCAACCCAATAGCACCCCATACCGGATGTATATCGTTCCACGTAAGTACGTATTGGTCAAGATACGCAGCATATATACCCCTAACCGTAGGCACACGCGTGCAATAAATTAGGCAACGGGAAGTGAAGATACGTCAGAAGAAACAAACTAGTCACTGCTGGGAGGCGAGGATTTCCATGGAACGTATGCAGAAAACAAAAGCTATTTTGTTTTTCTAGAGAAAAAATGGGGGCATATGGAATCGTACTAGACGCTTTAGGTGTACTAGTGTAAATCCCTAAAAAATCCACACCTAGACAATCGGAAAACCGGTTGTCCGCAGGGATAAGCCATGTACTTTTTTGTAATAACCCTATTTTGGCTAAATAAGTGTTGTTTTATATGCACAAGTATTAGTGAGTTACCCATATTGTTGACCATAGTTTGCAAAACATACTTTGAAAAAAAATGGTGTTTTTTTGCAAAGTGTTTTCTCTGAATAGAAATACATTATGTTTCAAACAAGTTCAACAAATACTTGTTGGTTTCAGTACATTTCTTTAAAGAAAATCTTTATTTCACATGGATTTATGTAAATGCTTGAGCATTTCTCAAAGTTGGTTAACATTTGCATGGTTTTCATAGACGTTTCAAACTGGTCATAGATTTCTAATACAAATTTCACATAGGTCTTGTTCATGTTTCTCAGGGTCATCCGAGAGAAACTCGAACCACTATGAAACTCCATTGTAACTCATGAAAGCTTGATGAAACCATTAAACAATACATAGTTCCTTGTTTTGTGAAACCTATTATGATATAAGAAAAACAACACTAATCATTAAACCTATTATAAAAAGATATAAAACCAATTAGGAAAGAGATAAAGAAGACTTTATGAAACCATTAAACAACACATAATTAATTAAGCCTATTATAAAACCTACATGAATAAACCATGGAAAATATATAAAACCAAAGACTGATCATGTGCAACATTCAGTGGTCCATGTAATCGTTGGATCACACTTGATTCAAGCGTCTCCACACATGTTCGCCACTTCCGGTGCAAACCAAGTGCCCCAACACCTTATCTTAGAAAATTCCGTTGTTAACTTCCCCCATCCCTTCCCCTTCCTCTCCGAACTCTGTCGACGCCTCTCTCTCTTCCATCAAAATCGTCCAGCCCGCTGCGAAGCCATTGGTGCACTGCTATGAGACCGTCAAGGCGGTGCTACATTCCACCCTCCTTTGCCACCTTTAGATCTCGTTAGCGAGTACTTCCCCCTACCTTGTAGTGGGCTGTCATGGAAGCGCCTCCCCTAAGCGGTTGTTGTTCAATTGGCAACATGCATCTCCCGAGCAAACATGAGGAGAGAGGCCAGTGGTCTCCGTGGGGAGACTGGACGGTGATGCTTGGACCACAGCTGCGAATGGCACCACACCGCTGCTGAGACAGGGTTGCAACATTACTACGAGCTATGATGTCGCAAGGGCTGCGGTGCTGAGAACATGCATCCATTTCTGCGAGCCTGTCTAGTGATGATATAACCATTGTTGTGAGCCCGTCACGTTCCAAATAATATTGCGATAGATAGAGTCGGTGCTCTAAGGGCGCAATATAGCTTCAAGGTACCGTTGGTGCCGCAAGCCACTACTGCGAGGGTGTCAGCATGCTACAAGACGACCAACGGCCGTTGCTCGCCGGAGTTGCAGGGACGATAAGGTCCATTGTGAGCGAATCCATATATTACTGCAAGGAGAAGATAGGGCTGCTGCAAAACTGGCGTTTGTTCCAACAAGTGCACAACAGACAATATTCTATGGACGCATTCCGTTGTTGGTTATGCGGCGAAGCAGCTAGGAGCGGCAGAGTCAACAATATTAGGATGTTGTGATGGCTCGTGCAGCTGCTTCAAGCGGAGTTGTTGGCAATGATGCCACGGTCGACACGATTGCTGCGAGCAACGTTGTTGGCAATGTTAAGACGACTGGCATGGCGTTGCGGTACAGAAAACACGGTGCTACGAGCGGTGTTATTGTGTGGGTGCGAGGTGGCTACCCAGGCATGCGGTGAGGGTGGACAACGAGACTAGGTGTTGCAATTTGGATCCAACGGTCATAGGAACTAGATCCAACAGCTAACGACCCGGTTGATCCTATGCAAGGAGAGTCGGCTGAAGCCTAGTGGGTTCCTGATTCTAGAAAGTTCCATAACTATTTCATTCCAGTTCCATAAATCCAAACATCCGCTGGGAATCGACGCGACTTCCTCGCTTGGTTCCTGGAGAAGAACGGGCTCTTTATTGTAAGAAGTGCATATCGGCTGGCTGCGACCAAGCATGACGAGTCTTTAGTTGGTGGTGCATCTAGCTGCCAGCCAGAAGGTGAGCGTTCTCTCTTGAGCTATATTTAGCGCGCACAAGTGCCACTGAAGATGCGTGTAATGGCGTGGAAAGCAACGACCGGTGGGCTCGCCACGAACCAGTGCAAGGTACACAAGTATATCCAAACGACTTGCATGTCTGGTGTGTGCGCGTGGAAGTGGAAGGAAGCTTCCATGCACTTTTTTCACGCAGCCATGCACGGGTCCTCTGGGAATCCATAAGAGAAATTTGGCTGCTCCGGCCAAATGAACTAGTCCCTTCTCCGTTTCTAAATATAATTTTTAAGAGATTTCACTATAGACTACATACAAGATAAAATAAGTGAATCTATACTCTAAAAGGCGTCTATATACATTCAAATGTAGTCTGAAATCTATAAAAAAAGACTTATATTTAGGAACGGATGCAGTACTAGTCAATAGTGGAAAAAAATGGATTCTTATTTTCACAAAAAAGAAGAAAAGAATGGATTCTTCATCTACTTGTTGCTCTCACAGTTACACTGATCAAGTACGTGATATGGTCATCATTTTAGTTTGGCGCATGTGGAACTTGGGCAGAAATCTGGTGCATGGTAAGGAGATTCTCCCGGTTGGAACAAGTGTTGATTTTTTGGATAGTCACTTGAAGTTACTGAAACAATCAAAGGAATTACACCACTGTGGAGATCATCAAAGGTAAGATGCCTTACCATGCATCACGCTTACTAAGGTTTACTCCAAGCCGTGTGTCAAAGTATGTACTCCCCCAGGCCACCCTGTACCGCCTTCAAGACGAGTAGCCCTCTTTGTTGACAACTCCTTGGCGACGGCACGACAACTGCAGGTATGGTGTTGAGAAGTCAGGTTGGTTTGATGGTCTTTGCGACATATCGGTACCTCTTAACTGTAATGAGGATCTTGAGGCAGGGATCCCATGTGCTGATGCAATGTATGGCTCTAGCTATGCATCATAGGGAGCTGCAAGTAATTGTTCAATCAGATTCTTATGAGGCGGTCTCCATCTTTACGAATGATAACCTGTTGCGGTCCGCTTATGTGCTCCTGGCCACTGGGATTAAGTCTCAGTTGTAGGAGAGGGAGTTTATTCGGATCGGAATGGGGTAGGAGATCGTCTAGCTAATTACATTCGTACTTATGGAATAAAACTTCCATTTCCCTAAAAACAAATCAACAAATAAAAAATAAATAAATATTCAAAACATGTTCAACATTGATTGTGTTTCGAAGATGTCATGGAGACGAATAGCATGATTGACACGGATCCCGAATCAGACACCCTGTTTTGAAAAATATATATCATTTTCATAGTTTGTACAAAATATTAAATGCACGGATTAAATTAGGGACTGTCTATTTAGCATTTGACTGTTTTAACAATTGGAAAACATTCAAATGTCCTAACTAATAAGCAGATGTCACCTGTATTTCAAATAAAATGGGTCAGGAAATAAACCCGAATCAATGAAACCTAGACCACAACCCGGTCCAGAGCGACACCAGATCCAGAACCTCATAGCCAAGGGGGGGGGGGGGGGTACATGGAGAGGAGGAAGGAGGAGGAACAACGGCCAAAAATTGGAGGAGCTCACCAGACAATCTACAGGTCAGGAACACTCTTAAATCCTACTCCAAATCTTTACCCTCTTCACCAGCTTCACCAATTCCTCATCCCATTCACCCCGCTTCACCAAGAAACATCAGAGAAACTAGTTACAAAGAAATTCGAGAGACAACAGGAGACTCTGGAATGTGTGATCACTAGCAATTATAGAACTCTGGAATTACAGAAAATTTGCTGTCTTATGTCAACAATTACAATAGCAAAGGCATGGAAATTACACTGTAAATCCTGATAGCTGAAAATTAAAGTGCAAACTCTGAAAAGACACACAATAGATTTCCACTGTGAATACAAAGGAAATGACACTGCAAGTTCCCAGGGATTTACCCTTGTATAACCGATGAATTTACACTGTAAACACCCACGAATTACATTGTAAATCCCCTAGAATTACACTATTATTCCCAGGTATTAAACTCGTAAATACACCGTAAAATCAGATGTAAAATCCACTGTGATCTATCTAAAAAATACTCTGTAAGTCCTACAACAATTACAGTGCTGAAGCATTCAAATTATAGTGTAAATCTGCAGTATATTACAGTGTAAGCCACACAATTCAAATGTAAAATCCACTGTAATGTATCTGACAAATACTGTAAGCCCTACAACAATTACAGGGTAAAACTCTTGTAAATGACAGTGCAAGTCCTACAACAATTACAGTGCCCAACCATATTACAGTGTATAACTCTGGTATATTACAGTGTAAGCCTTACAACAATACAAAGGTAAATTCACTGTAATCTATCTGACAAATACAGTGTAACCATAGAAACAATTACAGTTCTGAAGCATATAAATTACAGAGAAAATATGGGGTATAACACAGTGAAAAAAGCAAAGTAATATATCTGACAAAATACTATGTAAGCTATACAACAATTACAGAGCTGAAGCATTGAAATTACAATGTAAAAGTGCGGTATATTACGCTGTAAGCCGTGCAATTCAAAGGTATCCACTGTATGAAAAATACAAATTACAGTGCTCAATCATACAAATTATAGTGTAAAACTCTGATACATTATAGTGTAGGCCCTACAAAAATTAACTGACAAATACAGTGTAACCCTACAAACAATTACAATACTAAATCATATATATTACAGAGAAAATCAGGGGGAAATTACTGTGATCAAGCATAAAAATTACACAATAAATCTGTGGTTAGTAAAATTACAGGGCAATTTAAGGCATATTACAGTAGAATCCTACCCTATATTACAATGTAAATCAAAGTTAAATTCCGCTGTATTACAATTCAAGGGCATGCCAAATGAACAGAAGCAATTTAAGCGCACCATACTACTACTGGCATGACAGTACAACACATGCACATGCACATGACGAGCCAGACGAATCCCAAACCTAAAAATACCACCAACAAGCAACCTACAGCAGATGGTAGAACTACACATGCACAACATGTGCCAGACTAATCAAATATCCCAACAACGCATCAAAAACACAACCACCAAGAATCAACAGCCCTAGATCTGGAAGCTACACTAACAGGGGTAGGGAAAATCAAAAGCGAGAAATAGGGAGAGACAAGAACAACCAACCAGGGGATACGGGGCTCGGAAACGGCATGAACCCGGTGGAATCGCCTCCTCTCCTCCGCTGCTCGAGCACCTCCTCCTACCCTCCTCTCCGCCCCTCTGCCTTATTGAAACAGTGCCGCCTAAAATGAAGTGGGAAAAAATGATGTGGGACCGTAGGAGGGATGAAAAGGAAAACTGAGAGACACCAGGTGGCGCTAACGGGATGTGCCAAAATAAAACTGCGCCCGACAAAGTAAACTGCGTCCGAAAACAAGAAAACAAGGGTTCTCAGCGCGAATCTTAGCGCGAGATAGAAGGGACAGAAAATTGAATGAGAGCGAATTGAAAAACAGTCAACTGCAAAATAGCAAAACCGTTAAATTATTGGAAAGAGGGCTGAAGTGCAAAATTAAGCACACGTTTGAATCCGGGCTGGTAATGGAAAAAAAAAATCCGACGGTTCGCAGAACCTGTAGTGCACTAGTAGTAGTAAACCTTGTACCGGCCCTATGTCCCCGGAAAAAAAAATGCTAGTACAACATGTTAATGAGGAGGACAGAGCATGGCCAGCTAGCTCAAGTACACCATCGAGAAAAATGGGTCGAATTTCCACAACCCCCGGAGTTTTCCGTGGAAGAAAGGCGGAAGGAGACGACGGGTTAGGCCGCACCGGAGAGTGACGTCCGTGTCATGCACGATACGTACATACGCCATGTCGCCGTGCCGTGCACCTTCGGTTTTGCCGGAGTCAAAGTAGCTGCGCTGATTAAAGTAGGCAGGGCGCAACACGACCACGTACGCAGCCGGGCGGAGGACGTGTATAAAAGGGGTGCGTGGTGCAGCTGTATAGGCACACACCAGCTCTAGTAGTATTGGGTAGCATTGAAGAGCAGCATATACACAGGGAGCTAAGCTAGCAGCAATGGCTGGAAAGGATGTTGCTTCCATGTTTGCCGTTGCTCTCTTCATTGGAGCGTTCGCTGCTGTTCCTATGAGTACGTACATTCTCTCATGTTCTTATTTTCTATCTCCTTCGCATGCATGCACGGATGCACCCACTGACAGTGTGTTTACGAGACAAAGCAAATTGACGGAGACACTACAGAATTCATCTTGTTTTTTCGAACAGTTCATCTATTTTTTCCCCCTAAATTGGATGTATATAGATACCTTTTAATGTGTTTGTTTGTTTATTTTAATTCTTAATATGTAGTCTATATTAAAATATGCAAACATCTTATTGTGGTGAACGGAGATAAGTTAACATGCCTACTCCACCGTTTACATGCATAGCCATTCACGTCAACGCCCACGACAGCTAAACAGCCACTCTTATCCGCATGCATGCAGGTGTGCAATCCATCGGCGTGTGCTACGGCGTGATCGGCAACAACCTCCCCTCCCGGAGCGACGTGGTGCAGCTCTACAGGTCCAAGGGCATCAACGGCATGCGCATCTACTTCGCCGACGGGCAGGCCCTCTCCGCGCTCCGCAACTCCGGCATCGGCCTCATCCTCGACATCGGCAACGACCAGCTCTCCAACATCGCCGCCAGCACCTCCAACGCGGCGTCCTGGGTCCAGAACAATGTCCGGCCATACTACCCGGCTGTCAACATCAAGTACATCGCCGCCGGCAACGAGGTGCAGGGTGGCGACACGCAGAGCATCGTCCCGGCCATGCGCAACCTCAACGCGGCCCTCTCCGCCGCCGGTCTCAGCGCCATCAAGGTGTCCACCTCGATCCGGTTCGACGCGGTGGCCAACTCCTTCCCGCCCTCCGCTGGCGTGTTCGCGCAGTCGTACATGTCGGACGTGGCCCGGCTCCTGGCGAGCACCGGCGCGCCGCTGCTCGCCAACGTGTACCCCTACTTCGCGTACCGCGACAACCCGCGGGACATCAGCCTGAACTACGCCACGTTCCAGCCGGGCACCACCGTGCGTGACCAGAACAACGGGCTGACCTACACATCCCTGTTCGACGCGATGGTGGACGCCGTGTACGCGGCGCTGGAGAAGGCCGGCGCGCCGGGCGTGAAGGTGGTGATTTCCGAGAGCGGGTGGCCGTCGGCCGGCGGGTTCGCGGCGTCGGCGGACAACGCGCGGACGTACAACCAGGGGCTGATCAACCACGTCGGCGGGGGCACGCCCAAGAAGCGGCAGGCGCTGGAGACGTACATCTTCGCCATGTTCAACGAGAACCAGAAGACCGGGGACGCCACGGAGAGGAGCTTCGGGCTCTTCAACCCGGACAAGTCGCCGGCCTACAACATCCAGTTCTAACTAGCTATCTCTTATGCTTATACTATACCTACATCTTCAGCCTAAATAAGCTGCTCGTACGTACGTACGTACGTACGTAATGCGGCATCCAAGTGTAACGGGCACGTACGTTGACACGTACATGCATGTACATTCATCCATGGAAGAGCGGAATGCAACCATGCATGCGTTAACTTCCTGGCGATGATACATAATCATATGATGATGAATAAAGAGATGGAAGCAGTTATGAATTTGTGATCCATGATCCATCCATGTGCCTCCAGCCATGCCGGCTTACGCATCATCCATCTGCTCACGCGGCGGCCTCGCGACGTAACGTGCGCCGGCCTCGACGACGATGAGTCCACTATGCCGGCGACTCGATCCCCAGATCTCCGGGGCGAGCCGTTCCAATCCGTCGGGTCAAAGGGTTCGCGAGCATACGTCAAGTGTGCACCCATGCTTCTTCTGACTTACGTTGCGTGCCCGCCACCCATGTGTTCGGGAATAATTAATTATGGTTAATTAAGGATAATCTCCTTATCTTTGTAAACCGACGGGCAGTTAGAGTCTGCCACCGTCGCGTCTCTTGTCCCGTCTCCTCTAACCGACGCGTCCCTTGGATGCAACCCCTCGGATGGTATATATTGTACAATCATCATCAATAGAAAGAGCGATTGATTCATTCTAGCAATTGTTTCTTCAGATGTTATCAGCACTTTGCTCTCCGTTGAGAGAAAGGCCCTGTACGAACGACAGCGCAACGAGGAAGGGAGGTCAACTTCTGTGACGAGAACTAGCGAGACGCCCATGACGGGGCGCGGCCGGCCTCAATCTCCCGGAGCATGCCGCCCTCCGGCTTGGCCGCCAGTGACGGCAAGCCCCTCATGCCTGGCTGCGGCATCTCCTAGCGCGCGGCGCCATGCAGCGGTGACTGCCGCAGCAAGCTTCTCCCGGCGGCGGCTTCAATGACCGGGATTATGGCGGCTCGGCCTCGGCGGCGGAAAATGGAACCGGTGGCCATCCACCACAACGCCGCTCGTCCCGGGGTGGCAGCATGTTGCCAGTGGGTGACGGCGTGGATCGCGAGGGCGCGTGGCGTCGGCAACAGCGTTCAATGGGATGGCTGACTGCACATTAACAGGTAAAGGCACGGCGGCCGGTAGGACTGCGGGCTGCTGCAGCGGCGCAAGGGCGACATGACTAACGCGGCCGTGTTAGAGAATATTACTGTAATCCGTTGTGTTGTAATCCTAACCTCCTTCCTATTTCTTGTTCTACTCAAACTCCTTCTTATCTCTTGTACGCCAAGGCAAGGCTTCTGCCACACATCAATATATACGAGACGCGGCTCCCCTCGAGGGAGTAGGAACGCTTATTATCTTTCATGATAATTAGAGCCACCTCTTCTCATACATCTAGCCACAAACCAAAACCCTAGAACCGCATATTATTATCACCATGGCTTCTTCAGTAGGCGTCGCCCTCAATCTCGGTTCGCCGCCATCGGAGAAGCTAGCAAGAGGAAATTTCATCCTCTGGAAGACCCAGGGGCTCCCGGCCCTGCGAGGTGCGTAGGTAACCGGGCTCTTGGACAATTCTGACCTCGCTCCGCCCAAGACTATGGAGGTCACGAAGGCGGACAAGACGACGGCCCTAGAGCCGAACCCTCTGTACGGGCCCTGGATCGCCAAAGATCAGCAGGTCCTCTCATATCTTCTTAACTCCATGTGTCCAGAAATTCTTGCGCAAGTCGTCGGGAAGGACTCCACCTATGAGCTCTGGACGACGGTGAACAATCTCTTCGCCTCGCAATCACAGTCCCGGATCACCAATCTAAGGATCGCGATCACCAACACCAAGAAGGGCACAATGTCGAGCTCGGCGTATATGGCGGAGATGAAGAGCCTTGGGGATGAACTAGCTGCTGCTGGTCGTCCCGTCTCTGATCCAGAGATGGTGGACTACATCCTGGCAGGACTCGACCGCGACTACGACTCCGTGGTGGGAGAACACAATTACCGCCGACGACCTCTTTGCTCAGATCTCCGCCTTTGATCAGAGGATGGAGATGTTGGGAGACTCGTCATCAGGCGGGTTTCATTCATCTGCCAACGCCGTCTATAGAGGCCGCGGCCAGTCCCGTGGCAGACCCCGCCGGCGAGGAGGAAGAGGGAGCGGCCGCGGTGACCGTGGTGATCGCCAGCCCTCTCCTGCAAACAGAGGAGGCGGATTCAAAGGACGCCCTCGACAGCAACAGCAACAACAGGTACGCGAGCAGTAGCATGACTATCCTGAGTGCCAGATATGCCTCAAACATCATCCAGGAGGTGCACGTGTCTGCTGGTGGCGCTATGAAGAGAATGATCAAGAGGAAAAGGAGGCGCATGTTGTCTCCTACGGCGTGGACACCAATTGGTACGCCGACAGTGCAGCAACAAATCACATCACAGGTGAACTTGACAAGTTAACAATGCGGGAGAAATACAACGGAGGCGACCAAATTCGCACGGCAAGCGGTTCTGGTATGAATATCACTCACATTGGTAGTTCAATTGTTAAAAACCCCATGAAAAATTTGCACCTTAAAGATGTCTTGCATGTCCCTCAAACTTCAAAAAAATCTTGTTTCTGTTCATCGATTCACCCTTGATAACAATGTTCTTATAGAGTTTTATCCTTACTTTTTCTTGGTCAAGGACTTGAGAACAAGAAGAATTATTCTTAGAGGACGGTGCGTGGGAGGCCTCTATCCACTCATATCATCATCATCATCTTCATGGTCCAATAAACAAGCAAACATTGTCACCAAGCCATCATCATCAAGGTGGCATAGTTGATTAGGTCATCCATCTTCGGTCATAGTTAAATATGTTCTTAGCAAAAATAAACTCTCTTATGAGAATAGTGTTGAGTCAGTGTGTGATCCGTGTCAACAAGCAAAAAGTCATCAATTACCTTACCCTATCTCTACTAGTGTGTCTACTGCTCCTCTACAACTTATATTTTGAGATGTATGGGGGCCAGCCCCTACCTCAGTTGGGAGATTTTCTTACTATGTAAGTTTTATTGATGACTATAGTAAATTTACTTGGATTTACTTGTTAAAGAAACGATCTGATGTATTCCAAATCTTCATCAATTTCCAAAATCTTGTTGAACGCAAATTGAAATCCAAGATCATTGCTATGCAAAGTGACTGGGGTGGTGAGTATGAAAAATTGAACTCTTTCTTCCAAAAACTTGGTATTTCACATCATGTTTCTTGCCCTCATGCTCACCAACAAAACGGATCTGCTGAAAGAAAGCACCGTCACATAGTTGATATGGGACTAGCATTGCTAGCCAATGCATCCATGCCACTCAAGTTCTGGGATGAAGCGTTCTTAACTGCCACATACCTTATCAATTTGCTTCCAAGTAAAGTCATAAAATTTGAAACACCCATTACACGGCTCCTTGGTGTCACACCCAACTACACATCCCTTCATGTTTTCGGTTGTGCATGTTGGCCCAACCTTAGACCCTATAACACACGCAAACTCGCTTTTCGCTCCAAAAAGTGTGTCTTCTTAGGCTATAGTCCCATGCATAAAGGGGTTAAATGTCTAGATGTTCCTACTGGTAGGGTCTACATATCCAGAGATGTTGTCTTTGATGAGTCCGTGTTTCCTTTTGCTTCCCTTCATCCCAACGCCGGTGCACTTCTCCGCAAGGAAATCCTCCTTCTTCCTCCACATCTTCGGTCTTTTGATCATGGGGGCGACAGTTGTACTAATCAAAGTGATGATATTCCTGCTGGTACTGGTCCTTCTCTGTTGCCTGTGCAGGTTCCTGGTGAAAACGGTGCTCAAAATGATCAAAATTTCGAAAATATAGCCCAAGATGATCTTATATTTCATGGTGAGGAAGGAGACGAACCTGGCACGGATGATGAAGCTGATCCGGCGGCGCCCGCAACTCCTGTGCGCGTGCAGACCTCGGATCACGCGACAAAATCAGCCTCGGATCGCGCCCCTACCAGCTGCAGCGCTGTTACAGCAGCAGGCGGGGCCAGGCGCGGGGCCGGATCCCCCTCGCCCAGCGCGCGCCACTCCCGCGCCGCCACCTCAGCAGCAGGCGGGACCGGATCCCCGACCGGATCCCCCTCGCCCAACGTGCGCCTGCAACCGCGGTCGGGCGATCGATCCGCTGTGCCGGCTCGGAAGGCTGGCACCCGTGTGGCCTCAGCGGAGGCGGCCACACCAGCGGCTACACCAACAGCTACGGGATTTTCTGTACAGGAGGCGTCAAATTCGCCTGTGTCAGCACATGCAGATTCTTCAGGATCCTCTGCGGCGAGTGCTCCTGTGGTCCAGCCAACAGCCCCTTCACGAGTTATGACTCGGTTACAGAAAGGTATACGAAATCCTAAAATAAGAAAAGATGAGACTATACCATATGGAATGTTGTGTATTTCAAGAGAACCAACAACATTGAATAGTGCACTTGATGATCCTAAGTGGAAGAAGGCAATGGATGAGGAATACTCTGCACTTATGAGGAACAAGACATGGCATCTTGTACCAAATCAGAAAGGTAAAAACATCATCGATTGCAAATGGGTTTACAGAATTAAAAAGAAGGCAGATGGCTCCATTGACAGGTATAAAGCGCGTCTAGTTACAAAGGGTTTTAAACAATGTTATGGTATTGATTATGAGGACACTTTCAGTCCTGTTGTTAAAGCTGCAACTATCAGACTTGTGCTAGCCATTGCTGTATCCAAGGGTTGGAGTCTACGACAGCTAGATGTACAGAATGCGTTCTTGCATGGTATTCTAGAAGAGGAAGTTTTTATGAGACAGCCACCTGGTTACGAGGATAAGAAGTCACCGCATTATGTTTGCAAGCTTGACAAAGCACTCTATGGTTTAAAACAAGCACCCAGAGCATGGTACTCCAGATTGAGCTTACAGTTGAAATATCTTGGTTTCATTGCCTCCAAAGCTGATACATCTTTGTTTATTTACAACAAGGCTGGAGTAGTCATTTTTGTGCTTATATATGTTGATGATATCATAGTTGCAAGTTCTTCCCAAAATGCTACTAATGCACTTCTGCATGACTTGAGCTCAGAGTTTGCCTTGAAGGATCTAGGTGATTTGCATTTCTTCCTAGGTATTGAGGTTAAGAAAACTCAAGATGGAATTGTGCTAAATCAGGAGAAATATATCATTGAGCTTCTGTCTCGCATGGGAATGAAAAATTGTAAGCCAGTTCCTACACCTTTGTCTTCCTTAGAAAAACTTTCAGCATATGAAGGTGTGCCACTTCAGGAGGAGGAAAGTACAAGGTATAGGAGTACTGTGGGAGCATTACAATATTTAACTCTCACCCGTCCAGATATCTCATTTGCTGTCAACAAGGTTTGTCAATATCTACATACACCTACTTCTGCACATTGGTCAGCTGTCAAGAGGATTGTAAGATATGTGAAACATACTATGGGAATAGGACTTCATCTCAAACGTTCTAATTCCTCTCTTGTGAGTGCATTCTCTGATACTGGCTGGGCAGGATGCAGTGATGACAGAAGATCAACTGGAGGCTTTGCAGTATTCTTTGGGTCTAATCTTATTTCTTGGAGTGCTAGAAAGCAAGCCACTGTGTCACGGTCAAGTACAGAAGCTGAATACAAGTCCTTGGCAAATGCAACTGTTGAAATTATTTGGGTTGAATCACTTCTTGAGGAATTGGGAATCAAGAAGAATCGTATCTCATGTTTATGGTGTGATAACTTAGGAGCAACATATTTGTCTGCAAATCCTGTATTTCATGCAAGGACAAAGCACATCGAAATTGATTTTCACTTTGTGCGAGAAAGAGTTGCAGCAAAAAAACTTGAGATACGGTTTATTCCCTCCAAGGATCAAGTAGCAGATGGCTTTACAAAGGCATTACCAGCAAGACCATTTGAGGAGTTCAAGAGTAATCTTAATCTAGGATAGTTAAGATTAAGGGAGGGTGTTAGAGAATATTACTGTAATCCGTTGTGTTGTAATCCTAACCTCCTTCCTATTCCTTGTTCTACTCAAACTCCTTCTTATCTCTTGTACGCCAAGGCAAGGCTTCTGCCACACATCAATATATACGAGACGCGGCTCCCCTCGAGGGAGTAGGAACGCTTATTATCTTTCAGGCCGTTCAAGAGAACAAGGAGGCGACATGGAAGAAAGAGGAAATGTTTCTGGAGAGAGTGGATTTTCTATCATGCACACATTTTTTTATTCTTGTTTTGTGGGTCCATTGATATTATATATAGTGTTTTCTCTATTCTCTAACATGTGCTATTCTTTGGTCATTTAGTTTCATTCAAACAAATAGATGCCTACTATATGTTGATTTTTGTTTTACTTTCTGTTTAGAACAATGTGTTTTTCCGGCAAGATCTTGAAACAAGACCAATAATGAATATAATTTTTGAAATTATTTTTTACAACTAAAACACCAGGCTTCAAACTTGTTTCGTCAAAATTTATTAATTCCATATGAAAAACCAATAATACTTTATTTCGTTTCGCATAAATAATCTTGTTACACTGTTTACCAAAGTGTTTGATCGTGTGTTAGCGCGCTTTAAATTGTTCCATATGGGATTTAAAAGTTACTTAGTAAATACGAGTATTTTATATCTAAATTCATCCGTGGGCATTGTGTTTCAGACTGTACCATCATGTTTCACCATGTTTGAAAATTTGAGTTTTAGAACTTGTCAAAATATAATCAAAACTGGTCTCGTTTTGAAGTCTTTGTCATCATAAACACAAATATGCAAATAGATCATAAAATGGACTTTCGGTTGAAAATAAAAAATAGATTTAGACTTGGGAATAAAATGAAAAAACATGGGATGATGGAGCATAGCTAGAACAGTAGTGAAAGAAAAGTCTGACAACTATAAGCAGTAGTCATTAATGCACGTGAATCTCCAATCAAATCAATGGCTGCTACATGCATGTGATATACCGTGCATGGTAGACATGCATTTCTCCTGTTTCTTGTTTCTGGATGGTTTTCTCTGTGTTCAAAGGCATCAGCGCTATCCACGGCGAGGACGAGCATGCGTCTGTCAGTATAAAAGGAAAATTGCTAATTCAGTTGTCTTCTTGTGATTACGATCATCATCAATCTAATGACTGATTGTTTCTCTTGTACGTATGAGGTGCGGTGACGTAGCGTGCTGCGTCGGTACGAGGCAATGGTAAGGCGCTGGTTACCAAGTGGGACGCACAGTAAACCGACGACGCGGCCGCCGGATGCGTCCGGTTTCATTGGTAACAAAAGAAAAGGAGAAAAAAAAAACTTGGGCTGAGTGGTTTCGGCCTAGGACCATCTTCTCCGTGGTTTCCTTTTGATATTAGCTTTTAGCTATACATTGTTTTCCAATGTGTTTTGCAGTAATTTATGGTATATTACTGTGTTTTAAAGCACATTTGTATATCAGCATATCTGATTAGGCAATTTGATGGTTGCTTTATGTTGATGATATTTAAAATTAATTTACTAAAAGGTAAATTAGTTGTGCATGATGATTTCATGCAGGATATGTTGCACATATCCAAGAGAGACTTTTTGATGAGTTTGCCGTTGATGGTATTAATCATCGAACCTGGTTGATGTAAAGATTAACTTGGCAGCCTGGGTCTCAGTTCCCACATAACCACACCCGCTCAGGGGCTCCGGCTATAGTCGCTATAGCAAAGTATGTTGCATTGCACTTCACTACACCATGATCAATAAAAATAGAGTATCTGATACTCTGGAGCTCTTTTGAGGAGCAGTATGATCAATATAGGGTGATGATGATGGTTGAAGTGCACAGGAAATGGGCGCTCGTCCGGTTCCATGACTTGGAGTCTATGGTAGCATACAACTCTTATGTGCATCAGATCAACTTGTAGTTGAGATTCTGCAATATTGCAGTTCTGGATGTTAATCTCATCGAGATGCTCTCCACTTTTAATCCTTGTATGAGGATTTATATTGAACAATTTCGTCAATTGTGAAGGAAAGTGGATGCGTGATGAGAAGCAGAATAAGAATGGGGCTGAAAAGAGAAAAAGTCATTTTCAAACCAATGACAAGGCTAGCAACTCTAATGGTTGCTATAAGTGTGGTTTTAGAACACGGGTTGCAAGGATGTGTGATACTTCCATGCATTTGGTGGATCTGTGCATGCATCAATTGGCCAAGGACAAGAGGCCCATGGGAACAAGTGTGAAGCTTACTTCCCTCAATATAACAATAATTTTCCGATGGTTGAAAGTTCCCACACATTCCTTGGAACGTGCGCAACCAAGAGCATGCTCAGCAAAATGAAGGTCCACTACTTAGTGTCGATGACATGCTAGTGGACTTCGGTACCAGTGATATACAATGTATGTATTTCTATATGAGTTCAATCATATCTTAAAATTGGTTTGTTTCTCTATAGAAGCCTATTGGAATAATCCAATTGAGAAGAAAACGTGTTAGTAGAAACTGTTTGGGAGCGTAGTAATTTCAAAAAAAAAAATCCTACGCACACGCAAGATCATGGTGATGTATAGCAACGAGGGGGAAGAGTATCGTCCACGTACCCTCGTAGACCGTAAGCGGAACCGTTATGAGAACGCGGTTGATGTAGTCGAACATCTTCATGATCCGACCGATCGAACCACCGAACGCACGGCACCTCCGAGTTCAGCACACGTTCAGCTCGATGATGTCCCACGAACTCCGATCCAGCAGAGCTTCACAGGAGAGTTTCGTCAGCACGACAGCGTGATGACGGTGATGATGTTGCTACCGACGGAGGGCTTCTCCTGAGCACCGCTACGATATGATCGAGGTGGATTGTGGAGGGGGCACCGCACACGGCTAAGGGATCAATGATCATCTTGTGTGTTCTAGGGTGCCCTCACCCCCGTATATAAAGGAGCAAGGGGGGGAGGCCGGCCGGCCCTGTAGGGTGCGCCAGGAGGAGTCCTCCTCCTAGTAGGAGTAGGACTCCCCTTTCCTACTCCTACTAGGAGGAGGAAAGGAAGGGGGAAGGAGAGAAGGAAGGAGAGGGAGGAAAGGAGGAAAGGGGGGCCGGCCCCCTAGTCCAATTCGGTTTGGGCTAGGGGCCGCGCGCCCTGCCTCCCCTCTTCCACCACTTGGCCCATTGAGGCCCAATACTTCTTCCTGTATTCCCGTAGCTCCTCGGTACTCTAAAAAAAAATACCTGAATCACTCGGAACCTTTCCGATGTCCGAATATAGTCATCCAATATATCGATCTTTACGTCTCGACCATTTCGAGACTCCTCGTCATAACCCCAACCTCATCCGGGACTCTGAATTACCTTCGGTACATCAAATCACATAAACTCATAATACCGATCGTCACCGAACGTTAAGCGTGCGAACCCTACGGGTTCGAGAACTATGTAGACATGACCGAGACATGTCTCCGGTCAATAACCAATAGCGGAACCTGGATGTTCATATTGACTCCTACATATTCTACAAAGATCTTTATCGGTCAAACCGCATAACAACATACGTTGTTCCCTTTGTCATCGGTATGTTACTTGCCCGAGATTTGATCATCGGTATCTCAATACCTAGTTCAATCTCGTTACCGGCAAGTCTCTTTACTCATTTACGTAATGCATTATCCCGCAACTAACTCATTAGTTGCATTGCTTGCAAGGCTTATAGTGATGTGCATTACCGAGAGGGCCCAGAGATAGCTCTCTAACAATCGGAGGGACAAATCCTAATGTCAATCTATGCCAATTCAACAAGTACCATCGGAGACACCTGTAGAGAACCTTTATAATCACCCAGTTACGTTGTGACATTTGGTAGCACACAAAGCGTTCCTCCGGTAATAGGGAGTTGCATAATCTCATAGTCATAGGAACATGTATAAGTCATGAAGAAAGCAATACCAGTAAACTAAAACGATCAAGTGTTAAGCTAACGGAATGGGTCAAGTCAATCACATCATTCTCCTAATGATGTGATCCCGTCTATCAAATGACAACTCATGTCTATGGTTAGGAAACATAACCATCTTTGATCAACGAGCTAGTCAAGTAGAGGCATACTAGTGACACTCTGTTTGTCTATGTATTCACACATGTATTATGTTTCCGGTTAATACAATTCTAGCATGAATAATAAACATTTATCATGAAATAAGGAAATAAATAATAACTTTATTATTGCCTCTAGGGCATATTTCCTTCAGTCTCCCACTTGCACTAGAGTCAATAATCTAGATTACACAGTAATGATTCTAACACCCATGGAGCCTTGGTGTTGATCATGTTTTGCTCGTGAGAGAGGCTTAGTCAACGGGTCTGCAACATTCAGATCCATATGTATCTTGCAAATCTCTATGTCTCCCACCTGGACTTGATTGCGGATGGAATTGAAGCGTCTCTTGATGTGTTTGGTTCTCTTGTGAAATCTGGATTCCTTTGCCAAGGCAATTGCACCAGTATTGTCACACAAATATTTTCATTGGACCCGATGCACTAAGTATGACACCTAGATCAGATATGAACTCCTTCATCCAGACTCCTTCATTTTCTGCTCCCGAAGCAGCTATGTACTCCGCTTCACACGTAGATCCCGCCACGACGCTTTGTTTAGAACTGCTCCAACTGTCAGCTCCACCGTTCAATATAAACATGTATATGATTTGCGATTTAGAATCGTCTGAATCAGTGTCAAAGCTTGCATCGACGTAACCATTTACGATGAGCTCTTTGTCACCTCCATAAACGAGAAACATATCCTTAGTCCTTTTCAGGTATTTCAGGATGTTCTTGCTCGCTGTCCAGTGATCCAGTCCTGGATTACTTTGGTACCTCCCTCCTAAACTAATAGCAAGGCACACATCAGCTCCGGTACACAACATCACATACATGATAGAGCCTATGGCTGAAGCATAGGGAACATTTTTCATTTTCTCCCTATCTTCTGAAGTGGTCGGGCATTGAGTCTTACTCAACTTCACACCTTGTAACACAGGCAAGAACCCTTTCTTAGCTTGATCCATTTTGAACTTCTTCAAAACTTTATCAAGGTATGTGCTTTGTGAAAGTACAATTAAGCATCTTGATCTATCTCTATAGATCTTGATGCCCAATATATAAGCAGCTTCACCAAGGTATTTCATTGAAAAACTCTTATTCAAGTATCCTTTTATGCTATCCAAAAATTCTATATCATTTCCAATCAACAATATGTCATCCACATATAATATTAGAAATGCTACAGAGCTCCCACTCAGTTTCTTGTAAATACAAACTTCTCCAAAAGTCTGTATAAAACCATATGCTTTGATCACACTATCAAAACATTTATTCCAACTCCGAGAGGCTTGCACCAGTCCATAAATGGATCGCTGGAGCTTGCACACTTTGTTAGCACCCTTTGGATCGATAAAACCTTCAGGTTGCGTCATATACAACTCTTCTTCCAGAAATCCATTCAGGAATGCAGTCTTTACATTCATTTGCCAAATTTCATAATCATAAAATGCGGTAATTGCTAACATGATTCGGACGGACTTAAGCATCGCTACAGGTGAGAAGGTCTCATCGTAGTCAACTCCTTGAACTTGTCAAAAACGTTTCGCAACAAGTCGACCTTTGTAGACAGTAACATTACCGTCAGCGTTAGTCTTCTTCTTAAAGATCCATTTATTCTTGATGGCTTGATGATCATCAAGCAAGTCAACCAAAGTCCACACTTTGTTCTCATACATGGATCCCATCTCAGATTTCATGTCCTCAAGCCATTTTGCGGAATCTGATCTCATCATCGCTTCCTCATAGTTCGTAGGTTCGTCATGGTCAAGTAACATGACCTCCAGAATAGGATTACCGTACCACTCTGGTGCGGATCTTACTCTGGTTGACCTACGAGGTTCGGTAGTAACTTGATCTGAAGTTTCATGATCATCATCATTGGCTTCCTCACTAATTGGTGTAGGTGTCACAGGAACCAGTTTCTGTAATGGACTACTTTCCAATAAGGGAGCAGGTACAGTTACCTCATCAAGTTCTACTTTCCTCCCACTCACTTCTTTCGAGAGAAACTCCTTCTCTATAAAGGATCAATTCTTAGCAACAAATGTCTTGCCTTCGGATCTGTGGTAGAAGGTGTACCCAATAGTCTCCTATGGGTATCCTATGAAGACACATTTCTCCGATCTAGGTTCGAGCTTATCAGGTTGAAGCTTTTTCACATAGGCATCGCAGCCCCAAACTTTAAGAAACGACAACTTTGTTTTCTTGCCAAACCATAGTTCATAAGGCATCGTATCAACGGATTTAGATGGTGGCCTATTTAACGTGAATGCAGCTGTCTCTAAAGCATAACCCCAAAACGATAGCGGTAAATCAGTAAGAGACATCATAGATCGCACCATATCTAGTAACGTACGATTACAACATTCGGGCACACCATTACGCTGTGGTGTTCCAGGTGGCGTGAGTTGCGAAACTATTCCGCATTGTTTCAAATGAAGACCAAACTCGTAACTCAAATATACTCATCCACGATCAGATCGTAGAAACTTTATTTTCTTGTTACGATGATTTTCCACTTCACTCTGAAATTCTTCAAACTTCTCAAATGTTTTAGACTTATGTTTCATCAAGTAGATATACCCGTATCTGCTCAAATCATCTGTGAAGGTGAGAAAATAATGATACCCGAAGTGAGCCTCAATATTCATCGGACCACATACATCAGTATGTATGATTTCCAACAAATCTGTTGCTCGCTCCATAGTTCCGGAGAACGGCGTTTTAGTCATCTTGCCCATGAGGCATGGTTCGCAAGTATCAAGTGATTCATAATCAAGTGATTCCAAAAGTCCATCAGAATGGAGTTTCTTCATGCGCTTTACACCAATATGACCTAAACGGCAGTGCCAGAAATAAGTTACACTATCATTATCAACTCCGCATCTTTTGGCTTCAATATTATGAATATGTGTATAACTAATATCGAGATTCATTAAAAATGGACCACTCTTTAAGGGTGCATGACCATAAAAGATATTACTCATATAAATAGAACAACAATTATTCTCTGATTTAAATGAATAACCGTCTCACATCAAACAAGATCCGGATATAATGTTCATGCTTAACGCTGGCACCAAATAACAATTATTCAGGTCTAAAACTAATCCCGAAGGTAGATGTAGAGGTAGCGTGCCGACGGCGATCACATTGACTTTGGAACCATTTCCCACGCGCATCATCACCTCGTCCTTAGCCAATATTATCTTAATCCGTAGTCCCTGTTTCGAGTTGCAAGTATTAGCAACAGAACTGGTATCAAATACCTAGGTGCTACTGCGAGCTTTAGTAAGGTACACATCAATAACATGTATAACACATATACCTTTGTTCACCTTGCCATCCTTCTTATCCGCCAAATACTTGGGGCAGTTCCTCTTGGAGATATTACTATTAAGTATAAATCGGCCATGAGGGGCCGGGTTATGCCCACAAGGAGTTAGTCATGTTTGAAGCCCGTGAAGACAAGAGGTATGGTGCTTTACAGAGGAGATCTAACATGAAGGCCCAGGGCCCAAAGGCAGATTAGGGCCCGTAGATAGAAACCGCCATATGATATGTAACTTATGTTGTAAGGCAAGGAAAGGTAGAAACCGAGCCGGGCACGTTTATGAGCCGGCCTCGGGATTCTGTAAACCGCCGGGCGTTAACCTGTGTATATAAATGGACGACCCGGCAGCGGTTTAGGGACAACAAACAATAACTCGAGAGCCAGGCAAAGCGGATTCGCTCCCTGGTCATCGAAACCCTAGCAATTCCATCACAATTGGAGTTGGCTTTTACCTTCATCGTAAGGGGCCGAACCAGTATAATTCCTTGCGTCCCTTGTTCGCTTTAACCCCTTTAAGCTAACCCGTCGCGATTGCTCCACGACTAAGTCCTTTCACTAGGACATCTGCCGTGACAAAATCACGACAGTTGGCGCCCACCGTGGGGCTATCGCATGATGGTTTCGAGATCTTGAATGGCAGCTTCGAAGGACTCAAGGGATACGTTGTGGGCTGGATGACCAAGAGTCGTCGCGGCAAGATCTACATCGACGACGCAGGCTGGGGCCCCGAGGCCGGCTCGATTGAGTACGGGTACCGGGTTCCCTTTGGCGGAATACATGTTTTCATTGGCAAGATCGGCGAACCGGACCCTGAGCCGGACATCTGCACCGACATCGTCTAGACGGCTCAGCGTGCAAAACTTGCCCGAGTTCAGCCTGCCGTAAAGTGTGCCTTCGTGGGAGCCATCCGCGGAGCAAAATCTGAGGATAGATCGGTATCTGGTGGCGAAACCGTCATTTACTCTAATGACGAGTCTTCAACCGGAGAGACCGAGTCGCTGTGTCAGCTGCATGATGGCCAGATTAGTGGTGGTTCCAATGGTGATAGTATTCCGAACCTCTCTGATCCACCGAGCCGTGTTGCGATTTTCATGGCCGGCACGCAGGCAGTGCAACATTCTTCTACCGCAGCGGCGATGATTTCCGGTTCAGCAGCTGCAACACCCGCCAGGGTGGGAGGCACTGCGCCAGCGCCTGTTCAGGTTTTGTCTGATTTATTCGACACTTTGGCAACGTTGCTAGCAGCTGAGGTTAATCCGACAGATCAGGATTAGCATAACACGGAAATTGCAAAGGTGAAGGATCAGATAGCTCAAGCTAAGATTGATCTGGCAGCAGAGAACACCAGGATGGCCGTAGAGCAGACCGAGTTAGAGGCACAGGCTTATCGGCTTATGCTGGATCAGAGCGCATCAAATGATGTCATGAGGAGAAGGCACCGATCTCACCTGCCTCCGGTTTACGAGGGAAGGAATCTCTTTAACACGCCAGGAGCGGGAACCAGCAACCAGCCAGTGGTAAACCGGGTGGAGGCACTGATACATCTCCAACGTATCTATAATTTTTTATTGCTACATGCTATATTATCTACTGTTTTGGACATTATTGGGCTTTATTATCCACTTTTATATTATTTTTGGGACTAACCTATTAACCGGAGGCCCAGCCCAGAATTGCTGTTTTTTGCTTGTTTTAGTGTTTCGAAGAAAAGGAATATCAAACGGAGCCCAAATGGAATGAAACCTTCGGGAACGTGATTTTCTCAACGAACAAGACCCGGGAGACTTGGACCCTACGTCAAGAAAGAAAAGAGGAGGCCACGAGGTAGGGGGGCGCACCTCCCCCCCAGGCGCGCACTCCATCCTCGTGGGCCCCCCTGTTGCTCCACCGACGTACTCCTTCCTCCTATATATATACCTACGTACCCCCAAACGATCAGATACAGAGCCAAAACCCTAATTCCACCGCCGTAACTTTCTGTATCCACGAGATCCCATCTTGGGGCCTGTTCCGGAGCTCCGCCGGAGGGGGCATCGATCACGGAGGGCTTCTACATCAACACCATAACCCCTCCGATGAAGTGTGAGTAGTTTACCTTAGACCTACGGGTCCATAGTTAGTAGCTAGATGGCTTCTTCTCTCCTTTTGGATCTCAATACAATGTTCTCCCCCTCTCTTGTGGAGATCTATTCGATGTAATCTTCTTTTTGCAGTGTGTTTGTTGAGACCGATGAATTGTGGGTTTATGATCAAGTCTATCTATGAACAATATTTGAAACTTCTCTGAATTCTTTTATGTATGATTGGTTATCTTTGCTAGTCTCTTTGAATTATCAGTTTGGTTTGGCCTACTAGATTGATCTTTCTTGCAATGGGAGAAGTGCTTAGCTTTGGGTTCAATCTTGCGGCGTCCTTTCCCAGTGACAGTAGGGGCAGCAAGGCACATATTGTATTGTTGCCATCGAGGATAACAAGATGGGGTTTTCACCATATTGCATGAGTCTATCCCTCTACATCATGTCATCTTGCTTAAGGCATTACTCTGTTTTTAACTTAATACTCTAGATGCATGCTGGATAGCGGTCGATGAGTGGAGTAATAGTAGTAGATGCAGGCAGGAGTCGGTCTACTTGTCTCAGACGTGATGCCTATATACATGATCATGCCTAGATATTCTCGTAACTATGCTCAATTCTGTCAATTGCTCAACAGTAATTTAAGTTCACCCACCATAGAATACTTATGCTCTTGAGAGAAGCCACTAGTGAAACCTATGGCCCCCGGGTCTATCTTTATCATATTAATCTCCTACTACTTAGTTATTTCCTTTGCTATTTACTTTGCCTTTATTTTACTTTGCATCTTTATCAAAAAAATACCAAAAATATTATCTTTATCATATCTATCAGATCTCACTCTCGTAAGTGGCCTTATAGGGATTGACAACCCCTATTTGTGTTGGTTGCGAGGATTTATTTGTTTTGCGTAGGTACGAGGGACTCGCGCGTAGCCTCCTACTGGGTTGATACCTTGGTTTTCAAAAATGAGGGAAATACTTACGCTACTTTGCTGCATCATCCCTTACTCTTCGGGGAAAACCAACGCAATGCTCAAGAGGTAGCAGGCACCTGGAACGGGGGCGCCGGTTCAGCCGCGCGCGGCGGATCCGCCTCGTCAGAACAATATCCTATCACAGCACGTCTCAACGCCCCCGGGTCATTACTCTAACCCGTTGGATAACAGCGTCGTCGCCGCTTCATGATTGGCAGCTCTCCCGATCGAAGGCGAGTCCCCAGTAGTAGTTGAAATACGACGGGCTAGAGAGCTCCTTCAGACTGCTCTGACCCAACAGCGGGCTTATTCGCACAGTTGTGAGAGGATTCATTCCACCCCCGCCCAAGTCGGAGCTACATCAGGCATATTGATGAACCAGCTGTATCAAGCAGTGCACGAAACCGTAACCCGCCACGAGGGCATAACCCGGCGGGTGGCGGTGCTAATGCCCAGGATGTGGTGGATCACGGTCGAGCACGTCGAGAAGCCGAGTTAGCAGCGCAATACGCGGCTCGTCAGCTTACTCCGGTTCGTCCGACCACTTTAGCGTAACCAGGTGTGGTTTTCAGTTCTTTGGAGGTGCCGTGTCTCACCCCTACCTTGCGTAACGTGCGGCTACCGAAGGACTTCAAGGGTCCTCGTAAGGTGCCCAATTACACTGCCGATTTACCCCTTGAATCATGGGTCGAGGGCTATGAGATAGCATTGGAGATGCTGGACGTGGATGATGCGGCATGTGCCAAGTACTTCACCATGATGCTGGAAGGAACAACATGTACTTGGCTGAAAAGTTTACCAGCTAACTCTGTTGGGTCATGGACTGAGCTAAAAAGCCGGTTTATCCAGAATTTCAAAGATACGTGCAAGCAGCCCATGTCAATTATGGATTTAGCCGCCCGTGTTCAGGAGGAAGGGGGGTCTACAACCCATTGGGTAAAGTGAGCCTTAGCTATTTTGCATTCATCAGACTGCATCAATGCTGATACAACAGTCTTGACGTTGGAAGGCAATTGCCGGATTACGCCGTTGAAACTGAAGTTGGGAAGGCTCAAGCGTCACTACAATGACATGGCAACGCTTATGGCAGCTCTGGTTAAGTATGCCGATTCAGACAATACCAAGGACCCTGAGTCCGAGGATGAAAAGCCGGGGAAGGGAAAGAAGAATGGCGGTGCCAAGGGGCAGTAGCATAACCCGGTGGGTCATGGGAACAACGGTAAGCGCAAGGCAGATAATAGTTTGGACTTTGTGGCTAACACCAACACCCAGGATAATTGTCAGCACCGCAAGGGTAAACTGCCCCAGCAGGGTGGAGGATCAGGTCCCAATCTTGAGCGCTTGTTAAATCAACCTTGCCCAAAGCACGGGTCGAAAGAAAGGCCAGCTACGCACCTTTGGAAGGATTGCTTCATTATGCGGGAGTTCAAAAATTCAAATCTCTTTCAACACGACCATGGACCGCCCGGCGGTTCAGGAGGCGGTTTTCATGGGCCGGGTTATGGTGGAGGCGGCTCCGGTTCAGGATTTCAGGGCAATCAAACTGGACATGGCAATCAAGGCAGTCAGGGTAACCAGGGCGGTTATAATCATCAGGGGAGTCAGCAGCAGCAACAATCGGGTTAACGGAGTAATCCAAAGCAGTTGAATAGTGGGAAGTACCATGTTTTCACCACTAGTTTATGTAAGCATGATCAGAAGCTTCATAAAATGGCAGTAAACTCCGTTGAACCGGCAGTTCCCCGTTATCTGCGCTGGTCTGAACAACCCATTTTGTGGAGTCGAGAGGATCATCCACCCCAGGTTGATAATCCGGGTCACCTGGCATTAGTGGTGGCACCTGAGGTTGGGGGGTACAAGTTCACCAAGGTACTCATGGATGGAGGGAGCAGTATCAATATCCTTTATTATGAAACCTTTCGTTGCATGGGGTTGACAGATAAAAATCTTAAACTGTCGAACACCATTTTTCACGGTGTGGTGCCTGGCAAATTGGTGTACCCAGTTTGTAAGATAGCTCTAGAGGTTGCTTTTGGAGATGATCATGATTCAAGATCAGAAACATTGACTTTTGAAGTGGTGAAAATCAAGAGCCCATATCATGCCCTGTTCGGACGGCCGGCTTATGCTAAATTCATGGCAAGGCCCTGTTATGTTTATCTGCAACTTAAGATGCTGGGTCATAAGGGGACCATCACAGCACATGGGAGCCGGAAGATTGCTTTAGAATGTGAAGAAGGTGATGCGGCTTATGCTGAATCAGTCTGTGCAACAGAGGAGTTGAAGTTCTACAAAGACAATGTTGATCCGGCAGATATGACTTCTCTGAAAAAGCCAACTACAGAGCATGATCCGGCCTTGAAGTTTAAATCGGCTAAGGAGACTAAACTGGTTGAATTTGTTCCTGACGATTCATCCAGGCAGTTCAGCATAAGCGCTAACCTGGATCCGAAATAGGAAAGCACGCTCATCGAGTTCATCCGTGAGAACCGAGACATCTTTGCATGGAAACCTTCTGATATGCCAGGTGTACCGAGGGAACTCGCTGAGCACACTCTTAATATAGATCCTAAGTTTAAACCGGTCAGGTAGTTTCTCCGCCGCTTCAATGAAGAAAGGCGCAAGGCTATTAGTGAGGAGGTAGCCCGGCTTTTGGCAGCAGAGTTTATTGTGGAGCTCTTTCACCCTGAGTGGCTAGCTAATCTGGTGCTGGTACTTAAGAAGAACGGCACTTGGCATATGTGTGTGGAGTACACAGATTTGAACAAGGCCTGTCCAGCTGATCCCTTTGCTCTCCCTTGTATTGATCAAATAATTGATGCTACGGCGGGTTGTCACCGTTTGTGTTTTCTGGACGCTTATTCTGGTTATCATCAGATCAAAATGGCAGTTAAGGACCAAGAAGACAACTTTCATAACTCCCTTTGGGGCCTTCTGCTATGTATCTATGCATTTTGGGCTCAAGAGTGCCCAGGCGACTTATCAGCGTTGTGTACAGAATTGTCTTCATAATCAGATTGGGCGCAATGTTCATGCTTATGTGGATGATATTGTGGTGAAGTCCAGAAAGGAGGAAACATTGATAGATGACTTGAAGGAGACTTTTGATAACCTCCGGGTTTATAAGATGATGCTTAATCCGACCAAATGTGTCTTTGGTGTATCGGTAGGAAAGCTCTTGGGTATTCTGGTGTCTAACAGGGGCATTGAAGCTAATCCGGAGAAGATCACAACTATTATGTCTCTGACTAAACCGGCGTGTATTAACGATGTTCAGCGGCTGGCGGGTCATATTGCAGCATTGAGCCGGTTTATCAGCCGTTTGGGAGAAAAGGCAATCCCTCTGTATCATATGATGAAGAAGACAGACCATTTCGTCTGGAGTGATGCTGCCACTGAAGCCTTTGAGAGTTTAAAGCGGCAGTTAGCTGAACCGCCTATCATTGTTGCTCCTGTTGATAAAGAGCCATTGTTGCTATATGTGGCTGCTAATGCCCGGGCTGTTAGTGTTGCTATTATTGTGGAGCGCAAGGAGGCCGGAAAGGAGTATCCGGTTTAACGGCCGCTTTATTACATCAGTGAGGTGCTTATTGAGTCCAAGAAGAGGTACCCACATTGGCAGAAGCTGGTGTATGGGGTTTTCATGGCAAGCCAGAAGCTCAAGCATTATTTTCAGGGTCATCCTATCACGGTGGTCAGTTATGCCCCCTTGGGGGATATCATCCAAAACAAGGAAGCAACTGGCCGGGTCGCCAAGTGGGCTATTGAGCTTGGGCCTCACGGGTTAAAATATATACCTCGTACAGCAATCAAGTCCCAAGCACGTGTGGATTTCATCAACGACTGGACAGAGTTGCAGGCACCAGAGGAAAAGCCATATAACACTTATTGGACTATTCATTTTGATGGGTCCAGACAATTGGAGGGCTCGGGGGCTAGAGTCATATTAACTTCCCCATGAGATGATAAGTTTTTGTTATGTTCTCCGTTTAATGTTCCCTTGCACTCACAATGCAGCTGAATATGAGGCCTTGCTCCATGGTCTTAGGATGGCTAAGGAAATGAATTTAAGCCGGGTTAAGTGTTTTGGTGATTCGGACATGGTAGCTCAACAGGTGTCTGCCACTTGGGATTCCAAGGATCCACTCATGGCAGCGTATCAACGAGAGGTAGACATAGTGGCTGGTCATTTCAAGGGTTATCAGGTTGACCATATAGACCGATGAAAGAATGAAGCGGCGGATGCTTTAAGGCGCTTAGGCTCTCAACGTAAACCGGTGCCGCCCAATGTCTTTTTGGATGTGCTACATAATCCGTCGGTCAAGTTACCTACAGAGGAGGATTTGGCTGTTCCTGACCCGGAGGCTCAGTTAGTGGCAGCTCTTCATGTTATCCCAGATTGGACGGTCCCATACTTGGCGTATATGAACCAGGGAGAGTTACCGGAGGATGAAACTTTGGCCCAGCAGATAATCCGGCGATCCAAGTCAATGACCATTATCAATGGGGAGTTGCATCATTGCAGCGTAATAGGGGCGTTTCAGTATTGTGTGTCTCCTCAGGAAGGCTGTGAGATTTTGCGTGAGATCCACGAAGGAGATTGTGGTCACCACGTTGGTTCAAAATCCTTGGTAGCTAAGGCCTTTCGGCACGGCTTCTATTGGTTGAGGGCTCATGCTGACGTTGAGGATTTAGTAAAGCGGTGTGATGGTTGTCAGAAGTTTGCACGCCGCGCTCATGTTCCGGCTCAAGAATTAAGGATGATTCCAATCACTTGGCCGTCTGCAACTTGGGGGTTGGATATGGTTGGGCCCTTTTAAGAGGTCCAAGGATAAGAAGACCCACCTTTTGGTGGCGGTTGATAAGTTCACCAAGTGGGTGGAGGCAGAGCCAGTCAGTAAGTGTGATGTAGCTACGGCGGTTCAATTCATCAAAAAGGTGATATTCCGTTTTGGTTTTCCACACAGCATCATAACCGATAATGGTACTAATCTGTCCAAAGGTGCTATGGAAGAATTTTGTCAACGTGAGCACATCCGGCTTGACGTGTCATCAGTGGCTCACCCCCAATCTAATGGTCAAGCAGAGAGAGCCAATCAAGAAATTTTGAGAGGCATCAAGCTCCGGCTTATGGTTCCTTTAAAGCGGACGCCGGGTTGTTGGGTGGAGGAGTTACCTTCTGTGTTATGGAGTTTCAATACCACACCGAACAGATCTACGGGTTACACGCCTTTCTTCATGGTTTACCGAGCAGATGCGGTTCTCCCTAGTGACATCCGTCATGACTCGCCCCGTGTGGCAGATTATGTTGAAGCTGATAATGAGAAAGCACGTCAGGATTCACTGGACCTATTAGATGAGGAGCGTGATATTGCAGTGGCTCATTCGGCGATTTACCAGCAAGACCTGCGACATTATCACAGCCGCTGGGTTAAAACCAGAACTTTTCAAGAATGTGATCTGGTGCTCCGGCTCATCCAGGATCAGACTAATATGGACAAGTTGTCCCCACCTTGGGAAGAACCTTTTGTGGTCAGCAAAAATCTACACAATGGATCATACTACCTTATCGATGTTCGAGAGCACAAATACTCACGTAAATCGGAGGAAGAGACCCAGCGGCCGTGGAATATAGCTCATCTTCGGCCTTACTATACTTGAGCTACAGGCTCTTCTTATGTACATATTTATGACAATGTATATATTATGATCAATATAATAAACCGGAGCCTCAGCTAAAGCGGGGTCTCTGTTGTTTTTATTACATCATGTGTGGTTACATGGGGGCTTCTGTTTATAAAGCGGAGTTCTATTTCCCATTGATCCGGTTTATAAGGCCACATATATCAAAGGAAATCACTTGGGGGCTTGGTCATATTCGAACCATAGCTACACCTCTTGATTGGCATAAGGCCATTAGGAAAATCACTTGGGGGCTTGGTTGTATTTGAACCATAGCTACACCTCTTGATCGGCCTAAAGGCCAATAGGAAATCATGTGGGGCCAAAGAGAGTGTTGCAGCAGCACAACTCAAACATAGGCACCCACTGAGCACAGCTCAAATGTTGCTTGGGGGCTCTTTGCTTCACAAAGAACAACGAGCTTACACCCTTGCAATAGGCTATCAAGCCAGGCTTGGAAGCCAGATGTATTCACCTAAAACCCCGGGTTATCCAGACTTTTTAAGTAAGCCACTCCGTCCAGGTAATCCTGGTATGACCCACCGAATGTTTGACAAGTCAATCTCATAGACCCTGAACTTGTTAAAGTTAAAACAACGATTGGTTAATGTGAGGTCCGTCTTAAAAGGCTTCGAAAAATGGTTTAACTCAGTGGCCCGCAGCCCATGAAAAGCCTCGATTTAGGGCCTGGCAGCCCATGAAAAGCCTTGCATGTTCTTTTTGTGCTTTTATTTGACAAGTTTTTTCTCCTTTGTTGTGATTTTTAATATCTTAGGATAAACCGGCGTTTATTGACCCGAGTTGGCTTTCAACGATAAGTTGTTATTACATGAACAATTATAATCCGGGGTTTATTGGCCCGGTCTGGTTTTGATTACAAGTCGCCAGCATTATATATGGATACACCGGTGTTTATTATAACCCGGTACGGTTTTACCATAAACCGGCAAAACATGGGAGGAGTTATCAATACCCAAGATTTGGGTTATAGCCCTAAATATACAAAAGTTGGTCAACCAACAGTGTGATTCAATATCACAGGTATCATGTCTTTCATCTTTGATTATTTTCAAAGTACAACCTTGGTTATAAACCCCGGCTATATAATTGGGCATCATGACCCGTCCAGCGGTAAACCGCCAAGACACTTTCAAACTTCTTGTATGCAGGAATAGTTTGCATAACACCGCTACGGATTATGAATATAATATATCCTAAAGCAGGATGGATTAACAGTATCAGGCAACATAAATAGGTGCGATGGCATAGCAGACCAAGTATTTTGAACTAGCCTATTACAAGGCGCTTTAATGCCCACAAAGAATAATTGTTTTCAACAAGTGTGGCAGTACGCAGAAAGCTAAACCGGCCTCCGGATCATGACTCGTCACCAGGCTGACTTGAAGGCTGTGGGTCGTCTTGCGCTGGTGCATCCTCCTCCTCCTCTGTACCCAGTGGCTGGAAGTCAATGGTTGCCCAATCGAACCCAGTTAAGGCTTGGAAAACAGCTTCATCACTTATAAGGTTGGAGGGGTCAACATCAGGGGCATAGGTGTGCTTACTGATTGGTAGAATAAGATCCTCTACATCATGTGTTGGCACAGGATATCTTTTATGATCAGAATCATAAACCGGCTAATAGTGAGAGAGATCTGTTTCCTCAGCCAATTTGCTCGCTAAGGGGCGCATTTCCCTTATCAACCTTCGAAGATCGTCATTGTTAAACTCTGAACCGTCCTCCTTTACGCGAGGGTAGCCGCTGCCTATATCCGATGTTTCAAGATCTGGTATCCATGCCTTATCCTGGATTAGCGCAGTCAGCGCACCTGACCTTGCAGCTGATCTTTTTAGTTCGTCCAACCGGGCAGGTGATACGTCTCCAACGTATCTATAATTTTTGATTGTTCCATGCTATTATATTACCAACCTTGGATGTTTTATATGCATTTATATGCTATTTTATATGATTTTTGGGACTAACCTATTAACCTAGAGCCCAGTGCTAGTTTCTATTTTTTCCTTGTTTTAGAGTGAGGGAGTCCTGGATTAGGGGGTGTTCGGGTAGCCGGACTATACCTTCAGCCGGACTCCAGGACTATGAAGATACAAGATTGAAGACTTCGTCCCGTGTCCGGATGGGACTTTCCTTGGTGTGGAAGGCAAGCTTGGCGATGCGGATATTTAGATCTCCTACTATTGTAACCGACTTTGTGTAACCCTAACCCTCTCCGTTGTCTATATAAACCGGAGGGTTTTAGTCCGTAGGACAACTTCATCATACAACAATCATACCATAGGCTAGCTTTTAGGGTTTAGCCTCCTTGATCTCGTGGTAGATCTACTCTTGTACTACCCATATCATCAATATTAATCAAGAAGGATGTAGGGTTTTACCTCCATCAAGAGGGCCCGAACCTGGGTAAAACATCATGTTCCTTGCCTCCTATTACCATCCGGCCTAGACGCACAGTTCGGGACCCCCTACCTGAGATCCGCCGGTTTTGACACCGACATTGGTGCTTTCATTGAGAGTTCCTCTGTGTCGTCGCTTTTAGGCCCGATGGCTCCTCCGATCATCAACAACGATGCAGTCCAGGGTGGGACTTTTCTCCCCGGACAGATCTTCGTCTTCGGCGGCTTCGCACTGCGGGCCAATTCGCTTGGCCACCTTGAGAAGATCGAAAGCTACGCCCCTGGCCATCAGGTCAGGTTTGGAAGCCTAAACTACACGGCTGACATCCGCAGGGACTTGATCTTCGACGGATTCGAGCCACAGCCAAGCGCGCCGCACTGTCTCGATGGGCATGATATAGCTCTGCTACCGAACAGCGCCTTGGAGGCCGCACACGCATCGGTTCCAACCATTGATTCGGAGCCTACTGCGCCGGTCGAGGATCAGAGGTTGGACGCTGCCTCAGGGGCTGCGATCTCAGAGGTGATCGTGCCAAACTCCAGCCCCGCACTCCGCATGGCCTGTGACTCCGAAGAGCCGGATTCCTCTCCGAACTCCGAGCCCCCCACGCCCCTGCCGATCGAATCCGATTGGGCGTCGATAATGGAGTTCACCGCCGTGGACATCTTTCAGCACTCGCCCTTCGGTGACATCCTGAATTCTCTAAAGTCTCTCTCTTTATCAGGAGAGCCCTGGCCGGACTACGGTCAGCAAGGTTGGGATATGGACGATGAAGAAATTCAAAACCCACCCACCACCCACTTCGTAGCCACTGTCGACGACTTAACCGACATGCTTGACTTCGACTCCGAAGACATCGACGGCATGGACGATGATACAGGAGACGAACAAGAACCAGCACCTGTAGGGCGCTGGAAGGCCACCTTGTCGTATGACATATATATGGTGGACATTCCAAAGGATGGAGATGGCGATGGAACAGCGGGGGACGATACCTCTAAGAAACAGCCCAAGCGCCGGTGTCAGCGGCGCCGCTCTAAATCCCGCCAAAGCAAAAAACGGTTATTCCAGCACGGGAGATAATACTACTCCGGATAGCGCTGAAGAACACCCCCTCCAGCAAGATTCAGCACAGGAGGACAGAGAAGCCAGCCCTCACGAGAGGGCGGCGGACCAAGAGGTTGAGGACGATAATTATACGCCTCCCTCCGAAGACGAGGCAAGCCTCGATGACGAAGAGTTCTTCGTGCCAGAGGATCCTGCCGAACAAGAGCGTTTTAAGCGCAGGCCTACGGCCACGGCAAGCAGCCTCAAGAAAAAGCAGCAACAACTTAGAGCTGATCAGGATTTGCTAGCTGACAGATGGACTGAAGTCCTTGCGGCCGAAGAGTATGAACTCGAACGCCCCTCCAAGAGTTACCCAAAGCACGGGCTGCTACCTCGACTAGATGAGGAAGCACCTACATCACCAGCGCATGACATGGCCGACCGGCCACCTCGTGGCCACGACAGAGAGGCCTCTCGGCCCTCCACTCAAGCCATGCCCCGGCGCCGCGTCAAGCATACTAAGGCACGGGAAAATGCGCCCGACCTGCGCGACATACTGGAGGACAAGGCAAGGCAAACAAGATCGATCTACGGATTGCGGAGGCGCCCCACGGCACGTGACGGTGATCGTCACTCCGGATGCAATGAATCCGGCCGGGCCGAACTCAATAGACAAAGCTCCTTCGAGCTGCGTCGTGATATAGCCCAATACAGAGGCGCCGCACACCCACTATGCTTCACAGATGAAGTAATGGATCATAAAATCCCTGAGGGCTTCAAACCCGTAAACATTGAATCGTACGATGGCACAACAGATCCTGCGGTATGGATCGAGGATTATCTCCTTCATATCCACATGGCCCGCGGTGATGATCTACACGCCATCAAATACCTCCCACTCAAACTTAAGGGACCGGCCCGGCATTGGCTTAACAGCTTGCCAGCAGACTCAATCAGTTCTTGGGAGGACCTGGAAGCCGCATTCCTTGACAACTTCCAGGGCACTTATGTGCGACCACCGGACGCCGATGACCTAAGCCACATAATTCAGCAGCCAGAGGAATCGGCCAAGCAATTCTAGACATGGTTCCTAACAAAGAAAAACCAGATAGTCAATTGTCCGGACGCAGAGGCCTTAGCGGCCTTCAAGCATAATATCCGTGATGAGTGCCTTGCCCGGCACCTGGGACAGGAAAAGCCAAAATCTATGGCAGCCCTCACGACACTCATGACCCGCTTTTGCGTGGGAGAAGACAGCTGGCTAGCTCGCAGCAACAATTTAACCAAGAACCCTGGTAATTCGAATACCAAGGACAAAAGCGACAGGTCTCGTTGGAACAAACAAAAGCGCCGCGTTAATAGCGACAGCAACGATGATACGGCAGTTAATGCCGGATTCCGAGGCTACAAATCCGGTCAACAGAAAAAGCCATTCAAAAGAAATACTCAGGGCCCGTCTAGTTTGGACCGAATACTCGACCGCTTGTGCCAGATACATGGCACCCCGAAAAGCCAGCCAATCACACCAACAGGGATTGTTGGGTGTTCAAGCAGGTAGGCAAGTTAAGAGCCGAAAACAAAGACAAGGGGCTGTATAGAGACAACGAGGAGGAGCCCAGGCCGCCGAACAACGATGGACAGAAGGGATTTCCCCCGCAAGTGCGGACGGTGAACATGATATACGCAACCCACATCCCCAAGAGGGAGCGGAAGCGTGCGTTACGGGACGTATATGCGATGGAGCCAGTCGCCCCAAAGTTCAACCCATGGTCCTCCTGCCTGATCACCTTTGATCGAAGGGACCACCCCACTAGCATCCGTCATGGTGGCTTCGCCGCATTGGTTCTAGACCCAATCATTGATGGATTTCATCTCACAAGAGTCCTCATGGACGGCGGCAGCAGCCTGAACCTGCTTTACCAGGATACAATGCAAAAAATGGGCGTAGATCCCTCAAGGATCAAGCCCACCAAAACGACCTTTAAAGGCGTCATACCAGGTGTAGAAGCCAACTGTACAGGCTTAGTCACACTGGAAGTGGTCTTCAGATCTCCGGATAACTTCCCAAGCGAGGAGTTAATCTTCGCCATAGTCCCGTTCCGTAGTGGCTATCACGCACTGCTCGGGCGAACCGCATTCGCAAAATTCAACGTGGTACCGCACTATGCATACCTCAATCTCAAGATGCCAGGCCCTAGAGAAGTAATCACGGTCAATGGGAACACTGAACGCTCCCTCCGAACGGAGGAGCACACGGCAGCGCTCGCAGCAGAAGTACAAAGCAGCCTCTCTAGGCAGTTCTCCAGTTCGGCCTTCAAAAAGCCGGACACTGTCAAGCACGCTCGGAGTACCCTACAACAAGACCGCCTGGCACGTTCTGAGCTAGCGTAGCAATGCGGCCCCAACCCTAGCCCTCGCGATATAGCGAAACCAGTGCTTCGCGTACATAACTACGCTCTTGAAATACCATCGGCACAGGGGAAGGGGCACTATCACGGCACGCCCGAAATACGGCTTAAACCGCACCAGGGGCTGCCGGATTCCTTTTTTTTCTTTTTTTCTCTTACTCTCAGGACTCCATACTTCGGATGACCCGTTCGGCAATTCAACTGCGGCACAAACGATGCAAGATCCAGGAAAGTAGACAAGCCACGCCGCATTATGGAACTCCCAGGTGGTCTCTATTGCGAGCAGTATACCTATTTTTTAATACAATTCCGCGGCCTGCCACTGGCCAGGACATGTTAAATAGTCCAATTTCTTTTGCTTACCGCACTATTTGTATCGTTCCGCTTTCGTAGCAGCCTTTCTGTAAACAATGCATAGCTTTTTGTCTATTTTTTGCATTATCCTCTTTTTATATATATGTTTATCAATAACATGTTGCATCCGTACACTGTGGTACGGCAAAAATACGCCAGGGGCTTCAGTACCCATCAATATGGCGTGAGAAGTCCGTACACTTTCACAAGTGCGGCACCCCGAACTTATAGCACTATATGCATCGGCTCCGAATCATGATTTGGGTCAATAGTTGGGTTTTCCCAGCTCCTATGTTTTGGTGCCTTACGTTCTGCTATATCGGCTAAGGTAGCACTAGGAGAACTACTGCGATTGTGCCCCAGTTGAGCTGGGCTGAGCACCTCAGTAGAGAAAGCTAAAACTGACTGTCATGATGAGGCGAGAGACCGGCCGCTGTTCGAGAGGTTTTTAGAGTCCTTAAAGACTTATGCCGCTTCGAGCGAGGAACCGGCTTTGTCCGGCCAAGGCGTGGATAGCGCCCCGAACTCGGTCTTCCGAATACTAGGGGCTTCGCCGAAATTTAAAATTATAGAGTTCTATGGCTAAGTGAGAGTGTTCAAGCATTATAGTCCGATTGCCTTGTTCGTTGTGCTGAGCGCCTCCCTCGACGGACCCAATCATGGGAAAAAGAGCGCTCAGGTTTATCCCGAACACCCCAGCACTAGTGGCATGGGGGTAGAAGCCGACGACTGGCCATCTCTCAATTTTTTGATAAACAGCCACACAGAAAGTAATATTATAAATTCAAGCATTGTTTAGCTCATATGAACAAGTTTTCAGCGCACAGGATAACACGAGCGAGTTCATTCAAAAATTACATCCTTGGTACATTCATCCGCCATAAGGCGGGCACCAGCCAGAACATCCTTGTAATAGTTCTCAGGCTTGCGATGCTCCTTCCCCGGCGGCGGCCCGTCCCACACAAGCTTCTCACCGTCCAACTTACCCCAGTGCACCTTTGCACGGGCAAGGGCCCTACGGGCACCTTTGATGCAGACGGAGCACTTGATGACCTCGAGCCTTGGACAAGCCTCCACCAGCCGTCGCACCAGTCCGAAGTAGCTCCCAGGCAAGGCCTCTCCAGGCCACAGCCGAACTATGAAGCCCTTCAGGGCCTGTTCGGCCGCCTTGTGGAGCTCGACCAGCTGCTTTAGCTGGTCGCTCAAGGGCACAGGGTGTCCGGCCTCAGTGTACTGAGACCAGAACACCTTCTCCGTCGAGCTGCCTTCCTCGGCTCGGTAGAATGCGGCGGCATTGGATACGCTGCGGGGAAGATCTGCGAATGCCCCTAGAGAGCTCTGGATTCGGGTAAGTAACAAGTAGTTTACTTTTATATGTCTGCTTTGCATAGAGAATGCCTTAACCGCCGCTATCTTTTTCACCGCATCCAATTCCTGGAGGGCCTTCTGGGCTTCGGCCTTGGCAGATTTGGCAGTTTTAAGGGCCGCAGCAAGCTCGAACGCTCGCGTCTTCGAGTCGAGCTCCAAACTCTCATGTTTTTCCATGAGAGCCTGAAGCTTTTGCTGCACCTCGCCGACCTGCACCTCAAATTTCTCCCGCTCAGTGCGCTCCGTGGCCGCTCTCTTCTTGGCCTCGGATAGCACCTGCTTGAGGGTCGCCACCTCAGTTGTGGCTCCTACAATAAGCAGTATACTCCTGTCATTTTTTGCAATTGCGTCTTCTTATAGGCATTTTTTTATTAGGTATCTCTTACCTTCTTTCTCCTCGAGCTGCCGTTTGGCAAGGCCGAGCTCTTGCTCGGTCCGCTCGAGGCCCTGCTTCAGGGCACCCACCTCCGCAGTCAGTGCGGCGGTGGCCACCAGCGAAGCCTGCATACATATATTGACTCCTTTTTTAGTTAGACTCCTGCGATATTTAATAGATCCTCTATTCGGCTTTTCTTTCTGAACGCCAAACAGAGCATCAGGGGCTACTGTCTATGCGGTAATATTTTTACATATTTTTACTTACCTCAAAGCCTGTTAGAAGGCTAACACAAGCTTTACTCAGTCCGCTTTTGGCGGACCGAACCTTCTGGACCACCGTACTCATAATGGTATGGTGCTCCTCGTCGATGGAGGCACCCTTAAGAACCTCCAGCAGATTGTCCGGTGCCTCCGGTTGGGCGGAGGACGCCGGCTCAATAGGCTTGCTCCTCTTGGCAGGAGTTAGCCTGCCGCGGTCCGGAACCGTTGATGATTCCGGCGCGGTGTCCGGCTTAAAGCCGGACTTGGAGCCCTGGGGGGTCTTGTCCCCTTTACTCCTGGAGTCCGGGAGGTCGCCTCGCGGCTCCTCCTGGACCACCTCCTCTTGCCCCGGAGCTTGTCGCGACGCCACTTCGGCGTCATCCGCAACACTGGGGGAGGCAGCGGGCGGAACTGAATTCACGTCCGATGAATCCAGGGAGCCGCTCGACGACTCGTCGAGCCCGTCCTTGGGAGGGCTGCATGATTATATTCGACATTAGGGAAAGCTGTGCAACAAAAGGAATATCATGAGTTACTCTGGTATCCGAACACTTACGATTTCGCCGGACGATTGGCCCTGTCCGGCCACTCCTCTTCGTCCTTGTCGGTGTCGGGGGCGTAGTCCGGCGGAGGGGTTTTCCTCTTCTTGGACCCCTCAGCCTCCCCCTACTGGGGTGGCCTTCCTCTTCTTTCCTCCCCCCGCTGGAGGGGGAGAGGTTTCTTCTTCCTGCTCCTCGTCTTCACGGGAGGAGTGCGTCTTGGACTCGTCGGACGACGAGTCCGACACCACCACATGCCGGGAACTCTTTCGAGTCCCCGTGGCCTTCTTCTCCTGCACCACATAAGGTGCCGGAACCAGCAACTTCACTAGGAGAGCAGGGGCTGGGTCTTTGGGCAAGGGAGCCGGACAGTTAATCAGTCCGGACTTCTCCTGCCAATCCTGTCAAAGGTAAGGGAGTTTAGATACCGCATAGAGTCAAACTATGAAAAAACTCAACATCCTGTAAAAGATGAAAATATCTTACCTCGCCAGCAGGACGCTGCGAGCTGAATCCACGGTCTTCGGAGGCGGATGTGGGAGCCTCGGCGCCTTTGGTTAGCCCCTTCCAGGCATCTTCGTACGTCGTGTCGAAGAGCCTGCTCAGAGTTCGATGCTGCGCCGGGTTGAACTCCCACAAATTGAAGTCCCGTTCTTGACACAAAAGGATCCGGCAGACGAGCATGACCTGGACTACGTTGACAAGCTTGAGCTGCTTGTTCACCAGGGACTGGATGCATTTTTGCAGTCTGGTCACCTCTTCTTCGTCACCCCATGACAAGCCCGTCTCCTTCCAGGACGTGAGCCGCGTAGGGGCTCCGGATCGAAATTCAGGGGCTGTGATCCACTTCGGATCGCGTGGCTCGGTGATATAAAACCACCCTGACCACCACCCCTTCAAGGTCTCCACAAAGGAGCCCTCGAGCCATAGGATGTTGGCTATTTTGCCCGCCATGGCACCTCCGCACTCCGCCTGGTTGCCGCGCACCACCTTTGGCTTGACGTTGAAGGTCTTGAGCCAGAGGCCTAAATGGGGGCGGATGCAGAGGAAAGCCTCGCACACGACGATAAACACCGAGATATTGAGGATGAAGTTCGGGGCCAGATCGTGGAAATCTAGGCCATAATAGAACATGAGCCCGCGGACAAATGGGTGGAGAGGAAAACCCAGTCTGTGGAGGAAGTGGGGAAGAAATACTACCATCTCATGGGGCCTTGTGGTGGGGAGAAGCTGCCCCTCCTCAGGAAGCCGGTGCGCGATGTCTTTGGACAGGTATCTGGCCTTCCTTAGCTTTTTGACATGGCCCTCCGTGATGGAGGAGACCATCCACTTGCCTCCCGCTCCGGACATTGTTGGAGAAGGTTGAGGTAGGAAGTGCGGGCTTGGGCGCTGGAGCTCGAGTGCGCAGAAGATGGATAGGCAAAGGAGGAAGAAGGCGTAGGTAAAAAGGTGGATCCTTATCCCCTTATATGAGCGGATGCGACTATGCGTCCCCACAAGCCTAGTAAAACTCGCTTGCCTCCCAAGCGCCGTGATAAATGGCATGGTGGGGTTACCCATGTCCGTATGGATGAGAATCCTGTAAATGGGGGACACGATCTCTGCTTTGACAAGACATGCCAAGGAAACCGCCTCGCAAAACACGCTAAGGTGGAAAAGTGAAAACGATTCGAATAAAGGCTTAGCCGTAGTGTGATGTCACGCCGCGGAATACGTCAGCAGATTAGATTTGTGTTAATATTATTCTCTTTGTGGCAATACGTGGAAATTTATTTTGCAGAGCCAGACACTACTCTTGGTGTTTACAAACTTTTATGAAGAATTTGGAGGAGGAACCTGCCTTGCAATGCCGAAGACAATCTACGCGCCGGACTCGTCGTCATTGAAGCCTGGTTCAGGGGCTACTGAGGGAGTCCTGGATTAGGGGGTGTTCGGGTAGCCGGACTATACCTTTAGCCAGACTCCAGGACTATGAAGATACAAGATTGAAGACTTTGTCCCGTGTCCGGATGGGACTTTCCTTGGCATGGAAGGCAAGCTTGGCGATACGGATATTTAGATCTCCTACTATTGTAACTGACTTTGTGTAACCCTAACCCTCTCCGGTGTCTATATAAACCGGAGGGTTTTAGTCCGTAGGACAACTTCATCATACAACAATCATACCATAGGCTAGATTTTAGGGTTTAGCCTCCTTGATCTCGTGGTAGATCTACTCTTGTACTACCCATATCATCAATATTAATCAAGCGGGACGTAGGGTTTTACCTCCATCAAGAGGGCCCAAACCTGGGTAAAACATCGTGTTCCTTGCCTCCTGTTACCATCCGGCCTAGACGCACAGTTCAGGACCCCCTACCCGAGATCCGCCGGTTTTGACACTGACATAGAGCATCGCAGAAAAGGAAAATCAAACAGAGTCCAATTGACCTGGAACTTCACGGAACTTATTTTTGGACTAGAAGAAGCCCACAGAGTATCAGAGATGGACCAGAAGAGTCCCGGGATGCCCACGAGGGTGGGGGGCGCGCCCACCCCCCTGGGCGCGCCCCTTGCCTCGTGGACAGCTCGGAGATCCACCGACATACTTATTCCTCCTATATATATCCATATACCCTCAAAACTTCGGGGACGAGAATAAATCGGGAGTTCCGCCGCCAGAAGCCTCCGTAGCCACCGAAAACCAATCTAGACCCGTTCCGGCACCCTGCCGGAGGGGGGACCCCTCACCGGTGGCCATCTTCATCATCCCAGCGCTCTGCATGACGAGGATGGAGTAGTCCACCCTCGGGGCTGAGGGTATGTACCAGTAGCTATGTGTTTGATCTCTCTCTCTCTCTCTCGTGTTCTTGAGGTGGTACGATCTTGATGTATCGCGAGCTTTGCTATTATAGTTGGATCTTACGATGTTTCTACCCCTCTACTCTCTTGTAATGGATTGAGTTTTCCTTTGAAGTTATCTTATCGGATTGAGTCTTTAAGGATTTGAGAACACTTGATGTACGTCTTGCATGTGCTTATCTGTGGTGACAATGGGATATCACGTGATCCACTTGATGTATGTTTTGGTGATCAACTTGCGAGTTCCGTGACCTCGTGAACTTATGCATAGGGTTTGGCACACGTTGTTGTCTTGACTCTCCGGTAGAAACTTTGGGGCACTCTTTGAAGTTCTTTGTGTTGGTTGAATAGATGAATCTGAGATTGTGTGATGCATATCGTATAATCATACCCACGGATACTTGAGGTGACATTGGAGTATCTAGGTGACATTAGGGTTTTGGTTGATTTGTGTCTTAAGGTGTTATTCTAGTACGAACTCTATGATAGCTTTGTGTTATTTTACTATGGACTCTTGAATAGATCAATCAGAAAGTATAAGTTTGAGGTGCTTTCGTACCCTACAATAATCTCTTTGTTTGTTCTCCGCTATTAGTGACTTTGGAGTGACTCTTTGTTGCATGTTGAAGGATAGTTATGTGATCCAATTATGTTTTTATTGTTGAGAGAACTTGCACTAGTGAAAGTATGAACCCTAGGCCTAGTTTCCATGCATTGCAATACCGTTTGTGCTCACTTTTATCATTAGTTACCTTGCTGTTTTTATATTTTCAGATTACAAAAACCTTTATCTATTATCCATATTGCACTTGTATCACCATCTCTTCGCCGAACTAGTGCACCTATACAATTTACCATTGTATTGGGTGTGTTGGGGACACAAAAGATTCTTTGTTATTTGGTTGCAGGGTTGCTTGAGAGAGACCATCTTCATCCTACGCCTCCCACGGATTGATAAACTTTAGGTCATCCGCTTGAGGGAAATTTGCTACTGTCCTACAAACCTCTGCACTTGGAGGCCCAACAACGTCTACAAGAAGAAGGTTGTGTAGTAGACATCAAGCTCTTTTCTGGCGCCGTTGCCGGGGAGGTTATATCTTTAGATCTTGCAATCGAATCTTTTTGTTTCTTGTTTTAGCACTAGTTTAGTTTATAAAAGAAAACTACAAAAAAATATGGAATTGAGTTTGCCTCATACGCTTCATCTTTTTAATATCTTTAGTGAGTATGATGGAAAGGAAAATTGTGCCAAAGTGTTAGAAGAAGAATGCATTAAAATGTTTGGCACTAAATCTTTGAATGATGAACATGATTGCAATGTTATTAGTATGAACTCTTTGAATATCCATAGTACTAATGATGATTGCACTAGTCATGATGAGAATGTCTCTTATAAGCATGTCGATTTTTGTGGAGTGCATAGAGTTTGCAACTACACACCAATTAGGGAAGATAGATTTTGCAAGAGGCATAAGTACTTAGAAACTAAATGGTTGCAAGAAAGGCTAGATGTTTGTGCTGAAAATTTAAATTTTCTTAGCCGTACTTGTTAACTTTGCAATGAACGTGGTAATTTAACCATCCGATGTAAATTATTTCATGATCTAATCGTTTCCAAAATTTGTGATGACTTGATTTACCTTTCACATCATAATGAACTTAGTTTGCTTATGGGTTATGAAGAAATGAAACGTATAACTAACTATCTTCTAGTATTTGCCCATGATAAACTTCTTGATTTTGATCTAGAGGAAATTTATATGTATTGTGCGGTGAATTGTATTGAAAATCCTTATATTGCCAATTACATAAAGAAAAGAAAAGAAATAGAAGATGAAGAGAATACTAATGAAAGGTAAGAGACTTACCAATATCCTCCTATTATTTCTTATGATGAATCACGTAACGAGGAGGAGCCTTCTATTCGACCAATCTCATTAATAAGGAGCTCCAAAAATAGGGTTGATCCCACACATGATGTGAAGAAGAAAAAGAAAAGACAGAGAAGCAAAGGTAAAAAGGTATCTCTCCCAAATGATGTTGCTCCTATTACTCCTTGTGATGATGATAATTGCTATACTATTGTTGCTATCCATACTATTAATGATGAGAGTGATTATGCTTATGATATGAAAAGGCCCAAGATTGGGGATGCTATGTTTGATGAAGATGATGTTTTTGAGAATATATTTGCTGCAATTAATGTTTGTCCCAAGCTTGGGGGTGTTGCGTTTAATGAAGATGATATTTTTAGTCTCCCAAGTTTTGATATGCAAATTTATAATGATTATAGCATGCCTCCTACTTATGATGATTATATTGATGAAAGTGGGTTTGGAAGAGTATCAACTTTAGGAAGTAATGATCCCACTATTTTGGAGGATGTTGAATCTTATTTTGATAATTATGAAAGTGGATTTGGAGAGGTCATGACTTTATTTAGTAATGATTCTACTATCTTGGAAGGGGTTTCAATTGATTATGATGAGAACAAAGTTGCTACTTATGATGATTATTGTGATGACACGTATGCTATAAAAAGTAGTGATGATTATATTTATAAAACTTGTCATGATTATGATTACCCATTTTCTGAATATTACTCTTTTAATGTGGAAACAATTTATAGTATTCAAGTCCCTTATGATACTCCCACTATTCCGAATGAGAAGAATTTTGCTTATGTGGAGAGTAGTAAATTTTCTATGCTTGTAGATCATGAAAAGAATGCTCTATGTGATGGTTATATTGTTGAATTCATTCATGATGCTACTGAAAGTTGTTATGATGGAGGAATATATATATATATATGATTGTAGGCATTGCAATAATATCAAGTTTCCTCTCTATGTGCTTAAAATCTTGAAGTTATGCTTGTTTTGCTTTCCTATGCAAGTTGATTCTTGTTCCCACAAGTTGTTTGCTCACAAAATCCCTATGCATAGGAAGTGGGTTAGACTTAAATGTGCTAGTCATATTCTTCATGATGCTCTCTTTATGTTTCAATTCTTATCCTTTATGTGAGCATCATTGAAATCATCATGCCTAGCTAGGGGCGTTATACGATAGCGCTTGTTGGGAGGCAACCCAATTTTATTTTTGCTCCTTGCCTTTTTTTCCTGTTTAGTAATAAAATTAATCATCTATCCTCTGTTATGATTGTGTTTTTTTATGTTCTAATTAGTGTTTGTGCCAAGTAAAGCCTTTAGGATCTTCTTGGGTGATTGTTATTTGATCTTGTTGTAAAAAACAGAAAGTATGCGCTCACGAGAATAGTTTTCATTTTTTACCAGAGAGCGATAAAATACCAATTCCGCTTGCAGTAGATTAATAAACAAATTTCCTAGTACTTCCTAATTTGTAAGTATTTTTGGAGTTACAGAAGTATTTGAATCCTACAGATTACTACAGACTGTTCTCTTTTTGACAGATTCTGTTTTCTATGCGTTGTTTGCTTATTTTGATGAATCTATGAGTAGTATCGGAGGGTATGAACCATAGAGAAGTTGGAATACAGTAGATATTACACCAATATGAATTTAGAATGAGTTCACAACAGTACCTAACTGGTGATTTATTTTCTTATACTAACGGAGCTCACGAGATTTTCTGTTTAAGTTTTGTGTTGTGAAGTTTTCAAGTTTTGGGTAAAGATTTGATGGGGTATGGAACAAGGAGTGGCAAGAGCCTAATCTTGGGGATGCCCATGGAACCACAAGATAATCTAAGGACACAAAAAAGCCAAATCTTGGGGATGCCCCGGAAGGCATCCCCTCTTTCGTCCTCATCCATCGGTAACTTTACTTGGAGCTATATTTTTATTCACCACATGATATGTGTTTTGCTTGGAGCGTCATTTTATTTTCTTTTGTTTTGGTTGTTGTTTGAATAAAATAACAAGATCTGAAATTCTTAAATGTTGGAGAGTCTTCACATAGTGGCATCATTATTCGACTACTCATTGATCTTCACTTATATCTTTCGGAGTAGTTTGTCATTTGCTCTAGTGCTTCACTTATATCCTTTCAGAGCACGATGGTGGTTTTATTTTGAAGAAATATATGAACTCTCATGCGTCACCTATATTATTTTGAGAGTCCTAAACAGCATGGTAATTTGCTTTGGTTATGAATTTAGTCCTAATATGATGGGCATCCAAGAAGGATATAACAAAAACTTTCATATAAAGTTTATTGAATACTATGAGAAGTTTGATGCTTGATAATTGTTTTGAGATATGAAGATGGTGATATTAGAATCATGCTAGTTGAGTAGTTGTGAATTTGAGAGATACTTGTGTTGAAGTTTGTGATTCCCGTAGCATGCACGTATGGTGAACCGTTATGTGATGAAGTCGGAGCATGATTTATTTATTGATTGTCTTCCTTATGAGTGGTGGTCGGGGACGAGCGATGGTATTTTCCTACCAATCTATCCCCCTAGGAGCATGCGCGTAGTACTTTGTTTTGATAACTAATAGATTTTTGCAATAAGTATGTGAGTTCTTTATGACTAATGTTGAGGATTATATGCACTCTCACCCTTCCACCATTGCTAGCCTCTCTAGTATCGCGCAACTTTCGCCGGTACCTTAAACCCACCATATACCTTCCTCAAAACAGCCACCATACGTACCTATCATGGCATTTCCATAGCCATTCCGAGATATATTTCCATGCAACTTATCACCGTTCCATTTATTATGACACGCTCCATCATTGTCATATTGGTGTGCATGATCATGTAGTTGACATTGTATTTGTGGCAAAGCGACCGTTCATAATTCTTTCATACATGTCACTCATGAGTCATTGCACATCCCGGTACACCGCCGGAGGCATTCACATAGAGTCATATTTTGTTCTAAGTATTGAGTTGTAATTGTTGAGTTGTAAGTAAATAAAAGTGTGATGATCATCATTTTTAGAGCATTGTCCCAAGTAAGGAAAGGATGATGGAGTCTATGATTCCCCCAATAGTCGGGATGAGACTCCGGACTAAAAAAAGAGAGGCCATAAAAAAAAGAGAAAAGGCCTAAATAAAAAGATGAGAGAAAAAGAGAGAAGGGCAATGCTACTATCCTTTTACCACACTTGTGCTTCAAAGTAGCACCATGATCTTCATGATAGAGAGCCTCATATTGTAACTTTCATATACTAGTGGCAATCTTTCATTATAGAACTTGGCTTGTATATTCCAATGATGGGCTTCCTCAAAATGCCCTAGGTCTTCGTGAGCAAGCAAGTTGGATGCACACCCACTAGTTTCTTTTGTTGAGCTTTCATACACTTATAGCTGTAGTGCATCCGTTGCATGGCAATCCTGACTCACTCACATTGATATCTATTGATGGGCATCTCCATAGGCCGTTGATACGCCTAGTTGATGTGAGACTATCTTCTCCTTTTTGTCTTCTCCACAACCACCATTCTATTCCACCTATAGTGCTATGTCCATGGCTCAGGCTCATGTATTGCGTGAAGATCAAAAAAGTTTGAGAACATCAAAAGTATGAAACAATTGCTTGGCTTGTCATCGGGGTTGTGCATGATTTAAATATTTTGTGTGATGAAGATAGAGCATAGCCAGACTATATGATTTTGTACGAATAGCTTTCTTTGGCCATGTTATTTCGAGAAGACATGATTTCTTTGTTAGTATGCTTGAAGTATTATTGTTTTCATGTCAATATTAAACTTTTGTCTTGAATCTTATGGATCCGAATATTCTTGCCACAATAAACAAGATTACATGGATAAATATGTTAGGTAGCATTCCACATCAAAAATTTTGTTTTTATCATTTACCTACTCGAGGACGAGCAGGAATTAAGCTTGGGGATGCTGATACGTCTCCAACCTATCTATAATTTTTGATTGTTCCATGCTATTATATTATCAACCTTGGATGTTTTATATGCATTTATATGCTATTTTATATGAATTTTGAGACTAACCTATTAACCTAGACCCCAGTGCCAGTTTCTGTTTTTCCTTGTTTTAGAGTATCGCAGAAAAGGAAAATCAAACGGAGTCCAATCGACCTGGAACTTCACAGAACTTATTTTTGGACCAGAAGAAGCCCACAGAGTATCAGAGATGGACCAGAAGAGTCCCGGGCTGCCCACGAGGGTGGGGGCGCCAACCCCCTGGGCGCGCCCCCTGCCTCGTGGACAGCCCGGAGATCCACCGACGTACTTATTCCTCCTATATATATCCATATATCCTAAAAACTTCAGGGACGAGAATAGATCGGGAGTTCCGCCGCCAGAAGCCTCCGTAGCCACCGAAAACCAATCTAGACCCGTTCCGACACCCTACCAGAGGGGGGACCCCTCATCGGTGGCCATCTTCATCATCCCGGCGATCTCCATGACCAGGAGGGAGTAGTCCACCCTCGGGGCTGAGGGTATGTACCAGTAGCTATGTGTTTGATCTCTCTCTCTCTCTCTCTCTCTCGTTTTCTTAAGGTGGTACGATCTTGATGTATCGCGAGCTTTGCTATTATAGTTGGATCTTATGATGTTTCTCCCCCTCTTCTCTCTTGTAATGGATTGAGTTTTCCCTTTGAAGTTATCTTATAGGATTGAGTCTTTAAGGATTTGAGAACACTTGATGTACGTCTTCCATGTGCTTATCTGTGGTGACAATGGGATATCACGTGATCCAGTTGATGTATGTTTTGGTGACCAACTTGCGAGTTCCGTGACCTCATGAACTTATGCATAGGGGTTGGCACACGTTTTCGTATTAACTCTCTGGTAGAAACTTTGGGGCACTCTTTGAAGTTCTTTGTGTTGGTTGAATAGATGGATCTAAGATTGTGTGATGCATATCGTATAATCATTCCCACGGATACTTGAGGTGACATTGGAGTATGTAGGTGACATTAGGGTTTTGGTTGATTTGTGTCTTAAGGTGTTACTCTGGTACAAACTCTATGATAGATCGAACGGAAAGAATAGCTTCGTGTTATTTTACTACGGACTCTTGAATAGATTGATCAGAAAGAATAACTTTGAGGTGGTTTCGTACCCTACAATAATCTCTTCGTTTGTTCTGCGCTATTAGTGACTTTGGAGTGACTCTTTGATGCATGTTGAAGGATAGATATGTGATCCAATTATGTTATTATTGTTGAGAGAACTTGCACTAGTGAAAGTATGAACCCTAGGCCTTGTTTCCACGCATTGCAATACCGTTTGTGCTCACTTTTATCATTAGTTACCTTGCATTTTTTATATTTTCAGATTACAAAAACCTTTATCTACTATCCATATTGCACTTGTATCACCATCTCTTCGCCGAACTAGTGCACCTATACAATTTACCATTGTATTGGGTGTGTTGGGGACACAAGAGACTCTTTGTTATTTGGTTGTAGGGTTGGTTGAGAGATATGATGACCCACAAGTATAGGGGATCTATCGTAGTCCTTTCGATAAGTAAGAGTGTCGAACCCAACGAGGAGCAGAAGGAAATGATAAGCGGTTTCCAGCAAGGTATTCTCTGCAAGTACTGAAATAAGTGGTAACAGATAGTTTTGTGATAGGATAAATTGTAACGAGCAACAAGTAACAAAAGTAAATAAAGTGCAGCAAGGTGGCCCAATCCCTTTTGTAGCAAAGGACAAGCCTGGACAAACTCTTATATAGAGAAAAGCATTCCCGAGGACACATGGAAATATCATCAAGCTAGTTTTCATCACGCTCATATGATTTGCGTTCGATACTTTGATAATTTGGTATGTGGGTGGACCGGTGCTTGGGTACTGTCCTTACTTGGACAAGCCTCCCACTTATGATTAACCTCTATTGCAAGAATCCGCAACTACAACAAAAGTATTAAAGTAAACCTAACCATAGCATGAAACATATGGATCCAAATCAGCCCCTTACGAAGCAACGCATAAACTAGGGTTTAAGCTTCTGTCACTCTAGCAACCCATCATCTACTTATTACTTCCCAATGCCTTCCTCTAGGCCCAAATAATGGTGAAGTGTCATGTAGTCGACGTTCACATAACACCACTAGAGGAGAGACAACATACATCTCATCAAAATATCGAACGAATACCAAATTCACATGACTACTAATAGCAAGACTTCTCCCATGTCCTCAGGAACAAACGTAACTACTCACAAAGCATATTCATGTTCATAATCAGAGGGGTATTAATATGCATATAGGATCTGAACATATGATCTTCCACCAATTAAACCAACTGGCATCAACTACAAGGAGTAATTAATACTACTAGCAACCTACTAGCACCAATCCCGGACTTGGAGAAAAGAATTGGATACAAGAGATGAACTAGGGTTTTTAGAGGAGATGGTGCTGATGAAGATGTTGGTGGAGATTGCCCTCTCCCGATGAGAGGAGCGTTGGTGATGACGATGGCGATGATTTCCCCCTCCGGGAGGGAAGTTTCCCCAGTAGAACACCCCTGCCGGAGCCCTAGATTGGATCCGCCAAGGTTCCGCCTCGTGGCGGCGGAGTTTCGTCCGAGAAGATGGCTTCTTATTTTTTCCCATCGAAAGACTTAATATAGCAGAAGATGGCCACCGGAGGGCCCACAAGGTAGGGGGCGCGCCCAGGGGAGTAGGGCGCGCCCCCACCCTCGTGGGCAGGGTGTGCCCCCCTGGTGAATCTCTTCCACCGAGTAATTTTTATATATTCTGAAAACGTCTTCCGTGAAGTTTCAGGACTTTTGGAGCTATGCAGAATAGGTCTCTAATATTTGCTCCTTTTCCAGCCCAGAATCCTAGCTGCCGGCATTCTCTCTCTTTATGGAAACCTTGTAAAATAAGAGAGAATAGGCATAAGTATTGTGACATAATGTGTAATAACAGCCCATAATGCAATAAATATCGATATAAAAGCATGATGCAAAATGGACGTATCAACTCCCCCAAGCTTAGACCTCGATTGTCCCCAAGCGAAAGCCGAAATCAAAAAATATGTCCACATGTTTAGAGATAGAGGTGTCGATAAAAAAATAAAATACGGACATGAGGGCATCATAATCATTCTTAGAACAGCAACTTATATAATTCTTGTCATATGATTTCTTATGCTAAAGTAATAATTCAATCACAATTTCAAGTATGAGTCATAAACTTCATTGAAAACTAACAAGATGTAATCTCAGTCATTGGAGCAATTGCAATTTATCATAACATAGGAAAGAGTCAACATAAGAGTTTTTCAGCAAGTCCACATACTCAACTATCATATAGTCTTTCACAATTGCTGACACTCACACAATACTTATGGGTATGGAGTTTTAATCGAACACAGAGAAAGATATAAGGACTTATAGTTTTGCCTCCCAACGTTTTACCTCAAGGGTAATGTCAACGGTAATAGTTCATGAAAACTCACATCCAATTAGCCATATATACCATGATCTTTCCAACATATTGTGCTTGCCAAAGGATAAAATGTAAAAAGGAAGGGTCAAGATCACCATGACTCTTATGCAATGTAGGAGACAAAAGTAAAAGATAAGCCCTTCGCAGAGGGAAGCAGAGGTTGTCATGCGCTTTTATGGTTAGATGCACAAAATCTTAATGCGAAAGAACGTCACTTTATATTGCCACTTGCGATATGGACCTTTATTATGCAGTTTGTCGCTTTTATTTCTTCCATATCGCACGATTGTATAAAGTTTATTTTCTCCCACACTAATAAGTCATACATATTTAGAGAACAATTTTTATTGCTTGCACCGATGACAACTTACTTAGAGGATCTTACTCAATCCATAGGTAGGTATGGTGGACTCTCATGGCAAAACTGGTTTAAGGGTATTTGGAAGCACAAGTACTATCTCTACTTGGTGCGATGAATTTGGCTAGCACGAGGGGGAAAGGCAAGCTCAACCATGTTGGATGATCCATGACAATATAATTTATTTCAGATGTAAGAAAACATAACCGATTATGTTGTCTTCCTTGTCCAACGTAAACTCTTTGGCATGTCATATTTTAATGAGTGCTCGCATACATAAAAGATGTCCAAGATAATATATCTATATGTGAAGACCTATCTTTCTCTATTACTTCCTATTAATTGCAACGATGATCAAAACTATGTTTGTCAACTCTCAACAACTTTTATTCATCATACTTTTTGTATGTGAGCTCATTACTCTCCATAAGACTCACATGATCTCTTTGTTTCTTTTTATTTCTTTCTATTTTCTTTTAGTCCCTTAGGATCATGGCAAAATAATCAAGCCCTTGACTCAACACTAATCTTTATTATATAGCTCGCGGACTCGATTACATAGAAGGATTACAAAGCAAAACTCACGACTAGATCATACTAAGAACTTTTATTCTACTAGATCAAGATATTACGAAAAGGATCGAACTAAGGAAAACGGTAAAGATAAAAGTGATGGTGATACGATACCGGGTGATAACCCACAAGTATAGGGGATCGCAACAACTTTCGGGGGTAGAGTATTCAACCCAAATTTATTGATTCGACCCAAGGGGAGCCAAAGAATATTCTCAAGTATTAGCAGTTGAGTTGTCAATTCAACCACACCTGGAAACTTAGTATCTGCAGCAAAGTGATTAGTAGCAAAGTAATATGATAGTGGTGGTATCAGCAACAAAAGTAAAGACAGCAAAAGTAATGTTTTTGGTATTTTGTAGTGATTGTAACAGTAGCAGCGGGAAAGTAAATAAGCGAGAACCAGTATATGGAAAACTCGTAGGCACCGGATCAGTGATGGATAATTATGTCGGATGCGGTTCATCATGTAACAGCCATAACATAGGGTGACACAGAACTAGCTCCAATTCATCAATGTAATGTAGGCATGTATTCCGTATATAGTCATACGTTCTTATGGAAAAGAACTTGCATGACATCTTTTGTCCTACCCTCCCGTGGCAGTGGGGTCCTATTGGAAACCAAGGGATATTAAGGCCTCCTTTTAATAGAGAACCAGAACAAAGCATAGCACATAGTGAATACATGAACTCCTCAAACTATGGTCATCACCGGGAGTGGTCCCGATTATTGTCACTTCGGGGTTGCCGGATCATAACACATAGTAGGTGACTATGGACTTGCAAGATAGGATCAAGAACTCACATATATTCATGAAAACATAATAGGTCCAGACCTGAAATCATGACACTCGGGCCCTAGTGACAAGCATTAAGCATAGAAAACTCATAGCAACATCAATCTCAGAACATAATGGATACTAGGGATCAAACCCTAACAAAACTAACTCGATTACATGATAAATCTCATCCAACCCATCACCGTCCATGTCGGTGTACTAGAATAGGGGTACTCTAGTATCCCGAACTTATGCACGGGCGGTCGCAGCATCCCGCGGCAAGGCTTGCCGGTTGTCCACCAAGACCCTCCGTGGCTACTTTGGAGCCATTCAAGAACAAAGTACTTAAACCAAGGCCCCGGCAAGAGGAGCTTGCTGTTGGGGAATGTTGCAGAAAACAAAAATGTTCCTACTCATTTCACCAAGATCCATCTAGGAGTTCATATAGCAACGAGCCATCGGATGCATCTACATACCTTTGTAGATCGGGTGCGGAAGCGTTCAAAGGAACGGTGATGATGTAGTCGTACACGACGTGATCCAAATCACCGATGACCAAGCGCCGAACGGACGGCACCTCCGCGTTCAACACACGTACGGGACGGGAGACGTCTCCTCCTTCTTGATCCAGCAAGGGGGAAGGAGAGGTTGATGCAGATCCAGCAGCACGACGGCGTGGTGGTGGATGCAGGGCGTCACAGTAGCAGGGCTTCGCCTATACTATGAGAGAGAGACGTAACGGGGAGAGAGGGAGGCGCTAGGGGATAGTGTATCAAGTCCCTCCTCTCCCCCACTATATATAGGAGGGCCAAAGGGGGGGTGGTGCGCAGCCTAGGAGATCCAATCTCCTAGGTGCGGCGGCCAAGGGGAGGTTTCCCTCCCCCCCAAGGCACCTCGGGGTGCCTTCCACTAGTGGGACTCCTCCCCCATGGAAACCCTAAGCGCATGGGCCTAGTAGGGCTGATGCCCTTGGCCCATCTAGGCCAAGGCGCACCCCCTACAGCCCATGTGCCCCCCCGGGACAGGTGGCCCCAATCGGTGGGCCCCCGGGACCCCTCCGGTGGTCCCGATACAATACCGATAACCCCGAAACTTGTCCCGATGGCCGAAACATCACTTCCTATATATAATTCTTTACCTCCGGACCATTCCGGAATTACTCGTGACGTCTGGGATCTCATCCGGGACTCCGAACAATATTCGGGTTACTGCATATACATATCTTCACAACCCTAGCGTCACCGAACCTTAAGTGTGTAGACCCTACGGGTTCGGGAGACAAGCAGACATGACAGAGACGATTCTCCGGTCAATAACCAACAGCGGGATCTGGATACTCATGTTGGCTCCCACATGCTCCACGATGATCTCATCGGATGAACCACGATGTCGAGGATTCAATCAACCCCGTATGCAATTCCCTTTGTCAATCGATACGTTACTTGCCCGAGATTCGATCGTCAGTATCCCAATACCTCGTTCAATCTCGTTACCGGCAAGTCACTTTACTCATGCCGTAATGCATGATCCCGTGACCAGACACTTGGTCACTTTGAGCTCAATATGATGATGCATTACCGAATGGGCCCAGTGATACCTCCCCGTCATACGGAGTGACAAATCCCAATCTTGATCCATGTCAACCCAACAGACACTTTCGGAGATACCCGTAGTATACCTTTATAGTCACCCAGTTACGTTGTGACACTTGGTATACCCAAAGCACTCCTACGGTATCCGGGAGTTACACGATCTCATGGTCTAAGGAAAAGATACTTGACATTGGAAAACTCTAGCAAACGAACTATACGATCTTGTGCTATGTTTAGGATTGGGTCTTGTCCATCACATCATTCTCCTAATGATGTGATCTCGTTATCAATGACATCCAATGTCCATAGTCAGGAAACCATGACTATCTGTTGATCAACGAGCTAGTCAACTAGAGGCTTACTAGGGACATGTTGGTGTCTGTTATTCACACATGTATTACGATTTCCGGATAACACAATTATAGCATGAATAAAGACAATTATCATGAACAAGGAAATATAATAATAATACTTTTATTATTGCCTCTAGGGAATATTTCCAACAGTCTCCCACTTGCACTAGAGTCAATAATCTAGTTACATTGTGATGAATCGAACACCCATGGAATTCTGGTGTTGATCATGTTTTGCTCTAGGGAGAGGTTTAGTCAACGGATCTGCTACATTCAGGTCCGTATGTACTTTACAAATCTCTATGTCTCCATTTTGAACATTTTCACGAATGGAGTTGAAGCGACGCTTGATGTGCCTTGTCTTCTTGTGAAACCTGGGCTCCTTGGCAAGTGCAATAGCTCCAGTGTTGTCACAAAAGAGTTTGATTGGCCCCGACGCATTGGGTATGACTCCTAGGTCGGTGATGAACTCCTTCACCCATATTGCTTCATGTGCTGCCTCCGAGGCTGCCATGTACTCCGCTTCACATGTAGATCCCGCCACGACGCTCTGCTTGCAGCTGCACCAGCTCACTGCTCCACCATTCAACATATACACGTATCCGGTTTGTGACTTAGAGTCATCCAGATCTGTGTCGAAGCTAGCGTCGACGTAACCCTTTACGACGAGCTCTTCGTCACCTCCATAAACGAGAAACATTTCCTTAGTCCTTTTCAGGTACTTCAGGAAATTCTTGACCGCTGTCCAGTGTTCCTTGCCGGGATTACTTTGGTATCTGCCTACCAAACTTACGGCAAGGTTTACATCAGGTCTGGTACACAGCATGGCATACATAATAGAACCTATGGCTGAGGCATAGGGGATGACACTCATCTCTTCTATTTCTTCCGCCGTGGTCGGACATTGAGCTGAGCTCAATTTCACACCTTGTAACACAGGTAAGAACCCCTTCTTAGAATGATCCATATTGAACTTCTTCAATATCTTATCAAGGTATGTGTTTTGTGAAAGACCTATGAGGCGTCTTGATCTATCTCTATAGATTTTGATGCCTAATATATAAGCAGCTTCTCCAAGGTCCTTCATTGAAAAACTCTTATTCAAGTAGGCCTTGATGCTGTCCAAGAGTTCTATATCATTTCCCATCAACAGTATGTCATCTACATATAATATGAGAAATGCTACAGAGCTCCCACTCACTTTCTTGTAAACGCAGGCTTCTCCATAAGACTGTGTAAACCCAAACGCTTTGATCATCTCATCAAAGCGAATGTTCCAACTCCGAGATGCTTGCACCAGCCCATAAATCGAGCGTTGGAGCTTGCACACCTTGTCAGCATTCTTAGGATCGACAAAACCTTCCGGCTGCATCATATACAATTCATCCTTAAGGAAACCATTAAGGAATGCCGTTTTGACGTCCATTTGCCATATCTCATAATCGTAGAATGCGGCAATTGCTAACATGATTCGGACGGACTTTAGCTTCGCTACCGGTGAGAAAGTCTCATCGTAGTCAACCCCTTGAACTTGTCGATAACCCTTAGCGACAAGCCGAGCATTATAGATGGTCACATTACCATCCGCGTCTGTCTTCTTCTTAAAGATCCATTTATTCTCTATGGCTCGCCTTTCAACGGGCAAGTCAGTCAAAGTCCATACTTCGTTTTCATACATGGATCCTATCTCGGATTTCATGGCTTCTAGCCATTTGTCGGAATCCGGGCCTGCCATCGCTTCTTCATAGTTCGAAGGTTCACCGTTGTCTAACAACATGATTTCCAAGACAGGGTTGCCGTACCACTCTGGTGCAGAACGTATCCTTGTGGACCTTCGAATCTCAGTAGGAGCTTGATCAGAAGTATCTTGATCATTATCATTAACTTCCTCTCTAGTCGGTGCAGGCACCTCAGGAACATTTTCTTGAGTTGCGCCATTTGCCGGTTCAAGAGGTAATACTTCATCAAGCTCTACTTTCCTCCCACTAACTTCTTTCGAGAGAAACTCTTTCTCTAGAAAGGACCCATTCTTGGCAACAAAGATCTTGCCTTCGGATCTGAGGTAGAAGGTGTACCCAATAGTTTCTTTTGGGTATCCTATGAAGACGCATTTTTCCGACTTGGGTTCGAGCTTCTCAGGTTGAAGTTTCTTCACATAAGCATCGCATCCCCAAACTTTTAGAAATGACAGCTTAGGTTTCTTCCCAAACCATAATTCATACGGTGTCGTCTCAACAGATTTCGACGGAGCCCTATTTAAAGTGAATGCGGCAGTCTCTAACGCATAGCCCCAAAAAGATAGCGGTAAATCAGTAAGAGACATCATAGACCGCACCATATCCAATAGAGTGCGATTACGACGTTTGGACACACCGTTACGTTGAGGTGTTCCAGGCAGCGTGAGTTGTGAAACTATTCCACATTTTCTTAAGTGTGTACCAAATTCGTGACTCAAGTATTCTCCTCCACGATCTGATCGTAGAAACTTGATTTTCCTGTCACGTTGATTCTCAACCTCACTCTGAAATTCCTTGAACTTTTCAAAGGTTTCAGACTTGTGTTTCATTAAGTAGACATACCCATATCTACTTAAGTCATCAGTGAGGGTGAGAACATAACGATAGCCACCGCGAGCCTCAACACTCATTGGACCGCACACATCAGTATGTATGATTTCCAATAAGTCGGTTGCTCGCTCCATTGTTCCTGAGAACGGAGTCTTGGTCACTTTACCCATAAGGCATGGTTCGCACGTGTCAAATGATTCATAATCAAGAGACTCTAAAAGTCCATCTGCATGGAGCTTCTTCATGCGTTTGACACCTATGTGACCAAGGCGGCAGTGCCACAAGTATGTGGAACTATCATTATCAACCTTACATCTTTTGGTACTCACATTATGAACATGTGTAGCATTATGTTCGAGACTCATTAAGAATAAACCATTCACCATAGGAGCATGACCATAAAACATATCTCTCATATAAATGGAACAACCATTATTCTCAGATTTAAATGAGTAGCCATCTCGAATTAAACGAGATCCCGATACAATGTTCATGCTCAAAGCTGGCACTAAATAACAATTATTGAGGTTTAAAACTAATCCCGTAGGTAAATGTAGAGGCAGCGTGCCGACGGCGATCACATCGACCTTGGAACCATTCCCGACGCGCATCGTCACCTCGTCCTTCGCCAGTCTCCGTTTATTCCGCAGCTCCTGCTGTGAGTTACAAATATGCGCAACGGCACCGGTATCAAATACCCAGGAGTCACTACGAGTACTGGTAAGGTACACATCAATTACATGTATATCAAATATACCTTTGGTGTTGCCGGCCTTCTTGTCCGTTAAGTACTTGGGGCAGTTCCGTTTCCAGTGACCCTTCCCTTTGCAATAAAAGCACTCTGTCTCAGGCTTGGGTCCATTCTTTGGCTTCTTCCCGGCAGCTTGCTTGCCGGGCGCGGCAACCTCCTTGCCGTCCTTCTTGAAGTTCTTTTTACCCTTGCCTTTCTTGAACTTAGTGGTTTTATTGACAATCAACACTTGATGTTCCTTCTTGACTTCTACCTCCGCTGATTTCAGCATAGAGAACAACTCAGGAATGGTCTTTTGCATCCCCTGCATGTTGAAGTTCATCACAAAGCTCTTGTAGCTTGGTGGAAGCGACTGGAGGATTCTGTCAATGACCGCATCATCCGGGAGATTAACTCCCAGCTGAGACAAGCGGTTATGTAACCCAGACATAGTGAGTATGTGCTCCCTGACAGAACTATTTTCCTCCATCTTACAGCTGAAGAACTTATCGGAGACTTCATATCTCTCGATCCGGGCATGAGCTTGAAAAACCATTTTCAGCTCTTCGAACATCTCATATGCTCCATGTCTCTCAAAACGCTTTTGGAGCCCCGGCTCTAAGCTGTAAAGCATGCCGCACTGAACGAGGGAGTAGTCGTCAACACGTGTCTGCCAAGCGTTCATAACATCTTGGTTCTGTGGGACGGGTGGATCACCTAGCGGTGCTTGTAGGACATAATCTTTCTTGGCAGCTATGAGGATGATCCTCAGGTTCCGGACCCAGTCCGTATAGTTGCTGCCATCGTCTTTCAGCTTGGTTTTCTCTAGGAACGCGTTGAAGTTGAGGACTACGTGGGCCATTTGATCTACAAGACATAGTGTAAAATATTTTAGACTAAGTTCATGATAATTAAGTTCATCTAATCAAATTATTAATGAACTCCCACTTAGATTAGACATCCCTCTAGTCATCTAAGTATTACATGATCCGAGTTAACTAGACCGTGTCCGATCATCACGTGAGATGGACTAGTCAACGTCGGTGAACATCTTCATGTTGATCGTATCTTCTATATGACTCATGCTCGACCTTTCGGTCTTCTGTGTTCCGAGGCCATGTCTGTACATGCTAGGCTCGTCAACACCCGTTGTATGTGAACGTAAGGATCCAACACACCCGATCATCACGGCGTGCTTAGAAACGACGAACTTTAGTAACGGTGCACAGTTAGGGGAGAACACCTCTTGAAATTGTTATGAGGGATCATCTTATTTACTACCGTCGTTCTAAGTAAACAAGATGCAAAAACATGATAAAAATCACATGCAATCAAATAATAAACGTGACATGATATGGCCAATATCACATAGCTCCTTTGATCTCCATCTTGGAGCTCCATGATCATCCTGTCACCGGCTTGACACCATGATCTCCATCATCGTGTCTCCATGAAGTTGCTCGCCAACCATTACTTCTACTACTATGGCTAACGCGTTTAGCAATAAAGTAAAGTAATTTACATGGCGTTTCTCGATGACACGCAGGTCATATAAAAGAATAAAGACAACTCCTATGGCTCCTGCCAGTTGTCATACTCATTGACATGCAAGTCGTGATTCCTATTACAATAGCATGAACATCTCATACATCACATATAGATCATTCATCATTCATCACAACTTTGGCCATATCATATCACAAACCACTTGCTGCAAAAACAAGTTAGACGTCCTCTAATTGTTGTTGCAAGTTTTACGTGGCTGATTTAGGGTTCTAGCAAGAACGTCTTCTTACCTATGTTTAAGCCACAACGTGATTTGTCAACTTCTATTTACCCTTCATAAGGACCCTGTTCATCGAATCCGCTCCAACTAAAGTGGGAGAGACAGACACCCGCCAGCCACCTTATGCAACTAGTGCATGTTAGTCGGTGGAACCGGTCTCACGTAAGCGTACGTGTAAGGTTGGTCCGGGCCGCTTCATCCCACAATACCGCTGAAGCAAGAAAAGACTAGTAACGGCAAGAAAGTTGACAAATCTACGCCCACAACTCATTGTGTTCTACTCGCGCAAGAAGAACTACGCATAGACCTAGCTCATGATGCCACTGTTGGGGAACGTTGCAGAAAACAAAAAATTTCCTACTCGTTTCACCAAGATCCATCTAGGAGTTCATCTAGCAACGATCCATCGGATGCATCTACATACCTTTGTAGATCGCGTGCGGAAGCGTTCAAAGGAACGGTGATGATGTAGTCGTACACGACGTGATCCAAATCACCGATGACCAAGCGCCGAACGGACGGCACCTCCGCGTTCAACACACGTACGGGACGGGAGACGTCTCCTCCTTCTTGATCCAGCAAGCGGGAAGGAGAGGTTGATGAAGATCCAGCAGCACGACGGCGTGGTGGTGGATGCAGGGCGTCACAGTAGCAGGGCTTCGCCTATACTAAGAGAGAGAGACGTAACGGGGAGAGAGGGAGGCGCCAGGGGCTAGTGTATCAAGTCCCTCCTCTCCCCCACTATATATAGGAGGGCCAAAGGGGGGGTGGTGCGCAGCCTAGGAGATCCAATCTCCTAGGTGCGGCGGCCAAGGGGAGGTTTCCCTCCCCCCCAAGGCACCTCGGGGTGCCTTCCACTAGTGGGACTCCTCCATGGAAACCCTAGGCGCATGGGCCTAGTAGGGCTGGTGCCCTTGGCCCATCTAGGCCAAGGCGCACCCCCTACAGCCCATGTGCCCCCCCGGGACAGGTGGCCCCACCCGGTGGGCCCCCGGGACCCCTCCGGTGCTCCCGGTACAATACCGATAACCCCGAAACTTGTCCCGATGGCCGAAACAGCAATTCCTATATATAATTCTTTACCTCCGGACCATTCCGGAACTACTCGTGACGTCCGGGATCTCATCCAGGACTCCGAACAATATTCGGGTTACTGCATATACATATCTTCACAACCCTAGCGTCACCGAACCTTAAGTGTGTAGACCCTACGGGTTCGGGAGACAAGCAGACATGACCGAGACGATTCTCCGGTCAATAACCAACAGCGGGATCTGGATACTCATGTTGGCTCCCACATGCTCCACGATGATCTCATCGGATGAACCACGATGTCGAGGATTCAATCAACCCCATATGCAATTCCCTTTGTCAATCGATACGTTACTTGCCCGAGATTCGATCGTCGGTATCCCAATACCTCGTTCAATCTCGTTACCGGCAAGTCACTTTACTCATGCCGTAATGCATGATCCCGTGACCAGACACTTGGTCACTTTGAGCTCAATATGATGATGCATTATCGAGTGGGCCCAGTGATACCTCCCCGTCATACGGAGTGACAAATCCAAGTCTTGATCCATGTCAACCCAACAGACACTTTCGGAGATACCCGTAGTATACCTTTATAGTCACCCAGTTACGTTGTGACACTTGGTATACCCAAAGCACTCCTACGGTATCCGGGAGTTACACGATCTCATGGTCTAAGGAAAAGATACTTGACATTGGAAAACTCTAGCAAACGAACTATACGATCTTGTGCTATGTTTAGGATTGGGTCTTGTCCATCACATCATTCTCCTAATGATGTGATCTCGTTATCAATGACATCCAATGTCCATAGTCAGGAAACCATGACTATCTGTTGATCAACGAGCTAGTCAACTAGAGGCTTACTAGGGACATGTTGGTGTCTGTTATCCACACATGTATTACGATTTCCGGATAACACAATTATAGCATGAATAAAGACAATTATCATGAACAAGGAAATATAATAATAATGCTTTTATTATTGCCTCTAGGGCATATTTCAAACACTTGCCGGGAAGGAAACGAGACCCTGGCAAGAGGAGCTTGCCGGGAAGGCCAATTGAGGCATGCAAGACCCCGACAAGAGGAGCTTGCCGGGAAGGCCCACCAAGGCATATCAAGGAAACTTGCCGCGACGCGCCACGCGTCCCGGCAAGGCCCGGTGAGCGACAAGCTCCCAAGCGCGACAAGACGACGACCGCAGCAAGGAGCTTGCCGCGGAAAGCCCCTACTTCGTGCCCGCGCTCCAGCACACCCGCCCACGTGTCGCTCTGGGACCCTCCCATGCGCACGTGGCCGGAGGCTATGCAGCTAGGGATGCGCGGTGGCAAGCAAGCGCTGACAAGGTAGCCATCGTGGCAAACGGTGGCGTCCCTGGCGGTCCCTTTCTGTACTGTTTGGGTGACACAGACAGGCAATTAATGCCCTTGTCCCCTGCCGTCAGGAGTAGGTACGATACACTGTATAGGTAGTTGTACCAACCACCACTCTTCCGTTTTTTCCCTTCTGTCTACGTTGCCACCTGTCGGCGACCCCTTGAGCATATAAAAGGAGGCCCGTGCGCAACGTAGAAGGGGGGAGGACTCATTCACGTTCAGCCTCGCTAGCTGCTGGAGTGTACTGTAGCACTCCGCGCCCCCGAGCAAGAAACCAATACAAACAATAGCAGGAGTAGGGTTTTACGCATCCGTGCGGCCCGAACCTGGGTAAACTGCTCGCGTGCCTCGCCTCGATCTGCTCTTTGCGCAATCCCCGCCCCCGCCGAACCGAAAGGGGCTCGGTCCGCCGAGTCCCATAGGTGCTCGTGGATCAGCTTCCCCGACATCTCTGGCGCGCCAGGTAGGGGTAAGTCGAGGTTGTGTGAATCAGATCCGGCGTCCACACGAGCTAGATCTTCATCATCTTCACCGACATGCCGCCGAAGAAGAAGGCCTTGGAGGCGGCCGCTCTGTCCGCGCCGAACCCACCGCCGCCGGAGCGAACGGCTGGTGGGGTAGACGCTGGCGGAAGAACGGGCGTCGACGGCGGGACTCATGGCGCCGCTAGGTCCAAGGACAAGGCTGCGCTGCCCATCGACGGCGTGGCCGGCTCTCACAACGACCGGGAACACTCCAAGACTTCGGCGTCCGTACACGCACCGCGCCCATCTCAGGAGGCGCGGGACCGGCAGCGCCATGGTACTCACGGTACCATGCGTTTGCTGGATCAAGACCAAGCTGGTGGATCTCGGAGGGCTCAAGACCAGCATGCACACCAGCACGCTGGCGCGAGCGAGGCACGGTCGCTTGGACGAGATACTTCTGCTTCAAACATAGTTAGAAGTCCGAGCATATCACGTTCCTCGCACCGTTCGCCGCCACCGCCCGCCACCTCAGCAGAAGCTCCGGCGCGAGCTCAACTGCTCCTGCACTTCCCTCCAGCGGCAGACAAGATCGACGGCTGGAGGGCCACCATTCAGAGCCTCATCGGCTTCGCCAACGGTGACAACCCATGGCAGCCAAGCACATCGCAGCCGCGGCAAGTCAGCCAGGCGCGAGCCGGTGGCAACCAGACTGGTGAGGGTGCAACCACCGTGCACTCCCCACCCCGAAGGCCAAGATCGCCGGCTCACCGGATCCACATCGACAGCGACTCCACCGCGTCGTCAGATCCACGAGCTCGTCGCAATCAACGCCAAGTTCTTCATGAACGGCAACAAGAAGACGCTCGTACTCGTATCGAGCGTCGAAGAGAAGCGCGGCGTCAGTCAGACCTGCGTGCTGGGCCCTCTGCTAACATGCACGCGCCGGAGAAACCAGACAACTTGCCGTACGCGGTGGGTTGCCCTGCGTTTACTCCTGAGCTGTGGCAAGTCTAGTGGCCCAGCAAGAAAAATTTCAAGCCAGACGTGCCGGAGAAGTACGACGGCAAGTCGCATCCGTCGGAGTTCCTCAGCATCTACACCATCGCGGTGTAGGCTGCCGGGGGACGGGACGACAAGATCCTTGCCAACTACTTCCCACTGGTGCTCAAGCCCAACGTCAGATCCTGGCTCATGCACTTGCCGGACAACTCCGTATCCTCCTGGGCAGACTTGTGCCATCAGTTTGTTGGCGCCTTCACAGGCGGCCACAAACCTCACGGCCAAGAGAGTGACCTTCACCTGCTCGTCCAGGGGGAAGAGGAGCCCCTGCGCAAGTATATCCAGAGGTTCAGCCATGTACAGCACAACATCCCAAATATCCACCCTGCTGCGGTGATTAGCGCGTTCCATCAGAACGTGCGTAACCACAGGATGCGGGAGGACATGGCGATGTGCAAGATCCGGGACGTCAGCGAGCTATATGCCCTGGCCGACAAGTGTGCACGCGCTGAGGAGGGAAGGAAATTTCCTGGAGAAAATACTGGAGCAGGAGGATCTGACAGCGAGGATGCTGCCCCGGTAAAGAGAAACCGGCGGCGCAACAACAGGAAGAAGCAGAACAAAGAGGTGCTAGTCATTGAGCAGTCCGGCAGCGACGGCGGCGCCAAGCAAGCCAAAGTTGGCAGCTCCGGCAAGGAGGTTGCCGCATGCACCTACTGCTAGGCCGTGGCCGCCGCCGGCAAGCAGGGCAGCTCCGGCAAGCAATACTACAAGATTCACCGCACCAAGGGCCATGACCTCCAGAGCTGCAAGAAGGTCGAGCAGCTTGTCCAGCAATAGAAAGCTGAGTACGAGCGGCGCGACAAGGAAAGGGCCCAGGGAGGTGCTGGGGAATCTGGCAAGAAGCGCACCGGCCAGGGGGGGCGCCGCGACAAGGCCAAGCAGCGGCAAGGAGACAGACCTCCCCGCGGTCGCGATAAGGATGAAGACGACGACGACAGCGACGAAGACATGGATGATGTCGAGAACAGTGAGCAGGAGTTTCAGAAAGCCACGGAAGTTTTGTGCGTTGACGGTGGCGCTTCTCTGCACACTTCACACCGCCAACTCAAGCAGTGGGCGCGAGAAGTCAATGCAGCAGAACCACCTGTCGAGTCGCGCAAACTTCTAAAATGGTCCATCATGCCTATCATCTTTGATATTGAGGACCACCCTGATCGCACAACTGCGGTCGGGTGCTTGCCGATGTTGGTTTCGCCAACCATCCGCAACCTCAAGGTCACTAAGATGTTAGTTGACGGCGGGGCCGGCTTAAACCTGATCTCCTCTGCTGTACTCCAGAAACTCCAGATCCCTGACAGCGAGCTCGAGGAGACCGGTACATTCCAAGGAATCAGTCCGGGAAGGAGCAAGCCGAAGGGGAAGATCACGCTGCCGGTGACATTTGGCAGCGAGCTAAACTTCAGGACTGAGAGGGTGAATTTTGACGTTGCTGATTTCCCATTGCCTTACAATGGGATACTTGGCCGTCCAGCACTCGCCAAGTTCATGGCCGCCTCTCATTACGCCTACAACATGCTCAAGATGCCAGGCCCGATAAGTGTCATTTCTGTCCCTAGCGACAAGAAAGATGCTCTTATCTGTGCCGACAAGATCTACTGGGAAGCAGCAGCCGCAGCAGAGCGCAAATCACTTGCCGCTGAAGCTCCCGGGGGGAAGAAGAAGACCATGTCCGGCAAGTTCTCTGATGCCCACTCCGGCAAGCGCACCTCTTCGGAGTGCTGTGCTGCCGTCGAGGACGCACCATCGAGCTCCACCGGCAAGTGTAAGAAGACGATGGCAGCTCTGCCAGAAACTAAGAGGGTGTCCGCCAAGGAGGACGACACTGGTGGTACCTTCACCATCAGTGGCACGCTTGACCCTAAATAGGAAAGCGCGCTCGTTGCTTTCCTGCGGGCGAATGTCGACGTGTTTGCATGGCAACCGTCTGACATCCCCGGTGTTCCCAGGAAAGTAATTGAGCACCACCTTGCTGTTTGTCCTCATGCGCGGCCCGTCAAGCAGAAAGTCAGGAAGCAGGCAGTGGAGCGCCAAGAGTTCATTGCAGAAGAGATCAAGAAGTTGGAAGCGGTAGGCCTTGTCAGAGGAGTGCTCCATCCCACATAGCTGGCTAATCCTGTAGTCGTGCGCAAGGCAAATGGGAAATGGAGGCTTTGTATTGACTTCACTGATGTTAATAAAGCTTGTCCCAAAGACCCATTTCCCTTGCCGCGCATTGACCAGATTGTTGACTCCACAGCCGGATGTGAATTGCTTTCATTTCTTGACGCATACTCAAGATATCATCAGATCTTCATGGCAGAAGAGGATGAGGAGAAAACCGCATTCATTACGCCATGTGGCACGTACTGTTTCGTACGAATGCCTTTCGGTTTAAAGAATGCTAGTTCAACATTTGCAAGAGTAGTCCATGTCGCCCTTGAGCCTCAAATACACAGAAATGTAGAAGCCTATATGGATGATATAGTGATCAAGAGCAAGGACAGGGCAACTCTGATTCAAGATTTGGATGAGACCTTTGCGAATCTGCGCAAGATCAACCTCAAGCTGAACCCTGAGAAGTGTGTGTTTGGAGTTCCTTCCAGCAAGCTTCTCGGGTTCTTTGTGTCTCAGCGGGGAATTGAAGCCAATCCCGACAAAATCAGGGCCATTGAGCAAATCGAAGCACCAAAGCGCGTCAAGGATGTACGAAGACTTGCCGGTTGCGTGGCTGCTCTCAGCAGGTTTATCTCTAGGTCTGCTGAGCGCGCCCTGCCATTTTTCAAGATACTGAAAAAGGCAGGTCCGATGCAATGGACTCCGGAAGCGGAGGCTGCGCTGCAGGACTTGAAGAAATACCTGTCCTCCGCTCCAACACTTGTCGCACCTAGGCCACAAGAGAAGTTGCTGCTGTATGTAGCGGCAACCAATCAAGTGGTTAGTGCTGCGCTAGTTGCGGAGAGGGAGGATGATAAGTCAGCAACCCCGACAAGCTCTGGTCCCGACAAGGATGGATCTGCGCAGATGCACGAAGATGTACAGAAGAAAATGGTGCAGCGCCCGGTTTACTTTGTCAGCTCCCTCCTGCAGGGGGCTAGGTCAAGGTACTCTGGCGTGCAGAAATTGCTTTTCAGCCTCCTCATGGCCTCGAGAAAGCTGCGCCATTACTTCCAAGCACATGAAATCACAGTTGTCACTCGCTTTCCGCTGAAGAGGATACTGCAGAATCCAGAAGCGACAGGCAGGATTGTCGAGTGGGCACTGGAACTGTTAAGCTTTGGCCTCAAGTTTGAGAGCACTTCAACTATCCAGAGCAGAGCATTGGCAGAATTCATCGCAGAGTGGACGCCAACGCCAGATGAAGAAGTTCTAGAAAAGAGCATCCCCATCAAGGAAGCGAGCAAGGAGTGGCTGATGTACTTTGATGGTGCCTTTTCGCTGCAAGGCGCCGGTGCTGGCGTGCTGCTTGTCGCACCCACCGGAGAGCACCTCAAGTACGTAGTCCAGATGCACTTTCCCAGGGAGCAAGCAACAAACAATACTGCAGAGTATGAAGGCTTGCTTGCCGGTCTCAGGATCGCAGCAGACCTTGGGATTAAGAAGCTCATTGTCAGGGGTGACTCACAGCTTGTCGTCCGCCAAGTGAACAAGAATTATCAGAGTCCGTTGATGGAAGCCTACGTCGACGAAGTGAGAAAGCTAGAAGAGCACTTTGACGGCCTGCAAATGGAACATGTTCGGAGAGCCGAGAACGACGTTGCCGATGGCCTGTCGAAGTGCGCCGCACTTAAGCTACCTGTGGAACCAGGGATCTTTGTGCTCAAGCTGACTCAATCGTCCGTGACTCCATCAACTGGACAGAGTAAGAAAAGGAAGTTGGTTTCCGGTGACTATCTTCCGGCAGAGCTTCCCGAAGCTGCCGCCAAGAAGGTCCCCAAGATCAACACCAAGAGCGCTGAGGAGCGGCCTGCTCCGGCAAACCCTGGGCTTTGTTCTGTGGAAGCAGAGGCTCTCGGCAAGTTTTGCTCCGGCAAGCTTGCCGAGGAACGTCCTGCTCCGACAAACCCTAGGTTTTGTCCCGTCGAAGCAGAGGCTCCCGACGAGTTTCACTCCGGAAGCTTGTCGGGGAACGCCAGGCTCTCGCCGTGGAAGCGGATGTTCCCGCGGCAACAGATATGCCTTTAGTCCTTGATGTTGAGCCACAAGCTCCAGCATGGGCGCAGCAAATTGTCCGTTTCCTTCAGACAGGAGAGCTTCCCGAAGAGCAAGAAGAAGCAGAAAGAGTAGCCCGGCAGTCAAGTATGTACCAGTTTGTCGATCAGACACTGTACAGAAGAAGACTCAACGGTGTGAAATTGAAGTGTATTCCCCGGGAAGATGGACAGAAGCTGTTGGCAGAGATACACGGAGGCATATGTGGTCACCACATTGGCGCAAGAGCACTTGTCGGCAACGCTTTCTGGCAAGGTTTCTTTTGGCCAACAGCCCTCCAGGATGCAACTGCAAAAGTAACCAAGTGTGAAGCATGCCAGTTCCATTCCAAGCAGATACACCAGCAAGCTCAAGCTCTCCAGACGATCCCTTTATCCTGGCCATTTTCGGTCTGGGGGCTTGACATCCTCGGCCCCTTTCCCCGAGCAGTCGGGGGCTTTGAGTACTTGTACGTTGCGATCGACAAGTTCACAAAGTGGCCGGAAGTGGAACCAGTGAGGAAGGTGGCAGCACAGTCAGCAGTCAAGTTCTTCAGGTCAATTGTTTGCCGCTTCAGTGTCCCTAACAGGATCATCACCGACAACGGCACGCAGTTTACGAGCCGCACCTTCATGCAGTACGTCCAAGATCTTGGCGCCAAGGTCTGCTTCGCTTCTGTTGCTCACCCAAGAAGCAACGGTCAAGCGGAGAGGGCAAATGCTGAAGTGCTGCGCGGACTCAAGACCTGGACTTTCGACAGGCTGCACAAGTGCGGAAGAAACTGGATCGAGGAGCTGCCGGTGGCTCTTTGGTCGATCAGGACGACGCCAAATCGAGCCACTAGCCAGACACCTTTTGCTCTAGTCTATGGAACAGAAGCAGTTACCCCCACGGAACTCGTATACGGGTCACCTCGACTGCTCGCCTATGATGAGCTCGAGCAAGAGCAGCTGCGCCAAGATGACGCGCTGCTCCTTGAGGAAGACCGTCTTCAGGCTTCTGTGCGAGCCGCTCGCTACCAGCAAGCTTTGCGCCGCTACCATAGCCGCAAAGTTAACGCCAGAAGCTTCGAGGAAGGCGACCTTGTTCTTCGGCGCGTTCAGTCCGCCAAGAATTCCAACAAGTTGACGCCGAAGTGGGAAGGCCCTTACCGGGTGAAACGAGTCACCAGGCGTGGCGCTGTCCGCCTGGAGACCGAAGATGGCATTCCGGTGAGCAACTCCTGGAACATCGAGCATCTTCGTAAGTTTTACCCGTAAGGCGCGGTTGTCGGACCCTATCCGGCAACCGCCTTTTTGTACAAGTCTTGCCGATGTTGCATGTAATCCTTTGTACAAAGCCAGGCGCAGACCCTGAGCACAAGTAAATGAAGCGCTGACACCCCGGGGTTATAGCATGCATGCTAGGTCGAGTCTCATCCTTGGTTAGGGTTGATAGTGCTTAACAGCGGCTAACCCCTAGCTTAGAGGTCGAGTGTGCGTCCCTTTGCCTTTCTTTCGTTTCCCTTGGCTCGCAGGGCGCGCATATCCTGGCCAGACCGCTTGAGGACGAAAAGGAGAAGGACGCACTGGCACCTGGACCCCGGCAAGCCAGTGTTGCCGGGGGCTGCAAGTACCAAGATTCATCCACGGCAAGCCAGAGTTGCCGGGGGCTGCAATATCAGATAAGTTTTTCGTCCCTCTTCATGCATTCTCTTATGGACCGGGGAATGCGAAACCTCATTTCTTCCCAAAAACTACCGTGCTCCCTCAACTCTAGGCCCCAGGTCCCATCCCCGGGGCCATGTTTGGTCGTAGTCGCGGCAGCAAAGGGAAGAAACGAGGAGGCCGCACCCGCCTCGTTCCCGCCTCCGTCAAATGCGTGAGAAAGGTCGAGCGACGTGGGAAGATGGCAGGGCCTGTTGCTGGGAGAAGAGATGTCTGTCTAAAAGATACCAAGGATTTGCTCCTTGACGTGGGTTCTACCCACGAGACAAATGACCCGGCAAGCATCCCCTTTTTCATTAAAAAAACATTCCGCTCAGGTACAGTCCATAGAGGATGAAAAACATGAAAGAGAGGATTACAAGTTTTAAATGCAGCTAAGGACCGAAGGCTTACAAATTAGAAAGATAAGATGCCCGTAATCCTTTTCCCTGTCCCTCTCTTCAGGAGGTAGGTCAAGGAGGCGAAAAGGACAAAAGGGATGCCTAGGCGAGCTACGGGTGCCAGAAGACACCAAGAGAACACCCCGGGGACCGTCCGAAGGCTGGACGGTGATGGCGGCGCCGGGAGCGGGGCTCGAAGGCGAGGCGGCAGGACGTCAGCACGCTGTCGAGGGCACCACGCCCTCGTACTCCGACTTGACGACCTTGCCGCCAGCCCCCTTCCTCTTCCGCAGCCTCCCTACGCCAGCCGCCCAAGGAGACGACCCCGGAGAGTTCAAGGAGCCGGCGACACGGATGATGGGGTCACCGGTGCCGCACGAAGCGGTGCCCGACACCTAGTCGGGCCCGCCATCCCGCCGCCCGTTACCGTCATCATCATTGTCGCTCTCCTCCTCGTCACTCTCGCTCGAGGAGGAGCCTTCACTATCGGAGGAGCTGTCCACGCAGCACTTCGCCCGAGTGCCGAAGCACCCGAAGACCTTGACGGAGAGGAGATCGCCCTCCATCAACTTAAAATGGAGGGTGAACCCCTCCATCAGGCTATGGATACGGGCGAACGTCTTCCACCCTCGACCAAGATACATCACATTAGGGGCTGGGAATTCAACGCGGACTCGCGTGCCGCTGATCCCACAGCCCCTCATGTGCAGTCTCAGTGTCTTGGGCGGGTCCAACTCCATCGCGCTCGCAAACGGAGCTGGGAGTCGGAGGCGACGACGAGGCGCCCGGCGCAGCCTGACAAAGAACTCGCAAGGGTTATCCCCAATATGGACCGCCGTGCGAAGGGGAACCGCCGGCGGAGGCGAAGCCGGCGCGTCGCCCCGTCCACCTCTTCCCCGAGCACCTCGACCTCGTCCTCGACCTCGTCCTCGACCTCGTCCACGACCTCGCCCCCTCCCTCTTCCCCTTCCGGCTGGCTCTGCCACCGCGGGCGCGGGAGAGGGAGGGATGCGCTGTCTGGCGGCGACCCTCGCCGCCACCGATGAAGGGCCAGGGTTCCCTTTCTCCATGGCGAATGAGAGAAAGGGGAGCAGAAGCTGAAGAAAGAAGGAGATGAGAGAGTGCGGGCTTCTATGCTCCCCGCCTGCTCTTTATAAAGGAGCGAGGTGGGGGCTCGGCCGCCCCGCTCAGTGAATCAAGGCACGGGAAGAGCAGGGAGTTGGGGCCGACCCGCTGCCTCTACTCGCGACGGCCCGGTTTCCCGCTTCTACCGTCCGCGACCCTAAGCGCATGGGAGCCGCATGGCAGGCGTGCAGAACCGAGGCGATGGATGAGGCGGCCTCGCCCCACCCCGTGATCGCGGGGAGTGGACGTCTCGAAAACCGCGCATCGGCACCGTCCAGTAAATGAACCGCGCCCCCACGCCTCCCTCCGTTTATGGGGGAGGCGCGAACCGCCCCCTTTCTCATGACGTGACGCATGCACGCGGGGCTTAGCCCCGCGCACGCCGCCCGCGTCACCCACGGCGCCGCGTTTGACGCATGCCGTTCGGGGCGTGCGCGGTAGAAGCGGAGAGATGTGTTGCGTGACCTAGGCCGCGCGTGCCCGTGCACTATTTAGGGCCTGGCCCAACAGCTCTCGGCACCGTGTATGGCCCAGGCCCGGGGGCTCCTGTCGGTGTACTATAATAGGGGTACTCTAGTATCTCGAACTTGTGCACGGGCAGTCGCAGCATCCCGCGGCAAGGCTTGCCGGTTGTCCGCCAAGACCCTCCGTGGCTACTTTGGAGCCATTCAAGAACAAAGTACTTAAACCAAGGCCCTGCCAAGAGGAGCTTGCTGGGAAGGAAACGAGACCCTGGCAAGAGGAGCTTGCCAGGAAGGCCAATCGAGGCATGCAAGACCCCGGCAAGAGGAGCTTGCCGGGAAGGCCCACCAAGGCATATCAAGGAAACTTGCCGCGACGCACCACGCGTCCCGGCAAGGCCCGGTGAGCGACAAGCTCCCAAGCGCGACAAGACGACGACCGCGGCAAGGAGCTTTCCGCGGGAAGCCCCTACTTCGTGCCCGCGCTCCAGCACACCCGCCCACGTGTCGCTCTGGGACCCTCCCAAGCGCACATGGCGGGAGGCTGTGCAGCTAGGGATGCGCGGTGGCAAGCAAGCACTGACAAGGTAGCCATCGTGGCAAACGGTGGCGTCCCTGGCGGTCCCTTTCTGTACTGTTTGGGCGACACAGACAGGCAATTAATGCCCTTGTCCCCTGCCGTCAGGGGTAGGTACGATACACTGTATAGGTAGTTGTACCAACCACCACTCTTCCGTTTTTGCCCTTCTGTCTACGTTGCCACCTGTCGGCGACCCCTTGAGCATATAAAAGGAGGCCCGTGCGCAACGTAGAAGGGGGGAGGACTCATTCACGCTCGGCCTCGCTAGCTGCTGGAGTGTACTCTAGCACTCCGCGCCCCCGAGCAAGAAACCAATACAAACAAAAGCAGGAGTAGGGTTTTACGCATCCGTGCGACCCGAACCTGGGTAAACTGCTCGTGTGCCTCGCCTCGATCTGCTCTTTGCGCAATCCCCGCCCCCGCCGAACCGAAAGGGGCTCGGTCCGCCGAGTCCCATAGGTGCTCGTGGATCAGCTTCCCCGATAGTCCAGCAAGCCTACGATGCAATTACTCACACACGGCGGTGAGCATCATGAAATTGGTGATGGAGGATGGTTGATGATGACGACGGCGACGAATCCCCCTCTCTAAAGCCCCGAACGGACTCCAGATCAGCCCTCCCGAGAGGTTTTAGGGCTTGGAGGCGGCTCCATATTGTAAAACGCAATGATTTCTTCTCTCTGATTTTTTTTCTCATCGGAACTCAATATATGGAGGTGGAGTTGGAGTCAGAGACGCAACAAGGGGCCCATGAGGTAGGGGGGCGCGCCCTAGTGGGGGGCTCCCCCCACCCTCGTGAGAAGGGTGTGGGCCCCCTGGTCTTCATCTTTGGCGATGATTTTTATTGTTTTTTCTAAGATGTTCCGTGGAGTTTCAGGTCATTCCAAGAATATTTGTTTTCTGCACATAAAACAACATCATGGCAATTCTGCTGAAAACAGCATCAGTCCGGGTTAGTTCCATTCAAATCATACAAGTTAGAGTCCAAAACAAGGGCAAAAGTGTTTGTAAAAGTAGATACGACGGAGACGTATCAACTCCCCCAAGCTTAAACCCTTGCTTGTCCTCAAGCAATTCAGTTGACAAACTGAAAGAAAGAAAAACTTTTACAAACTCTGTTTGCTCTTGTTGTTGTAACTATGTGAAGCCAGCATTCATGTTTTCAGCATAGATCATAACTAACCACATTTGCAATAATTCTCAGGTCTCACAATTACTCATATCAATAGCATAATCAACTACCAAGTCATAATAATAAATCTCGGATGACAACACTTTCTCAAAACAATCATAATATGATATAACAAGATGGTATCTCGCTAGCCCTTTCTGAGACCGCAAAACATAAATGCAGAGCACCTTTAAAGATCAAGGACTGACTAGACATTGTAATTCATAGTAAAAGAGATCCAATCATAGTCATACCCAATATAAATTAACAGTGATGAATGCAAATGACGGCTGTGCTCTCCAGCTAGTGCTTTTTAATAAGAGGGTGATGACTCAACATAAAAGTAAAAGGATAGGCCCTTCGCAGAGGAAAGAAGGGATTTGTATAGGTGCCAGAGCTCGGTTTTGAAATAGAGATAAATTGTATTTTGAGCGGTATACTTTCATTGTCAACGTAACAACTAAGAGATGGCGATATCTTCCATGCTAAACACATTATAGGCGGTTCCCAAACAGAATGGTAAAGTTTATACTCCCCCTCCACCAACCAGCATCAATCCATGGCTTGCTTGAAACAACGAGTGCCTCCAACATACATCAGGTCCCAGGGGGGGTTTTGTTTGCAATTAATTTTGATTTAGTTTGCATAAATCATGGGACTGGGCATCCCGGTGACCAGCCATTTTCTTGTGAGTGAGGAGCGGAGTCCACTACTCTTGAGAATAACCCGCCTAACACGGAAGATAAGGACAACCTTTGTTGATACATGAGCTATTCGAGCATACAAAATAGAATGATTATTTGAAGGTTTAGTGTTTGGCACATACAAATTTACTTGGAACGGCAGGTAGATACCGCATATAGGAAGGTATGGTGGACTCATCTGGAATAACTTTGGGGTTTAAGGGATTGGATGCACAAGCAGTATTCCCGCTTAGTACAGGTGAAGGCTAGCAAAAGACTGGGAAGCGACCAACTAGAGAGCGACAACAGCCATGTACATGCATTAAAATTAATAAACATTGGATGCAAGCATGAGTAGGATATAATCCACCATGAACATAAATATCGTGAAGGCTATGTTGATTTTGTTTCAACTACATGGGTGAACATGTGCCAAGTCAAGTCACTTAAATCATTCAAAGGAGGATACCACCCCGTCATACCACATCATAATCATCTCAATAGCATGTTGGCACACAAGGTAAACCATTATAACTCATAGCTAATCAAGCATGGCACAAGCAACTATAATCTCTAATTTTCATTGCAAACATGTTTATTCATAATAAGCTGAATCAAGAACGAGGGACTCATCATATTTACAAAAACAAAAGAGGTCGAGTTCATACCAGCTTTTCTCATCTTAGTCAGTCCATCATATATCATCATAATTGCCTTTCACTTGCACGACCGAATGGTGTGAATAATAATAAGAGTGTACGTGCATTGTACTAAGCTGGAATCTGCGAGCATTCAATAAACTGGAGAAGACAAGGCAATATGGGCTCTGGGTTAAATCAACAATAATGCATATAAGAGCCACTTCAACAATTTAATTATGGTCTTCTCCTACTGACCCCCAAAGAAAAGAAATAAAACTATTTACACGGGAAAGCTCCCAACAAGCAAAAGAAGAAAGGGAAATATTTTTAGGTTTTCTTTTTAATTATTACTACTACAGCAGAAAAATAAACTACTATTTTTTTCTCTTAAGGTTTAACAAACACACAAGAAGAAAGCAGGAAAAAGAAAATAAACTAGCATGGATATTACAGTGAAAAAGTATGAGCACCGACATCTAGCAATGAGTTTGTGTGAACATAAATGTAATGTTGGTGAGAAATACGTACTCCCCCAAGCTTAGGCTTTTGGCCTATGTTGGTCTATGGCCACGGCTGGCCTGGCGGATATCCATAATAATAGTTGTTGGGGTCGTACTATGATGAGGAGGAATAGTTGGGATCATACTGATGTGCAGCAGTTATCGCCTGCTGAGCTGCAGCATAGAGTCGAGCTGCCTCCATTCTCCTCCCGTACTCTTCTGCCTCCTCTATGGTAATAACATATCTTCCTTTTGTCTGTGAATCAAAGAAGGCAGGAGCAGGGAAAGTAATACGGAAAACACGTCATTTATCAAAAATTAACCGATATAAGAGAGGTGATTCAGGCCTCTCGACAAACTTGTGCGAAGCCATAGAGTTATAATCTAAATATGCAGGAGGCAACTCCATATCACCCTCACGAATGTCTATTTCAAGAAAGTGAGCTAAGCGGGTTGCATAATTCCTCCAAAGAAATCTCCATTATGTCTATTATGATGCAACCTACAAGCTACAATGGCTCCCATATGATAAGATTAGTCTCCTAAACAGCACTCCTAAGAATGCTAAGATCAGGGACACACATGTGACATGCTTCATCCTTAGCATTTATGCATCTACCAATGAAGAGAGCAAAATAATGTATAGCAGGAAAGTGAATGCTCCCTATGGTAGCCTGCGTTATATCTCTAGATTCCCCCACAGTTATACTAGCAAGAAAGTTTCTAAATTCAGATTTAGGGGGATCCCTAACACTACCCCATGATGGAAGTTCGCAAGCAGAAGTGAAATCCTCTAGGTCCATGGTATAAGATTTGTCATAAAGATCAAACATGACTGAAGGAGAATTACGCGAAGATGAATACTCAAACCTCCTCACAAATGAACTTCTGAGATCATGATACTGGGGGCATTTGTTAGCCTCAAAATCCTCAAGACCGGCATTGTGCAAATATGCTTTGAATTCTTCTTTAATTCCCACACGGTCCATAAAATTTTCCGAAGGCCATTCGCAAGGCCGTACTGGAGCGTCTCTTGGTGGATCCTCGTCAGCATCGCGCATAGCAATCCTGGGTCCTTGCTTCTTAGAGGAACCACCTTGGAACATCTTCCTAAACATATTGTTTTTCTCTGAAAAATTCTGAAATTTTTAATAACTTCAAAATAAAAGTAAACCAACTTCAATAAAATTGATAGCAACTACTCCCACAAGTGCCTAGAGCCTATATCAAGCATTAGAACTACTTAGAACCATATAAATTTGACATGCAAGCTCAAGAACATGGTCACCTATGCAGCACAAATTTGCAAAGAATAAAGCACTAGAACAAAAACTAATTGGACCAATGGAGGAGTCACATACCAAGGAACAATCTCCCCAAGCAGTTTTGCGAGAGGTGCTTTGAGCAAGGAGATCGAAAATCACAGCAAAAGTGGCTGGAACTCGTGCTTCAGTTGGTTTTTCGGGTTTGTGTGAGATAGAGGAAGAAGATGGGTGCTGGGATACGTGGAGGAGGGCCACCGTGGGCCCACGTGGCAGGGGCAGGCCCTATAGGGGGGGGGCCCACCACCCTCGTGGCCAGGTGGCAGCTCCTCCCGCGGTAATTTTTGCACAGTAAATCCCCAAATATTCCCGAAAAATCATATTAAATTGGCATGTCATTCTGAGGACTTCTATTTTCGGGATATTTTTATATTGCACAGATAAGTCAGGAAACAGACAGAAAATACTATTTTTACGTTACTTAATATAAATAACAGAAAGTAAAAGTGGGGTACAAAAGTTTGTGCTTCTAGTTTCATCCATCTCATGCTCATCAAAAAGAATCCACTAACAAGGTTGATCAAGTCTTATTAACAAACTCATTTCGATAATCATGAAACCAGAGAAATTTCGAATAACACTAAGTTACCTCAACGGGGATACACACATCCACAATAATAAGAATATCATATTTCTTCTTGACAGTAGGAAGAGGAAATTCAAAACCTCCAAATATAATCGATGGAATTTTTCCAATGGAGTTGATACTATGAACTTGAGGTTGTTTCCTCGGAAAGTGTACCGTATGCTCATTACCATTAACATGAAAAGTGACATTGCCTTTGTTGCAATCAATAACAGCCCCTGTAGTATTAAGAAAAGGTCTTCCAAGAATAATAGACATACTATCATCCTTGGGAATATCAAGTATAACAAAGTCCGTTAAAATAGTAATGTTTGCAACCACAACAGGCACATCCTCACAAATACCGACAGGTATAGCAGTTTATTTATCATCCATTTTCAAGGATATTTCAGTAGGTGTCAACTTATTCAAGTCAAGTCTACGATATAAAGATAGAGGCATAACACTAACACCGACTCCAAGATCACATAAAGCAGTTTTAATATAATTTCTTTTAATGGAGCAAGGTATGGTAGGTACTCCGGGGTCTCCAAGTTTCTTTGGTATTCCACCCTTAAAAGTATAGTTAGCAAGCATGGTGGAAATTTTAGCTTCCGGTATCTTTCTTTTATTATTAATGATATCCCTCATATATTTAGCATAAGGATTTGTTTTGAGCACATTAGTTAATCGCATACGCAAAAAGATAGGCCTAATCATTTCAGCAAATCGCTCAAAATCCTCATCATCCTTTTTCTTGGATGGTTTCGGAGGAAAAGGCATGGGTTTCTGAACCCAAGGTTCCCTTTCTTTACCATGTTTCCTAGCAACAAAGTCTCTTTTATCATAACGTTGATTCTTTGATTGTGGGTTATCAAGATCAACAGCAGGTTCAATTTCTACATCATTGTCATTACTAGGTTGAGCCCCATCATGAACATCATCATTAATATTTTTACTAGGTTCATGTTCATTACCAGATTGTGTTTCAGCATCAGCCATAGAAATATCATTTGGATTATCAGGTGGTTCAGCAATAGGTTCACTAGAAGTTTGCACAGTTCTATCATTTTTCTTCTTCTTCTTTTTAGAAGAACTAGGAACATCAATATTATTTCTTTGAGAATCTTGCTTGATTATCTTAGGGTGGCCTTCAGGATACAAAGGTTCCTGAGTCATTCTACCAGTTCTAGTAGCCACTCTAACAGCATAATCATTTTTCTTACTATTCATTTTGTCAAGCACTTCTTTTTGAGCCTTAAGTACTTGTTCTACTTGAGTGGTAACCATAGAAGCATGTTTGCTAACAAGTTTAAGTTCACCTTTAATATCAGCCATATAATCACCCAAGCGTCTAATCATATAAGCATTTTCTTTTAATTGTCTACCAAAATAAGCATTGAAGTCGTCTTGCTTAAACATAAAGTTATCAAATTCATCCAAGCAGTGACTAGCAATTTTAGTAGGAGGGACTTCAGCTTTATCATATCTATAGAGAGAATTTACCTTTACTACCTGTGTCGGGATATCGGGGTCAGGAGGTTCTTCAGTAAATAAATAATTAAGATCATATGTTTCTTCAACAGGCGGTGAATTAAGACCATGTATTTCTTCAATAGGAGGTAAATTCTTAATGTCTTCAGCTTTAATACCTTTTTCTTTCATAGATTTCTTTGCCTCTTGCATATCTTCGGGACTAAGAAATAAAACACCTCCCTTCTTCGGAGTTGGTTTAAGAATGGGCTCAGTAATTGGAGCAGGAGCTGGCTCAGGAGTTGGCTCAGGAGGTGCCCAATTATTTTCATTTGTCAACATATTATTCAATAGAATTTCAGCTTCATCTGGTGTTCATTCCCTGAAAAGAGAACCAGCACAACTATCCAGGTAATCTCTGGAAGCATCGGTTACTCCATTATAAAATATATCAAGTATTTCAGGTTTATTAAGAGGATGATCAGGCAAAGCATTAAGTAACTTGAGAAGCCTCCCCCAAGCTTGTAGGAGACTCTCTTCTTTAATTTGCACGAAGTTGTATATTTCCCACAAAGCAGCTTGTTTCTTATGAGCAGGGAAATATTTAGCAGAGAAGTAATAAATCATATCCTGGGGACTACGCACACAACCAGGATCAAGAGAATTAAACCATATCTTAGCATCACCCTTTAATGAGAACGGAAATATTTTGAGTATATAGAGGTAACGTGATCTCTCATCATTAGTGAACAGGGCAGCTATATCATTTAACCTAGTAAGATGTGCCACAACAGTTTCAGATTCATAGCCATTAAACGGATCAGATTCAACCAAAGTAATTATATCAGGTTCGACAAATAATTCATAATCCTTATCAGGAACACATATAGGTGAAGTAGCAAAAGTGGGGTCAGGTCTCATTTTATCTCTAAGTGATTCTTTGTTCCATTTAATTAATAACCTCTTAAGCTCATATCTATCTTTGCAAGCAAAAATAGCGGCAGAAGATTCCATATCAAAAAGATAGCCCTCAGGAATAACAGGCATATTTTTCATCATCACTATCATCATCGTATTCAGATTCAATAATTTATTTTTCTCTAGCCCTAGTAATTTGTTCATCAAGAAATTCACTAAGGGGCAGACTAGTATCAGGCATAGAAGCAGTTTCATCATAAGTATCATGCATAGCAGAAGTGGCATCATCAATAACATGCGACATATCAGAACGAATAGCAGAAGCAGGTGTAGGTGTCGCTAACTTACTCATAACAGAAAGTGAATCAAGTGCAGAGCTAGATGGCAGTTCCTTACCTCCCCTCGTAGTTGAGGGATAGATCTTGATTTTTGGATCTCTCAAATTCTTCATAGTGTCCAGCAGATATAAATCCCAAGTGACTCAAAGAATAGAGCTATGCTCCCCGGCAACGGCGCCAGAAATTAGTCTTGATAACCCACAAGTATAGGGGATCGCAACAGCTTTCGAGGGTAGAGTATTCAAGCCAAATTTATTGATTCGACACAAGGGGAGCCAAATAATATTCTCAAGTATTAGCAGCTGAGTTGTCAATTCAACCACACCTGGAAACTTTATCTGCAGCAAAGTGTTTACTAGCAAAGTATTATGATAGTGGTGGTAGCAGCAACAAAAGTAAAGACAACAAAAGTAATGTTTTTGATATTTTGTAGTGATTGTAACAGTAGTAGCGGGAAAGTAAATAAGCGAGAACCAGTATATGGAAAACTCGTAGGCACCGGATCAGTGATGGATAATTATGTCGTATGCGGTTCATCATGTAACAGTCATAACATAGGGTGACAGAGAACTAGCTCCAATTCATCAATGTAATGTAGGCATGTATTCCGTATATAGTCATACGTGCTTATGGAAAAGAACTTGCATGACATCTTTTGTCCTACCCTCCCGTGGCAGCAGGGTCCTATTGGAAACTAAGGGATATTAAGGCTTCCTTTTAATAGAGAACCGGAACAAAGCATTAGCACATAGTGAATACATGAACTCCTCAAACTATGGTCATCACCGGGATTGGTCCCGATTATTGTCACTTTGGGGTTGCCGGAACATAACACATAGTAGGTGACTATAGACTTGCAAGATAGGATGAAGAACTCACATATATTCATGAAAACATAATAGGTTCAGACCTAAAATCATGGCACTCGGGCTCTATTGACAAGCATTAAGCATAGCAAAGTCATAGCAACATCAATCTCAGAACATAATGGATACTAGGGATCAAACCCTAACAAAACTAACTCGATTACATGATAAATCTCATCCAACCCATCACCGTCCACCTAGCCTACGATGCAATTACTCACGCACGGCGGTGAGCATCATGAAATTGGTGATGGAGGATGGTTGATGATGATGACGGCAACGGATCCCCCTCTCTGGAGCCCCGAACAGACTCCATATCAGCCCTCCCGAGAGGTTTTAGGGCTTGGCGGCGGCTCCGTATCGTACCACACAATGATTTCTTCTCTCTGATTTTTTTCTCATCGAAACTCAATATATGGAGGTGGGGTTGGAGTCGGAGACGCAACAGGGGGCCCACGAGGTAGGGGGCGCGCCCTAGGGGGGGGGGGCGCCCCCACCCTCGTGAGAAGGGTGTGGGCCTCCTGGTCTTCAACTTTGGCAAGTGTCCAAAACAAGGGCAAAAGTGTTTGGAAAAGTAGATACGATGGAGACGTATCACCGGGGCACTCCCCCAAGCTTGGTAGTTGCCAAGGGGGGTGCCCATACCAGATACTCAATTCTTCTTTGTTGGTGGAGACGGTCGTGATTTTGTTGATGGCGTAGGTTTCTTCCTTGACTTACTCTTGAGGACAGAATTTTGGTCCCTTAGTTCCTCGATCTCCTACTCCAGTCTCAGTATATTTTTGCATAGTTCCTGTTTGTTTTCCTGCAAGAGGCGAAAAGGGATAAACTCGATCTTAGGTCTCTTTACTCTATCAGGGAGGCTTGACTTTTTGAACTCCACATGCATGTCCCCAGGTTGAGGTAGTGGGACTTCATCTTCATCTGAGCTCGTCTCCTCCTTTCCCTTAGGTTCATAGTCCTCTTCTTCTTCCGTAGTCCAACCACAATGCTCCACATCCCCATAGACTTTAGGGCCTGCAAGGTAATCAGCCACATAGCTCTCTCCTTCCGAATCCTGGGACGACATGTTGCTCAAATCTGCAGCAGGACAGCTCGAAACAAAGAAAGGATATTTTTGCATGATATGGGAGTCAAAACCTCCGGGAGATTATATAATGAATTTTAGTGACCAAAATACGTATTGTGTAAGAAAATGGAGTCCGGAGAGCACACGAGGTGCCCACGAGGTAGGGGGCGTGCCCAGGAGGGTAGGGCACGCCCCCCACCGTCGTGGAGCCCTTGTGTCCTTCCTAGACTGCTACTTATTTTTCTATTTTTTCTAAATATTATAAAATGGAGAAATATTGCCTTAAAAACTATTTTGGAGTCGGTTTACTTACCGTACCACATACCTATTCCTTTTCGGAGTCCGAAACGTTTCGGAAAGTGTCCCTTATGTATTCCTCTGGGGTTACGGTTTCAATAACATTGGTTTCAACATTTATGGGATTACCTAAGATATATTGTTTGATTCTTTGACCGTTCACCACCTTCGGATTTGTGCCTTCGAAGGTGTTGATTTTTATTGCACCGGAAGGATAGACCTCCTCGATATCGTAAGGACCTTCCCATTTGGAGAGAAGTTTTCCTGCAAAGAATCTTAAACGAGAGTTGTATAGCAATACATAATCACCTACATTAAACTCACGCTTTTGTATTCTTTTGTCATGCCATCTTTTAACTTTTTCTTTAAACAACTTGGCATTTTCATAGGCTTGGGTTCTCCATTCATCAAGTGAGCTAATATCAAATAACCTCTTCTCACCGGCAAGTTTAAAATCATAATTGAGTTCTTTAATGGCCCAATATGCCTTGTGTTCTAGTTCGAGAGGTAAGTGACATGCTTTTCCATCAACCATTTTATACGGAGACATACCCATAGGATTTTTATATGCAGTTCTATAGGCCCATAATGCATCATCAAGTTTCTTAGACCAATTCTTTCTGGATCTATTAACAGTCTTTTGCAAAATTAATTTGAGCTCTCTATTACTCAATTCTACTTGACCACTAGACTGTGGGTGATAAGGAGATGCAATTTTATGATTAACATCATATTTACCAAGCATTTTACGGAAAGCACCATGAATAAAATGTGAACCACCATCAGTCATTAAATATCTAGTGACTCCAAATCTTGGAAAAAATAACTTCTTTAAGAATTTTAATAGAAGTGTTATGATCAGCACTTGGAATAGCTTCTACCCACTTAGTAACGTAATCAACAGCAACTAAAATATGTGTATATCCCTTAGAGGAAGGAAAGGGTCCCATATAGTCAAAGCCCCAAACATCAAATGGTTCAATTACGAGTGAATAGTTCATAGGCATTCCTTGACGTCTACTAATATTACCAATTCTTTGACATTCATCACAAGATAAGACAAACTTATGGGCATCCTTGAAGAGAATCGGCCAATAAATACCAGAATGCAATACCTTATGTGCAGTTCTATCTCCAGCATGGTGTCCTCCATAAGCTTCGGAGTGACACTTGCGTAGGATCTGTTCCTATTCATGCTCAGGTACACAACGTCTAATAACACAATCTACTCCTTCTTTATAAAGATGTGGATCATCCCAAAAGTAATGTCTCAAATCATAGAAGAACTTTTTCTTTTGCTGGTATGTGAAACTAGGTGGTATAAACTTAGCGACAATGTAATTAGCATAATCATCATACCATGGAGCAGTATGAGAAGCATTGATGACATTTAATTGCTCATCAGGAAAGCTATCATCAATAGGTAGTGGGTCATCAAGCTCATTTTCTAACCTAGAAAAGTTGTCTGCAATGGGGTTCTTAGCTCCCTTTGTATCAACAATATGTAAATAAAATTCTTGTAGCAAGAGAACCCATCTAATAAGTCTAGGTTTAGCATCTTTCTTTTCCATGAGATATTTAATAGCAGCATGATCAGTGTGAATAGTTACTTTAGAATCGACAATATAAGGTCTAAACTTATCACAAGCAAATACAACTGCTAAGAATTCTTTTTCAGTAGTAGCATAATTTCTTTGAGCATTGTCTAGGGTTTTGCTAGCATATTGAATAAAATTTAATTTCTTATCAACTCTTTACCCTAGAACATCACCTACAACATAATCACTAGCATCAGACATAATTTCAAAGGGTAAATTCCAATCAGGTGGCTGAACAATAGGTGCAGAGATCAATGCTTTCTTAAGTATTTCAAATGCTTCTACACAATCATCATCAAAAACAAATGGTATATCTTTTTGTAATAAATTAGTCAGAGGCCGAGAAATTTTTGAGAAGTCCTTAATGAACCTCCTATAAAATCTGGGATGACCAAGGAAACTTCTTATACCTTTGATGTCCTTGGGACTTGGCATCTTCTCAATAGCATCAACCTTGGCTTTATCAACCTCAATACCGCTTTCAGAAACTTTGTGCCCCAAGACAATACCTTCATTAACCATAAAGTGGCACTTTTCCCAATTCAAGACAAGATTAGTTTCTTCACATCTCTGCAAAACTCGATCAAGATTGCTCAAGCAATCATCAAAAGAAGATCCATACACGGAGAAATCGTCCATGAAAACCTCACAAATATTTTCACAAAAGTTAGAGAATATAGCCATCATGCATCTTTGAAAGGTAGAGGTGCATTACATAAACCAAAAGGCATACGTCTATAAGCAAAAGTACCAAAAGGGCATGCAAAAGTAGTCTTTGATTGATCTTTGGCTGACACGAGTATTTGAGAGAAACCAAAATAACCATCTAGGAAGCAAAAATGTGTATGTTTGGATAATCTTTCTAGCATTTGATCGATAAAAGGTAAGGGGTAATGATCCTTTTTAGTGGCCTTATTTAATTTACGGAAATCAATTACCATCCTATACCCTGTAATAATTCTTTGAGGAATCAATTCATCTTTATCATTAGGAACGATAGTAATACCTCCCTTCTTAGGGACACAATGGACAGGACTTACCCACTGACTATCAGCAACGGGATAGATTATACCTGCCTCAAGGAGCTTTGGTATTTCCTTTCTTACCACTTCTTTCATTTTAGGATTCAGCCGGCGTTGATGATCACGAACTGGTTTAGCATCTTCTTCCAAATTAATTTTATGTTGACATAAAGTGGGACTAATGCCCTTAAGATCATCAAGAGTATACCCAATAGCAGCACGGTGCTTCTTCAGAGTTTTCAATAATCTCTCTTCCTCATGCTCTGAAAGGTTAGCACTAATAATAATAGGATATATCCTTTTCTCATCAAGATAAGCATATTTAAGAGTATCAGGTAACGGTTTAAGATCAAACATGGGATCACCCTTGGGCGGAGGAGGATCCCCAAGGATTTCAACAGGTAAATTGTTTTTCAGAATAGGTTCCTGTTTAAAGAATACTTCATCTATTTCCCTTCTTTCATTCATAAACATATCATTTTCATGGTCTAGCAAATATTGTTCTAAAGGATCACTAGGAGGTACGGCAATAGAAGCAAGACCAATAATTTCATCCTTACTAGGTGATTCTTCTTCACGGTGTTGTCTACTAAATTTAGAAAAATTAAATTCATGAGTCATATCATCTAAACCGATAGTAACAACATCCCTTTTGCAATCTATGGTAGCATTAACAGTGTTCAAGAAGGGTCTACCAAATATAATGGGACAAAAGCTATCTTGTGGGGAACCAAGAACAAGAAAATCAGCAGGATATATAGTTTTCCCACACAAGACTTCAACATCTCTCACAATTCCCATTGGTGAAATAGTGTCTATATTGGCAAGTTTAATTGTGACATCAATATCTTCTATCTCAGCAGGTGCAATATCATGCATAATTTCTTTGTATAAGGAATAAGGTATTGCACTAGCACTAGCACCCATATCACATAAGCCATGATAACAATGATCTCCTATTTTAACAGAAATAACAGGCATGCCTACCACATGTCTGTTTTTATCTTTAGCACAAGGTTTAGCAATTCTAGCAGTTTCATCAAGGAAATGAATAACATGCCCATCAATATTATCAGACAAGAGATCTTTAAAAATAGCAATATCAGGTTCAACTTTAATTTGCTCATGAGGTGTATAAGTTTTAATATTGCTTTTACGAACCACAGTTGAAGCTTTAGCAAGATCCTTTATCCTAATAGGGAAAGGTGTTTTCTCAACATAAGTAGTAGGAACAATAGTATCGTTATAAGTGACAATCTTTTCTTCAACTTTAATAGGTGTAGCTACTTTTACTTCTATGGGAGGATGATATTTAAACCACTTCTCCTTGGGGAGATCAACATAAGTAGCAAAAGATTCACAGAAAGAAGCTACTATATCAGAGTCAAATCCATATTTAGTGCTAAATTTACGGAAAACATCGGTATCCATGAAAGATTTAACACAATCAAACTTAGGTGTCATATCTGACTCCTTACCTTCGTCGAGGTCCCAATCTTCAGAGTTGCGTTTAGTTCTTTCCAATAAATCCCATTTGAATTCAATAGTCTTCATCATAAAAGAGCCAGCACAAGAAGTACCAAGCATGGTGCGATTGTTATCAGAAAGCCGAGCATAAAATTTTTGAATAATCATTTCTCTTGAGAGCTCATGATTGGGGCATGCATATAACATTGATTTAAGCCTCCCCCAAGCTTGAGCAATGCTTTCTCCCTCACGAGGCCAAAAATTATATATATAATTGCGATCACGATGAAGAAGATGTATACGATAAAACTTCTGATGAAATTCCAATTTCAATCGTTTGTAATTCCAAGACCCCTTATCATCACATAGCCTATACGATGTCAATGCATCTCACTTCAAAGATAAAGGGCAGACCTTCTTCTTAAGAACATCTCCGGGCACACCTGCAAGCTTAAATAATCCACAAACTTCATCCACATATATCAGATGCTCATCAGGATGCTTCGTTCCATCTCCTAAAAAGGGATTAGCTAGCAGTTTTTCTATCATACCCGAAGGAATTTCAAAGCAGTTTTTTTCATTTTCAGTAGGTTCATTATGTTGAGGAGAAACTCTTTACTTTGCTGGTCGGGGTGAAGATACCCCAAACAAGCCCCTCAGAGGATTACTTTCCATAGTAACAAGTGACCGTAAATTTCAGCACACTATATAAATCTTTCCTTACCAAATTCCACCTACCAAAGACGCTTCACTCCCCTGCAACGGCGCCAGAAAAGAGTCTTGATGACCCACAAGTATAGGGGTTCTATCGTAATCCTTTCGATAAGTAAGAGTGTCGAACCCAACGAGGAGCAGAAGGAAATGATAAGCAGTTTCCAGCAAGGTATTCTCTGCAAGTACTGAAATAAGTGGTAACAGATATTTTTGTGATAGGATAAATTGTAACGAGCAACAAGTAACAAAAGTAAATAAAGTGCAGCAAGGTGGCCCAATACCTTTTGTAGCAAAGGACAAGCCTGGAAAAACTCTTATATAGAGAAAAGCGCTCCCGAGGACACATGGGAATATCATCAAGCTAGTTTTCATCACGCTCATATGATTCGCATTCGGTACTTTGAAAATTTGGTATTTGGGTGGACCGGTGCTTGGCTACTGTCCTTACTTGGACAAGCCTCCCACTTATGATTAACCTCTATTGCAAGCATCCACAACTACAACAAAAGTATTAAGGTAAACCTAACCATAACATGAAACATATGGATCCAAATCAGCCCCTTACGAAGCAACGCATAAACTAGGGTTTAAGCTTCTGTCACTCTAGCAACCCATCATCTACTTATTACTTCACAATGCCTTCCTCTAGGCCCAAATAATGGTGAAGTGTCATGTAGTCGACCTTCACATAACACCACTAGAGGAGAGACAACATACATCTCATCAAAATATCGAACAAATACCAAATTCACATGACTACTAATAGCAAGACTTCTCCCATGTCCTCAGGAACAAACGTAACTACTCACAAAGCATATTCATGTTCATAATCAGAGGGGTATTAATATGCATATAGGATCTGAACGTATGATCTTCCACCAATTAAACCAACTAGCATCAACTACAAGGAGTAATTAACACTACTAGCAACCTACTAGCACCAATCCCGAACATGGAGACAAGAATTGGATACAAGAGATGAACTAGGATTTTGAGAGGAGATGGTGCCGATGAAGATGCTGATGGAGATTGCCCTCTCCCTATGAGAGGAGCGTTGATGATGACGATGGCGATGATTTCCCCTCCGGGAGGGAAGTTTCCCCGGCAGAACAGCTCTGCCGGAGCCCTAGATTGGTGTTGGGGAACGCAGTACTTTCAAAAAAATTCCTACGCACACGCAAGATCATGGTGATGCATAGCAACGAGAGGGGAGAGTGTGATCTACGTACCCTTGTAGATCAATAGCGGAAGCATTGACGCAACGTAGAGGAAGCAGTCGTACGTCTTCCCGATCCGACCGATCCAAGCACCGTTACTCCGGCACCTCCGAGTTCTTGGCACACGTACAGCTCGATGACGCTCCCCAGGCTCCGATCCAGCAAAGCTTCGGGGATGAGTTCCGTCAGCACAACGGCGTGGTGACGATGATGATGTTCTACCGATGCAGGGCTTCGCCTAAGCACTACAACGATATGATCGAGGTGGAATATGGTGGCAGGGGGCACCGCACACGGCTAAGGAACGATCACGTGGATCAACTTGTGTGTCTAGAGGCGCCCCCTGCCCCCGTATATAAAGGATCCAAGGGGGGGAGGTGCGGCTGGCCCTATGGTGGCGCGCAGGAGGAGTCCTACTCCTACCGGGAGTAGGACTCCCCCCCCCAATCCTCGTCCAACTAGGAGAGGTGGAGGGAGAATAGGAAAGGGGGGGCGCCGCCCCTCCCTCCTTGTCCAATTCGGACTAGGGGGAGAGGGGGCGCGCGGCCTGCCCTCGCAGCCCCTTCCTCTTCTCCACATTAGGCCCATGAGGCCAATTAACCCCCCGGGGGGTTCCGGTAACCCCGCGGTGCTCCGGTTTTATCCGATACTCCTCCGGAACCCTTCCGGTGTCTGAATATAGTCATCCAATATATCAATCTTTATGTCTCGTCCATTTCGAGACTCCTCGTCATGTCTGTGATCACATCCGGGACTCCGAACTAACTTCGGTACATCAAAATGCATAAACTCATAATAACTGTCATCGTAACGTTAAGCGTGCGGACCCTACGGTTCGAGAACAATGTAGACATGACTGAGACACATCTCCGGTCAATAACCAATAGCGAGACCTGGATGCCCATATTGGCTCCTACATATTCTACGAAGATCTTTATCGGTCAGACCGCATAACAACATACGTTGTTCCCTTTGTCATCGGTATGTTACTTGCCCGAGATTCGATCGTCGGTATCCAATACCTAGTTCAATCTCATTACTGGCAAGTCTCTTTACTCGTTCCGTAATACAACATCTCCCAACTAACTCATTATTTGCAATGCTTGCAAGGCTTATGTGATGTGCATTACCGAGAGGGCCTAGAGATACCTCTCCGACAATCGGAGTGACAAATCCTATTTTCGAAATACGCCAACCCAACATCTACCATTGGAGACACCTGTAGAGCTCCTTTATAATCACCCAGTTACATTGTGACGTTTGGTAGCACACAAAGTGTTCCTCCGGCAAACGGGAGTTGCATAATCTCATAGTCATAGGAACATTTATAAGTCATGAAGAAAGCAATAGCAACATACTAAATGATCGGGTGCTAAGCTAATGGAATGGGTCATGTCAATCAGATCATTCAACTAATGATGTGACCTCGTTAATCAAATAACAACACTTTGTTCATGGTTAGGAAACATAACCATATTTGATTAACGAGCTAGTCAAGTAGAGGCATACTACTGACACTAAGTTTGTCTATGTATTCACACATGTATTATGTTTCCGGTTAATACAATTCTAGCATGAATAATAAACATTTATCATGATATAAGGAAATAAATAATAACTTTATTATTGCCTCTAGGGCATATTTCCTTCAGTCTCCCACTTGCACTAGAGTCAATAATCTAGATTACATAGTAATGATTCTAACACCCATGGAGCCTTGGTGCTGATCATGTTTTGCTCGTGGAAGAGGCTTAGTCAACGGGTCTGCAACATTCAGATCCGTATGTATCTTGCAAATCTCTATGTCTCCCACCTGGACTAGATCCCGGATGGAATTGAAGCATCTCTTGATGTGCTTGGTTCTCTTGTGAAATCTGGATTCCTTTGCCAAGGCAATTGCACCAGTATTGTCACAAAAGATTTTCATTGGACCCGATGCACTAGGTATAACACCTAGATCGGATATGAACTCCTTCATCCAGACTCCTTCGTTTGCTGCTTCCGAAGCAGCTATGTACTCCGCTTCACATGTAGATCCCGCTACGACGCTTTGTTTAGAACTGCACCAACTGACAGCTCCACCATTTAATGTAAACACGTATCCGGTTTGCGATTTAGAATCGTCCGGATCAGTGTCAAAGCTTGCATCAACATAACCTTTTACGGTGAGCTCTTTGTCACCTCCATATACGAGAAACATATCCTTAGTCCTTTTCAGGTATTTCAGGATGTTCTTGACCGCTGTCCAGTGATCCACTCCTGGATTACTTTGGTACCTCCCTGCTAAGCTTATAGCAAGGCACACATCAGGTCTGGTACACAGCATTGCATACATGATAGAGCCTATGGCTGAAGCATAGGGAACATCTTTCATTTTCTCTCTATCTTCTGAAGTGGTCGGGCATTGAGTCTGACTCAACCTCACACCTTGTAACACAGGCAAGAACCCTTTCTTTGCTTGATCCATTTTGAACTTTTTCAAAATATTGTCAAGGTATGTGCTTTGTGAAAGTCCAATTAAGCGTCTTGATCTATCTCTATAGATCTTTATGCCTAATATGTAAGCAGCTTCACCGAGGTCTTTCATTGAAAAACTCTTATTCAAGTATCCCTTTATGCTATCCAGAAATTCTATATCATTTCCAATCAGTAATATGTCATCCACATATAATATCAGAAATGCTACAGAGCTCCCACTCACTTTCTTGTAAATATAGGCTTCTCCGAAAGTCTGTATAAATCCAAATGCTTTGATCACACTATCAAACCGTTTATTCCAACTCCGAGAGGCTTGCACCAGTCCATAAATGGATCGCTGGAGCTTGCACACTTTGTTAGCTCCCTTTGGATCGACAAAACCTTCCGGCTGCATCATATACAACTCTTCTTCCAAAAATCCATTAAGGAATGCAGTTTTGACATCCATCTGCCAAATTTCATAATCATAAAATGCGGCAATCGGTAACATGATTCGGACAGACTTAAGCATCGCTACGGGTGAGAAGGTCTCATCGTAGTCAACCCCTTGAACTTGTCGAAAACCTTTTGCGACAATCGAGCTTTGTAGACAGTAACATTACCGTCAGCGTCAGTCTTCTTCTTGAAGATCCATTTATTCTCAATTGCTTACCGATCATCAGGCAAGTCAACCAAAGTCCATACTTTGTTCTCATACATGGATCCCATCTCAGATTTCATGGCTTCAAGCCACTTTGCGGAATCTGGGCTCACCATCGCTTCTTCATAGTTCGTAGGTTCATCATGATCTAGTAGCATGACTTCCAGAACTGGATTACCGTACCACTCTGGCACGGATCTCACTCTGGTTGATCTACGAGGTTCAGTAGTATCTTGTTCTGAAGTTTCATGATCATCATCATTAGCTTCCTCACTAACTGGTGTAGGTGTCGCAGAAACAGTTTTCTGTGATGTACTACTTTCCAATAAGGGAGCAGGTACAGTTACCTCATCAAGTTCTACTTTCCTCCCACTCACTTCTTTCGAGAGAAACTCCTTCTCCAGAAAGTTTCCGAATTTAGCAACAAAAGTCTTGCCTTCAGATCTGTGATAGAAGGTGTATCCAATAGTCTCCTTTGGATATCCTATGAAGACACATTTCTCCGATTTGGGTTCGAGCTTATCAGGTTGAAGCTTTTTCACATAAGCATCGCAGCCCCAAACTTTCAGAAACGACAACTTTGGTTTCTTGCCAAACCACAGTTCATAAGGTGTCGTCTCAACGGATTTTGATGGTGCCCTATTTAACGTGAATGCGGCCGTCTCTAGAGCGTATCCCCAAAATGATAGCAGCAAATCAGTAAGAGACATCATAGATCGCACTATATCTAGTAAAGTACGATTACGATGTTCGGACACACCATTACGCTGTGGTGTTCCGGGTGGCGTGAGTTGCGAAACTATTCCACAATTTTTCAAATGTACACCAAACTCGTAACTCAAATATTCTCCTCCACGATCAGATCGTAGGAACTTTATTTTCTTGTTACGATGATTTTCAACTTCACTCTGAAATTCTTTGAACTTTTCAAATGTTTCAGACTTATGTTTCATTAAGTAGATATACCCATATCTGCTTAAGTCATCTGTGAAGGTGAGAAAATAACGATATCCGCCACGAGCATCAACATTCATCGGACCACATACATCTGTATGTATGATTTCCAACAAATCTGTTGCTCTCTCCATAGTTCCGGAGAACGGTGTTTTAGTCATCTTTCCCATGAGGCACGGTTCGCAAGTACCAAGTGATTCATAATCAAGTGGTTCCAAAAGTCCATCAGTATGGAGTTTCTTCATGCGCTTTACACCGATATGACCTAAACGGCAGTGCCACAAATAAGTTGCACTATCATTATCAACTCTGCATCTTTTGGCTTCTACATTATGAATATGTGTATCACTACTATCGAGATTCAATAAGAATAGACCACTCTTCAAGGGTGCATGACCATAAAAGATATTACTCATATAAATAGAACAACCATTATTCTCTGATTTAAATGAATAACCGTCTCACATTAAACAAGATCCAGATATAATGTTCATGCTCAACGCTGGCACCAAATAACAATTATTTAGGTCTAATACTAATCCCGAAGGTAGATGTAGAGGTAGCGTGCCGACCGCGATCACATCGACTTTGGAACCATTTCCCACGCGCATCGTCACCTCGTCCTTAGCCAATCTTCGCTTAATCCGTAGTCCCTGTTTTGAGTTGCAAATATTAGCAACAGAACCAGTATCAAATACCCAGGTGCTACTGCCAGCATTAGTAAGGTACACATCAATAACATGTATATCACATATACCTTTGTTCACCTTGCCATCCTTCTTATCCACCAAATACTTGGGGCAGTTCCGCTTCCAGTGACCAGTCTGCTTGCAGTAGAAGCACTCAGTTTCAGGCTTAGGTCCAGACTTGGGTTTCTTCTCTTGAGCTGCAACTTGTTTGCCGTTCTTCTTGAAGTTCCCCTTCTTGTTCCCTTTGCCCTTTTTCTTGAAACTAGTGGTCTTGTTGACAATCAACACTTGATGCTCCTTTTTGATTTCTACCTCCGCAGCTTTCAGCATTGCGAAGAGCTCAGGAATAGTCTTGTTCATCCCTTGCATATTATAGTTCATCACGAAGCTCTTGTAGGTTGGTGGCAGTGATTGGAGAATTCTGTCAATGACGCAATCATCTGGATGATTAACTCCCATTTGAATCAAGTGATTATTATACCCAGACATTTTGAGTATATGCTCACTGACAGAACTGTTCTCCTCCATCTTGCAGCTATAGAACTTATTGGACACTTCATATCTCTCAATCCGGGCATTTGCTTGAAATATTAACTTCAACTCCTGGAACATTTCATATGCTCCATGACGTTCAAAACGTCGTTGAAGTCCCGATTCTAAACCGTAAAGCATGGCACACTAAACTATCGAGTAGTCATCAGCTTTGCTCTGCCAGACGTTCATAACATCTGGTGTTGCTCCAGCAGCAGGCCTGGCACCCAGCGGTGCTTCCAGGACGTAATTCTTCTGAGTAGCAATGAGGATAATCCTCAAGTTACGGACCCAGTCCGTGTAATTGCTACCATCATCTTTCAACTTTGCTTTCTCAAGGAACGCATTAAAATTCAACGGAACAACAGCACGAGCCATCTATCTACAATCAAACATAAACAAGCAAGATACTATCAGGTACTACGTTCATGATAAGTTTAAGTTCAATTAATCAAATTACTTAAGAACTCCCACTTAGATAGACATCCCTCTAATCCTCTAAGTGATCACGTGATCCAAATCAACTAAACCATGTCTGATCATCATGTGAGATGGAGTAGTTTCATTGGTGAACATCGCTATGTTGATAATATCTACTATATGATTCACGCTCGACCTTTCGGTCTCCGTGTTCCGAGGCCATATCTGTATATGCTTGGCTCGTCAAGTATAACCTGAGTATTCCGCGTGTGCAACTGTTTTGCACCCGTTGTATTTGAACATAGAGCCTATCATACCCGATCATCACGTGGTGTCTCAGCATGAAGAACTTTCGCAACGGTGCATACTCAGGGAGAACACTTCTTGATAATTTAGTGAGAGATCATCTTATAATGCTACCGTCAATCAAAGCAAGATAAGATGCATAAAAGATAAACATCACATGCAATCAATATAAGTGATATGATATGGCCATCATCATCTTGTGCATGTGATCTCCATCTCCGAAGCACCGTCATGATCACCATCGTCACCGGCGCGACACCTTGATCTCCATCGTAGCATCGTTGTCGTCTCGCCAATCTTATGCTTCCACGACTATCGCTACCGCTTAGTGTTAAAGTAAAGCATTACATCGCGATTGCATTGCATACAATAAAGCGACAACCATATGGCTCCTGCCAGTTGCCGATAACTCGGTTACAAAACATGATCATCTCATACAATAAAATTCAGCATCATGTCTTGACCATATCACATCACAACATGCCCTGCAAAAACAAGTTAGACGTCCTCTACTTTGTTGTTGCAAGTTTTACGTGGCTGCTACGGGATTAAGCAAGAACCAATCTCACCTACGCCTCAAAACCACAACGATAGTTTGTCAATTTGACTCCGTTTTAACCTTCGCAAGGACCGGGCGTAGCCACACTTGGTTCAACTAAAGTTGGAGAAACAGTCACCCGCAAGCCACCTATGTGCAAAGCACGTCGGGAGAACCGGTCTCGTGTAAGCGTACGCGTAATGTCGGTCCGGGCCGCTTCATCCAACAATACCGCCGAACCAAAGTATGACATGCTGGTAGGCAGTATGACTTATATCGCCCACAACTCACTTGTGTTCTACTCGTGCATATAACATCAAACCATAAAACCTAGGCTCGGATGCCACTGTTGGGGAATGCAGTAATTTCAAAAAATTTCCTACGCACACGCAAGATCATGGTGATGCATAGCAACGAGAGGGGAGAGTGTGATCTACGTACCCTTGTAGATCAACAGCAGAAGCGTTGACGCAACGTAGAGGAAGTAGTCGTACGTCTTCCCGATCCGACCGATCCAAGCACCGTTACTACGGCACCTCCGAGTTCTTGGCACACGTACAACTCGATGACGCTCCCCGGGCTCCGATCCAGCAAAGCTTCAGGGATGAGTTCCGTCAGCACAACGGCGTGGTGACGATGATGATGTTCTACCGACGCAGGGCTTTGCCTAAGCACTACAACTATATGATCGAGGTGGAATATGGTGGCAGGGGGCACTGCACACGGCTAAGGAACGATCACGTGGATCAACTTGTGTGTCTAGAGACGCCCCCTGCCCCCGTATATAAAGGATCCAAGGGGGGAGGTGAGGCTAGCCCTATGGTGGCGCGCAGGAGGAGTCCTACTCCTACCGGGAGTAGGAATCCCCCCCAACCCTTGTACAACTAGGAGAGGTGGAGGGAGAATAGGAAAGGGGGGGCGCCGCCCCTCCCTCCTTGTCCAATTCGGACTAGGGGGAGAGGGGGCGCGCGGCCTGCCCTCGCAGCCCCTTCCTCTTCTCCACATTAGGCCCATGAGGCCCATTAACCCCCCGGGGGGTTCCGGTAACCCCCCGGTGCTCCGGTTTTATCCGATACTCCTCCGGAACCCTTCTGGTGTCTGAATATAGTCATCCAATATATCAATCTTTATGTCTCGACCATTTCGAGACTCCTCGTCATGTCCGTGATCACATCTGGGACTCCGAACTAACTTCGGTACATCAAAATGCATAAACTCATAATAACTGTCATCGTAACGTTAAGCGTGCGGACCCTACGGTTCGAGAATAATGTAGACATGACTGAGAAACATCTCCGGTCAATAACCAATAGCGGGACCTGGATGCCCATATTGGCTCCTACATATTCTACAAAGAACTTTATCGGTCAAACCGCATAACAACACACGTTGTTCCCTTTGTCATCGGTATGTTACTTGCCCGAGATTCGATCGTCGGTATCCAATACCTAGTTCAATCTCATTACTGGCAAGTCTCTTTACTCGTTCCGTAATACATCATCTCCCAACTAACTCATTAGTTGCAATGCTTGCAAGGCTTATGTGATGTGCATTACCGAGAGGGCCCAGAGATACCTCTCTGACAATCGGAGTGACAAATCCTATTCTCGAAATACGCCAACCCAACATCTACCATTGGAGACACCTGTAGAGCTCCTTTATAATCACCCAGTTACGTTGTGATGTTTGGTAGCACAAAAAGTGTTCCTCCGGCAAACGGGAGTTGCATAATCTCATAGTCATAGGAACATGTATAAGTCATGAAGAAAGCAATAGCAACATACTAAACGATCGGGTGCTAAGCTAATGGAATGGGTCATGTCAATCAGATCATTCAACTAATGATGTGACCTCGTTAATCCAATAACAACACTTTGTTCATGGTTAGGAAACATAACCATCTTTGATTAACGAGCTAGTCAAGTAGAGGCATACTACTGACACTAAGTTTGTCTATGTATTCACACATGTATTATGTTTCCGGTTAATACAATTCTAGCATGAATAATAAACATTTATCATGATATAAGGAAATAAATAATAACTTTATTATTCCCTCTAGGGCATATTTCCTTAAATTGATCCGCCAAGGTTCCGCCTCGTGGCGGCGGAGTTTCGTCCGAGATGATGGCTTCTTATTTTTTTCCCATCGAAAGACTTCATATAGCAGAAGATGGCCACCAAAGGGCCACCAAGGGGCCCATGAGGTAGGGGGCGCTCCTAGGGGGGTAGGGCGCGCCCCCACCCTCGTGGGCAGGGTGTGGCCCCCCTGGTGAATCTCTTCCATTGAGTATTTTTTATATATTCTGAAAATGTCTTACGTGAAGTTTCAGGACTTTTGGAGCTGTGTAGAATAGGTCTCTAATATTTGCTCCTTTTCCAGCCCAGAATCCCAGCTGCCGGCATTCTCTCTCTTTATGGAAACCTTGTAAAATAAGAGAGAATAGGCATAAGTATTGTGACATAATGTGTAATAACAGCCGATAATGTAATAAATATCGATATAAAAGCATGATGCAAAATGGACGTATCAAGAGACCATCTTCATCCTACGCCTCCCACAGATTGATAAACCTTAGGTCATCCGCTTGAGGGAAATTTTCTGCTGTCCTACAAACCTCTGCACTTGGAGGCCCAACAACGTCTATAAGAAGAAGGTTGTGCAGTAGATATGAAGCTCTTTTCTGGCGCCGTTGCTGGGGAGGTTAGCGCTTGAAGGTATATCTTTAGATCTTGCAATCGTTTCTTTTTGTGTCTAGTTTTAGCACTAGTTTAGTTTATAAAAGAAAACTACAAAAAAATATGGAATTGAGTTTGCCTCGTACGCTTCATATTTTTAATATCTTTTGTGAGTATGATGGAAAGGAAAATTGTGCCAAAGTGTTAGAAGAAGAATGCATTAAAATGTTTGGCACTAAATCTTTGAATGATGAGCATGATTGCAATGTTATTAGTATGAACTCTTTGAATATCCATAGTACTAATGATGATTGCACTAGTCATGATGAGAATGTCTTTTATAAGCATGTCGATTTTTGTGGAGTGCATAGAGTTTGCAAGTACACACCAATTAGGGAAGATAGATGTTGCAAGAGGCATAAGTACTTATAAACTAAATGGTTGCAAGAAAGGCTAGATGTTTGTGCTGAAAATTTAAATTTTCTTAGCCGTACTTGTGAACTTTGCAATGAACGTGCACTACTGGAATCAGGTACTTTGCCATCTGCCAGCTCTTTGCCGTCAGCTAGCGGACGGCAAAGAAGCTCTTTGCCATCAGCTACCAAAAAGCAGACGGCAAAGAACTGGCTGATGGCAAAGACCTAATTTCTATCAGCCAGTTCTTAGCCGTCCGCTAGCGGACGGCAAAGAGGGAGGGGGGCCCACTGACGAGCTGCTTAAAAAAACCCTAACGCCCCCCCCCCTCTTTGTCGTCCGCTAGCAGACGGCAAAGAGAAAATAAGCGGACGACAAAGGGGGGCGGACGACAAAGAGGGAGGGGCCCCACTAACGTTAACGGCCGCGCCCCACCCCGCCCCCCTCTCTCTCTTTCTCTTCTTCACACGCGTGTCGCCGCCCCCAGCACTCGCCGCCGCCCCGTCGCCCCACCACCCCGCGCGCCGCCCCACCGCCCCGTCGCCACTGCCGCCCGGTGCCCCACCGGCCCCCGCCCCGTCGCCCCCGTCGCCCCTGCCGCCCCCGCCGCCCTGCCGTCTGGGCGCCGCCGCGCCCCGGCGCCCCGGCCCCCCACGCCCCACCGCCCCGGTCGGGCCCGGCCCCGTCGCCACTGCCACCCGACGCCGCCGCCCCAGGCCGCCCCGCCCCCCTCCTCCACCGCCCCAGGCCGCCCCGCCCCCCTCCTCCGCCCCAGGTGAGCTCTGCCTCCTTTTTTTCCTTTTTTCTGTTTTTTTAGTTTTAGGTTTATGTTTAGTTTAGATTTAGTTCTAGTTTTAGTTTTAGGTTTAGTTTTAGATTTATAGGTTTAGTTTTAGTTTAGTTTTAGGTTTAGATTTAGTTTTTCCCTTTTTTCTATTTTTTAGTTTTAGGTTTAGGTTTAGTTTAGTTTTAGAAATAAGACGAAGAGAAAAAGAGGAGAGGAGGAGAAGAAGAAGAGGAAAAAGGAAAGGAAGAAGAAGAAGGGGAGGAGGAGAAGAAAAAAGAAGAAGAGGAAGAAGAAGAAGAAGAAAAAAGAGGAGAGGAGGAGAAGAAGAAGAGGAAAAAGGAAAGGAGGAGGAGGAGGAGGAAGAAGAAGAAGAAGAAGAAGAAGAAGAAGAAGAAGAAGAAGAAGAAGAAGAAGAAGAAGAAGAAGAAGAAGAAGAAGAAGAAGAAGAAGAAGAAGAAAAGGAAGAAGAGGAATAAGAAGAAAAGCAAAAAAGAGGGGGGAAACCCGACCCGACACGGTACCCCGATCCCGACTCGGCACCCCGACACGACACCCCGACCCCGAGACCCCGACCCCGACCCCGACACCCCGAGCCTGACCCGACACCCCGACCCCGACACCGACATGGCACCCCGACCTCGACCCGGCACCCCGATCCCGAGAACCCGACCCCGACCCCGACCCCGAGCCTGACCCGACACCCCGACCCAGACACCGACACGGCACCCCGACGCCGACCCGGCACCCCGACCCCGAGACCCCGACCCCGACCCTAACACCCCGATCGACCCTGAGCCTGACCCGCCCCGACCCCGAGCCTGACCCGACACCCCGAGCCTGACCCGACACCCCGACCCCGACACCACACCCCGACCCCGAAATAGCACCCCGACCCCGACATGGCACTACCCCGACACCAACACGACACCCCAACCCCCGACCCCGAAACAGCACCCCGACCCCGAGAAGGCACCCCGACACCGACACGACACCCCGACACCTCCCAAAAAGGTGTTCTTTGGCCTTGCAGAGGCCAACGGGGTCATATATTTGTGAATTATTAGTTAGGTCATATATTTTTTGATTTTGTTATGAAAAACATCATATCTAATTGTGTTGATCGGGTAGTTTTAAATGTGCAGTTGTTTCATCGCTGCGAGGTTTGGTGTTCGACGACCTCGCCGTGCGTTTGATGAGCTCTGCCCCTTCGTTCGTGGGTGAGCACAAATGACATGTCCTCCTCCCCCATTAATTATTTGATCTATTCCGATGAAACTTGATAGCTAGCTATATATGTGTCTTGAATCATCAGTATGCGTAACCAATATGTGTCTCCCGTTCGAAAGCGTCATAGTTATAAATATGCATGCATTTGCATATTTATAACCTTGATTCTTTCAAATTGTCCAACGCTATCCATGGACAGCCCGAGTGTGTAGATTGGGTTCGTTTTCCCATATGCTTTGCTCCGGATCCGACGCATAAATTTCGTCAGTGCGTCCCCTGTTGTTCTCCGGGTACACATCGTCTCTGTTTATTGCAGAGACGTGTATCAAGAGAACAGCGGGGAGGTGCTGCCGAAATTTTGCGTCGGACCCGGAGCATAGCATGGGAAAATGAACCCAATCTACACATACACGGGTGGGATTAGGACCTATCATTACCTATTAGAGTGTAGGTTGCATGGACGTAATAAAATTGACAAAGTAGATCAACTGATGAATATATACATGGTGAATTACATATATAATTGTTGTGTGTCCAGTAGCTCTGAAAGTCAAGATGAGTGACCGTGCATGGATGTATACCGGTCACACTGGTCAGAACAAATGGAGCGCTGAATGGTTCACAAAAACCAAGGGGTTTGTGCAAGCCGCATTTGCAAATGGCTAGAAGAAAACCTGGTGCCCCTGTTTCCGGTGCGGCAATTGGGAAAAGAAGACAGAGGTTGAAATGGGCAAACACCTGCAGAAGAGTGGTTTTACGCCCGATTATACGGTGTGGAAATTTCATGGTGAGTCTGCCCAACGTGACCTAGCTGAGGTGGATCGTCGTCGCACCGGCGAGCATGGTACCGGGATGGAAAACATGGTGCAAGACTATGATGATGCTCGGGATCCGGACGAGGAGATGGAGGAATCTGCAAAGGCCTTCAATGAAATGTTGGAGTCTTCAAAACGTCCGCTCCATGAGCACACTGAGCTTTGTCAGTTGGATGCCATCTCACAAGTAATGGCTTTGAAGGCTCAGTTCAACTTGGGCAGAGAATGCTATGACGCAATTATGACAGTATTTGGACGCTTTCTACCCAAAGGCCATGTAATGCCTGCAAACCTGTACCAGTCAGACAAAATCCTCCGTGCACTGAAGATGCCCTATGAGAAGATACATGCCTGTGAGAAAGGATGTGCCTTATTTAGGCTTGACTATGCGGACTTGAACTATTGTCCCATTTGCAGGTCTTCCAGGTATATTGTGGTAGACAACGGTATGGGTGAGAAGACACAGACCAAAATCCCCGTTAGTGTTCTTCGGTATATGCCAGTCGTACCAAGACTTCAACGTCTTTTCATGGTCGAAGAGACGGCCAGACAGATGACATGGCACAAAACAGGCAAAAGAACCAAACTAGATGCAGATGGGAATCTGATGATGGTACACACATCGGATGGTGTTGCGTGGAAAAAGTTTGATGAATTACATGCTGACAAAGCGGCAAATCCGAGGCATCCTCGAGTCGGCATCAACACAGATGGGTTCAGTGTGTTTGGTATGACGGTAGCCCAATACAGTTGTTGGCCCGTATTTGTCTTTCCACTCAATCTCCCCCCCGGACAGATTATGCAAAGAAAGAACATTTTCCTGACGTTGATAATTCCAGGGCCCAACTATCCGCGGAAAAATATGAATGTGTACATGCAGCCGCTTAAGGACGAATTGCAAGAAGCCTGGGATAATGGGTTCAAGACATACGACGCCTTTAGCAAACAGAACTTCATAATGCGTGTCTGGTACATGTACTCTACGCATGACTTGCCGGTGTATGTGCTATTCGTTGGCTGGTGTGTGCATGGAAGGTTCCCGTTCCCCACATGCAAGGGAGCTCTTGAGTTTCATTGGCTTCAGGCCGGTCGCAAGTTTTCTTGCTTCGACATGCATAGACAGTTCCTAGATCCTCGCCATATGTTCAGGAAAGACAAGAAGAACTTCATCAGGGGTAGAGTTGTCAAAAACTCTGCACTACTTGCATTGACAGGCCAACAGACCCTGGATCAGTTAAACACTCTCGAGCCAGATCCACAATGTCCAGGGTACTTCAAGGGGTATAATACTAAGCATGTGTGGGCTCACAAAACATGCTTATGGGATCTGCCTTACTTCAAAGACCCCCTTTGCCCACACAACATCGACATGATGCACATTGAGAAGAATATCACCGAGGCACTTTTTGGTACATTGTTCGGCATAGATGGGAAGTCAAAGGATAATACTAAGGCTAGAGTCGATCTGGAGGCGCTATGTGATAGGCCGTTACAAAACATGAAAGAACCGAAAGGGAAGCAGAACTGGACGAAGCCAAAGGCATGGTTCAATCTTGGAAGGCCAGCTATGAGGGAAATTATCTTGTGGGTGCAACGGCAGTTGATGTTCCCCGATGGGTTTGCAGCGAATCTAAAGAGGGGAGCGAATCTTGATAAACTGAAGATATTTGGTCTCAAGAGTCATGATTGGCACATATGGATTGAGCGGGTAATGCCGGTGATGTTGCGTGGCTTCATCCCTGAGGATGAATGGCTAGTATTGGCAGAACTCAGCTATTTCTTCCGTGTTCTTTGTGCGAAAGAACTATCGCCTAGCGTGCTAGAAGAAATGGAAGAGTTGGCACCGGAGTTGATCTGCAAGTTAGAGAAGATCTTTCCACTGGGCTTCTTTAATCCAATGCAGCATTTGATTTTGCATCTCCCGACCGAGGCAAGATTGGGGGGGCTCGTGCAAAATCGTTGGTGCTACCCAACTGAGAGGATGCAGAAGACGCTTCGAGAAAAATGTAAAAATAAATGTAGAATTGAAGCATCGATGGTTGAGGCATTCATCATAGAGGAGGCGGCAAACTTCGTAACAGCGCACTACGAAGCCAAAAATCGTCATTTGCATAATCCGAAGCCTCGGTACAATGCTAACGACCCTAAAAAGGGTGGATCCAACCTCAGCCTATTCAAAGGGAATCTCGCACCAGCTAGTGTTTCACATCCAGTATCTTTGGATAACGAAGAATGGCGGACCATTTCGTTGTATATCTTCAACAACCTGATAGAAGTGCGGTCGTACATCGAGTAAGTTCTCGGTACATTGTTTCGCAACTTCTATTTCCTTTGAACTGCTCTTATTCCTGGATATGTCATACAGTCGATACGTCACCATATTCTCGTATGGAGCGGAGATCCAAAAGGATTCCGTCGAAGAGTATGAGCTTCTCGCAAAGCAAGGAGGCGGCTATCCCGGTTTCATCTCTTGGTTCAAACAAACGGTAATTTCTATTAGACAATTTCATTTCATTCGCTAATTTGTGCGTAATGCAACAATCCTTTCATATTAAACTTGTAGGATAATTCAGAGTCTATGGACGCCGAATTGAGACAAGTCGCTAATGGTTTTGACTATAAGGTCCGTTCATTTGACAAGTACGACATCAACGGGTATCGCTTTCGTACCTATGGCAAAGAGCTATCTATGGCCGACCGAAAGTCTACAAATTGTTGTGTATCTGCTATCGGCGAAGGAGGTACCGAGTATTATGGGAGAGTTGAATCAATTTATGAACTTCTGTTCTATGGTGAAAACCCACCGAATGTCGTAGTCTTCAAATGTTATTGGTTTCAGCCGAAGGAGACAAGAAGGACTCATGAACATATAGGGCTAGTTGAAATCAACCAAAGCACCCATTTAGATGTTCCAGATGTCTATATTACGACTCAACAGGCGAACCAAGTATTCTATCTACCATGGGCCTGCCAAACTAATCCAAATCTGAAAGGTAGGGATGTCGTTTATGAAGTGCTGCCACGTGCTATACTTTCTCCCCCAAAGGAAGAGGATTATGAACCTCACATTAACCCAGACACATATGAAGGAGAATTCTTCCAAGAGACACGTCTTTCCAAAAAGCGTTTCAAGAACCGCTATACTTCACCCCAAAACATTGAAGTAGACAGCGACAATGAATCTGACATCACCCCAGAGGAGGAACAAGAAGAGCCGGAACAAGAAGAGGTTACTGCTGCGGATGACCTGTCAATGCTTGACCGATTACGTCAAGGTGGCCTTGCACATGTTGATGCCAATGAACCCTATGAGCCCATCATTGATTATAGTGATGATGATGATTATGCATTTATTGATGATACTAATCGAGATTATTAGTAGTGTCAGGTATTCAATTTTTTTATGTTGTACTTGATGATGATACACTTAAGTGATATACATATTATTATTCATGTCGGTACTTTTTTTATGTTGTACTAATTTCGTTTATTCTTTGTCATGGCAGGTGTTGAAAGATGGTGGGCGCTGGTCGGGAGCACGCCGAGGGCCCTTCTTCGTCGGCGCGTGGTGCGAGGTCTTCCATTCCACACGCACCTCTCCGCGGAGCATTGCTGGACAGTATGGCGACACCGCCGGGCCCTTCTTCATCGACCGCGGTGCCCAGCAGGGGACGAGGTAAGAAGAAGAGAGGAGGTGGAGCACGCGGTCGCGGGAGAGGAGGTAGGGTGACTCTTACGGCGCCTTCCTCGCCGCCGCCCCCAGCTGTTTCACCCGAGCACGTGACTGCTAGGGTGGACTCGTCTGAGGAGGAGGATGCACGGACTCCGGTCCACGAGCCTCCGGTCCACGGGTCTTCGGCCCACGAGCCTCGGGTCGACGGGCCTTTGGCCCACGAGACTTGGGCCCACGAGACCCCGGAGGAGCACACGTCTGGATGGGGTAACTGGTCGGGTCAGCCTGAGGAGCCAAGTGGCCATGCTGATGATGGCGGGGAGCCGAGTGGCCATGCTGATGATGGCGGGCAGCCGACTGATGAGGAGGGGGAGGAGGGGGGCAACGTCTACCAGCGTGGTGCTACACGGCTCCCATCTGTGCCCGCGACCCGCGAGCAGAGGTGGTTGATTTTCCATGATGGGGAGAGGTAAGTGCATTTAATCTTTTTGTACCTTCTGCATTCACGTTTCTTCAAATAACTGATGTATTGGCCTTGTCATGCTGTAGGGGTTGGGACCACCATGAAAGTGTCTGCCGGCCCAACTCCGTCCTTGGAGTTCTGATTCGGCAAAACATCCCGGGGTTTGTCACGTTGCCTGGTGAGGGTCGGCTTCCAGAGGTTGGATTGACTTGGGAGCACTACTTGGCTGCCCCTGCCCCGCCGAGTGAGATTATCGACGGTGTCTTGTGCAAGATGAGGTCAGACGTGGTGATCAGAAAGTTCTGGGTAATTGCTCCTTTACACAATTAAAAATCTTCAACTAGCTAGTTATTAATTGTACTAATCAATATTGTCTCATTTGATTGCAGACATTCTACAGGTGTGAGGAGGGATACGAGGAGGAGGCGGCAGATGTTATCCACAAGGAGTGCAAGCGCCTACTTCAGAACTTACGGCATGAGGTTCGGGTGCAGGCTGTTCGAGACTACTACGCTGGGCGTGGTATCAAGAAGCCCAAGCAGGAGTGCCGCGATAAGTTCTTGAGTAAGGAGAAGTACATGAAGGTAATTCTTAAGGGCTTGTACTTACTTCCTTCATTTAGTAATTCATAGTCGTAGCGCTCAAGTTTCTATTTGCTAACTTAGGCCCCTCCAAGATGGTGTGCGGATCGGATGGATTGTTGGGAGGTGTTGGTCAATGCATGGTGCTCAAAATAATGGCTGGCCACCCACAAAGAGGCCAAGGACAAACGTGCCCAAATGGAAGGTGTGCCACACCACCAAGGCAGCTCCAACTTATTTAAGTACGGGCGAAACTGGGTATGTGGTTTGCTTCATGATTCATGCAATTTATTCATCATGCTAGCTTTAGCCCTTTAATTACTAATTTACTTTGTTTCTCTCTTTCAGGCACACTACAATAAGGCAGATAAGGTGCCACAGGTGTACGACCTGTATGCCATGGCCCACACTGGCCCTTACAAGAAAGTCAAGGCATTCTCTGCGTCTGACCTCGATGATCCAAAGAATTTCACCAACATCTCCGCCCACGACAAGCTCGTGCAATATAGAGATCAGGGGAAGGCGAGGAAAGGGGAGGACTTTAACCCGAGCCAGGGTCCCATTGATACAGAGTTGCTGATGATATCTGGTGGCGGGAGGTCCCATGGCTCCATAGCCATGGGAGATGGACTTATCCGTTGTCCTAGCACTCTCCCGGAGATCAAGGCGCGCCAGTCGAGCTCCGCTCCTGAGATAAGGCCTCGTGAACGGCCAGTCCAACTCGCCTTCAAGGTTAGTTATACGTACTCAGCTATCTTTCTCCATTACATTGTGTGCGCTTCCATCAATGATTACAAATGGTCATGTGAGTGGTGTTGCAGGCTGCTATACAGAGTGAGAGAGATAGAACGGAGAAACTTCTGGCGGAGGCGGCGGAGAGGCAGCGGGAGTTGGAGGAGAGGACGACAAAGATGTTGGACGAGGAGAGGGCATGGAATGACATGCAGGCAAGGGCCATGTACGAGCTCCTTGTGGTAAGTTTCTTCTGCAGATTACTTGCTAGTCTTAACATTTTAGTCTCATTACTAACTAGTATGACTCTATTGTGAAAACCAAATGTGCAGTCTGTGTGCGAGAAGTCCGGTCAGACCGCTCCGTCGATGCCAGTGATTGCTCCTGGGAGCATGATGAGTTTAATTCGAATGGACATTACTTGCTAGTCTTAACATTTGAGTGTCATAATGCTAATGAGACATTGGAAATGATCTTTGGTGCAGCTTAACTCCAGAAACGCATCGCACGATCCTTCTCCAGCTACCGGCGCGAGCCAGCCCGCTCCTACACCTCCGTGATCACAGTAAGTTTCACTAGTGTTTTGCTTAACAAATGCATAAAGACCTAGACTTAGCTATATTTCCTCCAATATCCTTACCATAATGACCTAGAGTTAGCTTCTTTTCCTCCAAAATGACTTAATAAGCTTACTGACCTCACAAACCATCCATTTTACCTAAGTTAGCTCTAAAACGATATGTACTTAGCTTACTTATGTCAAAAATTGCATAATTAACTTAGTTAGCTCATAAACGATCCATTTTACCTAAGTTAGCTCTAAAATGACTCATTTTACCTTAGTTAGCTTATAAGTGATCCAATTTATCCAAGTTAGCTCTAAAATGACCCATTTTACGTAGATTAGCTCCTAAATGATCCATTTTACCTACGTTAGCTTTAAAATGACCCATTTCACCTAGGTTAGCTCCAAAATGACCCATCTTACCTAGGTTAGCTTATAAATGATCCAGTTTATCCAAGTTAGCTCTAAAATGACCCAATTTACCTAGAGTAGCTCCTAAACGATCCATTTCACCTAAGTTAGCTAAAAATGATCCATTTCACCTAAATTAGCTCTTAAATGATCCATTTCATCTAAGTTAGCTCCAAAACGATCCATTTCACCTTAGTTAGCTAAAAAAACGTGGCATTTCACCTTAGTTAGCTCATAAACGACCCATTTCAACTAAGTTAGCTCATAAATGATCCATTTCACCTAAGTTAGCTAAAAAACGATCCATTTCACCTTACTTAGCTCAAAAATGATCCATTTCACCTTAGTTAGCTCATAAACGACCCATTTCAACTAAGTTAGCTCATAAATGATCCATTTCACCTAAGTTAGCTCATAAATGATGCATTTCACCTAAGTTAGCTCAAAAACGATCCATTTCACCTTAGTTAGCTCAAAAACGATCCATTTCACCTTAGTTAGCTCAAAAACGATCGATTTCACCTTAGTTAGCTCAAAAACGATCCATTTCACCTAGTTAGCTAAAAAACGATGCCCTTCACCTTAGTTAGCTCATAAACGACCCATTTCAACTAAGTTAGCTCATAAATGATCCATTTCAACTAAGTTAGCTCATAAACAACCCATTTCAACTTAGTTAGCTCATATATGATCCATTTCACCTAAGTTAGCTCATAAATGACATATACTTCTTTTTCTAGTCTTCTTCTTGTTCTATTCACCTATTTCTAACTTTCTTATTTACCATTTTGGACATTTCACTCACTTCATGGAAGCTAGCTTTCTATGATGGAGTGCTTGCTTTTTCTTTGCTAAAACTTTGCATTGTATGTAGCTTGCTATGATAGAACTTGCTATGTTGATGAAACTTTGCTATGTAATATGTATATGGAACAATGTGTATGGATGGAACTTGATGGAACTTGCTATGTTGATGAAACTTTGCTATGTAATATGTATATGGAAATATGTGCTGGATATGTGATATGTTTGCTGTTAAATATATCTATATATGTCATATATATTTGCTGTGAAAATTGTGGGATTAAAAAAACAGAAAAAGAGACAATATGCAGGCTCTTTGCCGTCTGCCACCGACGGCAAAGGGCTCTTTGCCATCAGCAGCCGACGGCAAAGAGGCCACGTGGCAGGCAACTGTGCTTCCTGGGAGGCTGACCAATTTGGTCAGTTTGCCTACAGTGGTTGACGGCAAAGGCTTTGCCGTTGGCGGCGGACGGCAAAGAGTAAAAACTTTGCCTATAGTGGCAGATGGCAAAGGCCTGCCGTGTAGTGACGTCGGCTGACATCATTCGGCGGACGGCAAAGGCCTTCCAAAGTTTGCCGTCAGCAGCGGACGACAAAGGCCTGCCGTTAACTACCTAACGGAGTAACAGCACATTTATTGCCATCTGCACTCTTTGTCGTCTATTGTTGATGGCGAAGGCCCCTTTGCCGTCAGCCGCCCGAAGCAGACGGCAAAGTAGCTCTTTTCCGAACCTTACTTTGCCGTCCCCTTTTGCCGTCCGTGGCAGACGGCAAAGACCGTTGCCGTCAGCCATCCATGCCTTTGCTGTCTGCCGTGGCAGATGGCAAAGTAGCTGATTCCTATAGTGGTGGTCATTTAACCATTCGATGCAATTGTTTCATGATCGAATCGTTTCCAAAAATTGTGATGACTTGATTTTCCTTGCACATCATAATGAACTTAGTTTGCTTATGGGTTATGAAGAAATGAAACGTATAAGTAACTATCTTCCACTATTTGCCCATGATAAACTTCTTGATTTTGATCTAGAGGAAATTTATATGTATTGTGCGGTGAATTGTATTGAAAATCCTTATATTGCCAATTACATAAAGAAAAGAAAATAAATATAAGATGAAGAGAATACTAATGAAAGGGAAGAGACTTACCAATATCCTTCTATTATTTCTTATGATGAATCAGGTAATGAGGAGGAGCCTTCTATTCAACCAAACTCGTTAATAAGGAGCTCCAAAAAGAGGGTTGAACCCACACATGATGTGAAGAAGAAAAATCAAAGACGGAGAAGCGTAGGTAAAAAGGTATCTCTCCCAAATGATGTTGCTCCTATTACTCCTTGTGATGATGATAATTGCTATACTATTGGTGCTATCCATACTATTAATGATGAGAGTGATTATGCTTATGATAAGAAAAGGCCCAAGATTGGGGATGCTATGTTTGATGAAGATGATGTTTTTGAGAATATATTTGCTGCAATTAATGTTTGTCCCAATCTTGGTGATGCTATGTTTAATGAAGATGATATTTTTAGTCTCCCAAGTTTTGATATGCGAATTTATAATGATGATAGCATGCCTCCTACTTATGATGATTATATTGATGAAAGTGGGTTTGGAAAAGTGTCAACTTTAGGAAGTAATGATCCCACTATTTTGGAGGATGTTGAATCTTATTGTGATAATTATGAAAGTGGATTTGGAGAGGTCATGACTTTATTTAGTAATGATTCTACTATCTTGGAAGAGGTTTCAATTGATTATGATGAGAACAAAGTTGCTACTTATGATGATAATTGTGATGACACATATGCTATAAAAAGTAGTGATGGTTATATTTATAAAACTTGTCATGATTATGATTACCCATTTTCTGAATATTACTCTTTTAATGTGGAAACAATTTATAGTATTCAAGTCCCTTATGATACTCCCACTATTCCGAATGAGAAGAATTTTGCTTATGTGGAGAGTAGTAAATTTTCTATGCTTGTAGATCATGAAAAGAATGCTCTATGTGATGTTTATATTGTTGAATTCATTCATGATGCTACTGAAAATTACTATGAGGGAGGAATATATGCTTGTAGGAATTGCAATAATATCAAGTTTCCTCTCTATGTGCTTAAAATCTTGAAGTTATGCTTGTTTTGCTTTCCTATGCAAGTTGATTCTTGTTCCCACAAGTTGTTTGCTCACAAAATCCCTATGCATAGGAAGTGGGTTAGACTTAAATGTGCTATTCATATTCTTCATGATGCTCTCTTTATGTTTCAATTCTTATCCTTTATGTGAGCATCATTGAAATCATCATGCCTAGCTAGGGGCGTTAAACGATAGCGCTTGTTGGGAGGCAACCCAATTTTATTTTTGCTCCTTGTTTTTTGTTCCTGCTTAGTAATAAATTAATCATCTATCCTCTGTTATGATTGTTTTTTTTATGTTTTAATTAGTGTTTGTGCTAAGTAAAGCCTTTAGGATCTTCTTGGGTGATTGTTATTTGATCTTGCTGTAAAAAACAGAAAGTATGCGCTCATGAGAATAATTTTAATTTTTTAAAAGAGAGCGATAAAATACCAATTCCACTTGATGTAGATTAATAAAAAAAATTCCTAGGACTTCCTAATTTGTCAGGATTTTTGGAGTTACAGAAGTATTCGAATCCTACATATTACTACAGACTGTTCTGTTTTTGACAGATTCTGTTTTCTATGCGTTGTTTGCTTATTTTGATGAATCTATGAGTAGTATCGGAGGGTATGAACCATATAGAAGTTGGAATACAGTAGATATTACACCAATATGTATTTAGAATGAGTTCACAACAGTACCTAGGTGGTGATTTATTATCTTATACTAACGGAGCTCACGAGATTTTCTGTTTAAGTTTTGTGTTGTGAATTTTTCAAGTTTTGGGTAAAGATTTGATGGAGTATGGAACAGGGAGTGGCAAGAGCCTAAGCTTGGGGATGCCCCGGAAGGCATCCCCTCTTTCGTCCTCATCCATCGGTAACTTTACTTGGAGCTATATTTTTATTCACCACATGATATGTGTTTTGCTTGGAGCGTCATTTTATTTTCTTTTGGTTTGGTTGTTGTTTGAATAAAATACCAAGATTTGAAATTCTTAAATGTTGGAGAGTCTTCACATAGTTGCATGATTATTCGACTACTCATTGATATTCCCTTATATCTTTCGGAGTAGTTTGTCATTTGCTCTAGTGCTTCACTTATATCCTTTCAGAGCACGATGGTGGTTTCACTACAGGAATCAGCTAGTTTCCCGTCAGGCATGTACAGACGGCAAAGACAGTTTTACAGATGGCAAAGAGATTGTCATCAGCTGGCTGACGGCAAACATAGTCGGCAAAGCCTAAGTCGGCAAACAGGTACTTTGCTGTCAGCTTTTCATCGGGTTGACGGCAAAGACTTTGCCGTCAGGTTTTTTTCCCGTGGCAGACGGCAAAGTTGGGCTTAGAGTTTTCTGTTAGCAGGGGGTCCCACGTCACTTTGCTGTCAACCTTGTAGTCAACAGACGACAAAGGCTTTTTAAAAAATAAAAAAACTCCTGGCTCATGCGTCCGGTGCTGTTGCACGATGGGAAACAGGAGCAGAGCTGCTCGCTCATGTCGCCGTCCTGCTCCATTCCTAGAGCTCGCCGCTATCCTGCTCCATTCCCGGTGCTCGCCGCCGCCGCCGGACTCCGGATCCGGCCAGAACCAGACCGAGCTCGCCCGTCCCCTGCATCGATCCAGACGGGATCGGGAGCAGACGCGCCCAACCGCCCATCACCGACGTGGTCGCTGTCGAGGTCGTCTGTGACCTGGTCTGGCAGAGAGAGAGAGAGAGAGCCAGCCTGCGCAGCCGCGGGACGGCGGCGGGGTCCGGCGAGGTGAGGGCGGCGGGGTCCTGCGAGGAGTGGCGCGGCTTGGTCCTGCGAGGGCCGGCGGCGGGGGAGTCTGGTGAGGTGCGCGCGGCAGGGTCCTGCGAGGGGCAGCGTGGCTTGCTCGGAGGCGAAGGCAGGTGGCGCACGGGTGCGGGCGGGCTTCGACGAGTGAAAGGCGGGCGGGTTTCGGCGGCTCTGGCGGGCGGGCTCCGGCGGCGAAGGTGGGCGGGCTCCGACGGCGAAGGTGGGCGGGCTCCGGCGGCGAAGGCTCGGGCGGCTCGCCGGCTGAGTTCGGGACGGGTGAGTCCAGCTGCTGGTGAGTCTGGAGCAAAGAGAGAGAGGGATGGGTAGAGAGAGGATAGGGATGAACGGGAGGGGAAGGATAAGGCCAGTGCGTGGCCGGGGTGGGTGGGTGGGTGGGCCCTCGGATTGGGGCGCGTGTGGGTGTCCTGGTGGGTCGTGTGATGGGCGTGGTGGATCGTGCCACGTCATCGATCCACGAGATGGACCCGCGTGCTGTGTTTCTTCTTTGCCGTCTGCCATTTTTTATACAGACGGCAAAGAGCACAGTTTGGCGTCTGTAAATAAAAACGCAGACGGCAAAGACTCTTTTCCGTCTGTATAAAAAATGGCAGACGACAAAGATTTTTTGCCGTCTGTGTTTTTTTTGCACACGGCAAACTAAACTCTTTGCCGTCTGTGTTTTTTTGCAGAAGGCAAAGTCTATTTTGCCGTCTGTTTTTCTATGTCGTCTGCTGATGACGGCAAACCCTTTCTTTGCTGTCTGTCCCGACGAAAAGCAGACGGCAAAGAGGCCCACAGACGACAAATTATCTGTTTCCCGTAGTGTTTTATTTTGAAGAAATAGATGAAATCTCATGCGTCACTTATATTATTTTGAGAGTCCTAAACAGCATGGTAATTTGCTTTGGTTATGAATTTAGTCCTAATATTATGGCATCCAAGAGGGATATAATAAAAACTTTCATATAAAGTGTATTGAATACTATGAGAAGTTTGATGCTTGATAATTGTTTTGAGATATGAAGATGGTGATATTAGAGTCATGCTAGTTGAGTAGTTGTGAATTTGAGACATACTTGTGTTGAAGTTTGTGATTCCCGTAGCATGCACGTATGGTGAACCGTTATGTGATGAAGTCGGAGCATGATTTATTTATTGATTGTCTTCCTTATGAGTGGTGGTCAGGGACGAGCGATGGTCTTTTCCTACCAATCTACCCCCCTAGGAGCATGCGTGTAGTACTTTGTTTCGATAACTAATAGATTTTTGCAATAAGTATGTGAGTTCTTTATGAGTAATGTTGAGTGCATGGATTATACGCACTCTCACCCTTCCACCATTGCTAGCCTCTCTAGTATCGCGCAACTTTCGCCGGTACCTTAAACCCACCATATACCTTCCTCAAAACAGCCACCATACCTACCTATCATGGCATTTCCATAGCCATTTCGAGATATATTGCCATGCAACTTACCACCGTTCCATTTATTATGACACGCTCCATCATTGTCATATTGATGTGCATGATCATGTAGTTGGCATTGTATTTGTGGCAAAGCCACCGTTCATAATTATTTCATACATGTCACTCATGAGTCATTGCACATCCCGGTACACCGCCGGAGGCATTCACATAGAGTCATATCTTGTTCTATGTATTGAGTTGTAATTGTTGAGTTGTAAGTAAATAAAAGTGTGATGATCATCATTTTTAGAGCATTGTCCCAAGTAAGGAAAGGGTGATGGAGACTATGATTCCCCCACAAGTCGGGATGAGACTCCAGACTAAAAAAAGATAAAAGGCCTAAATAAAAAAATGAGAGAAAAAGAGAGAAGGGGCAATGCTACTATCCTTTTACCACACTTGTGCTTCAAAGTAGCACCATGATCTTTATGATAGAGAGCCTCTTATATTTTCACTTTAATATATACTAGTGGGAATCTTTCATTATAGAACTTGGCTTGTATATTCCAATGATGGGCTTCCTCAAAATGCCCTAGGTCTTCATGAGCAAGCAAGTTGGATGCACACCCACTAGTTTCTTTCGTTGAGCTTTCATACACTTATAGCTCTAGTGCATCCGTTGCATGGCAATCCCGACTCACTCACATTGATATCTATTGATGGGCATCTCCATAGCCTGTTGATACACCTAGTTGATGTGAGACTATCTTCTCCTTTTTGTCTTCTCCACAACCACCATTCTATTCCACCTATAGTACTGTGTCCATGGCTCACGCTCATGTATTGCGTGAAGATCGAAAAAGTTTGAGAACATCAAAAGTATGAAACAATTGCTTGGCTTGTCATCGGGGTTGTGCATGATTTAAATATTTTGTGTGATGAAGATAGAGCATAGCCAGACTATATGATTTTGTAGGGATAGCTTTCTTTCTCCATGTTATTTTGAGAAGACATGATTGCTTTGTTAGTATGCTTGAAGTATTATTGTTTTCATGTCAATATTAAACTTTTGTCTTGAATCTTATGGATATGAATATTCTTGCCACAATAAACAAGATTACATGGATAAATATGTTAGGTAGCATTCCACATCAAAAATTCTGTTTTTATCATTTACCTACTCGAGGATGAGCAGGAATTAAGCTTGGGGATGCTGATACATCTCCAACGTATCTATAATTTTTTGATTGTTCCATGCTATTATATTATCAACCTTGGATGTTTTATATGTATTTATATGCTATTTTATATGATTTTTGGGACTAACCTATTAACCTAGAGCCCAGTGTTAGTTTCTGTTTTTTCCTTGTTTTAGAGTATCAAAGAAAAGGAAAATTAAACGGAGTCCAATTGACCTGGAACTTCACGGAACTTATTTTTGGACCAGAAGAAGCCCATGAAATATCGGAGATGGACCAGAAGAGTCCGGGCTGCCCACGAGGGTGGGGGCGCCCACCCCCCTGGGCGCGCCCCCTGCCTCGTGGACAGCCCGGAGATCCACCGACGTACTTCTTCCTCCTATATATATCCATATACCCTAAAAACTTCAGGGACGAGAATAGATCGGGTGTTCCGCCGCCAGAAGCCTCCGTAGCCACCGAAAACCAATCTAGACCCGTTTCGGCACCCTGCCGGAGGGGGGACCCCTCACCGTTGGCCATCTTCATCATCCCGGCGCTCTCCATGACGAGGAGGGAGTAGTCCACCCTCGGGGCTGAGGGCATGTACCAGTAGCTATGTGTTTGATCTCTCTCTCTCTCTCTCGTGTTCTTGAGGTGGTACGATCTTGATGTATCGTGAGCTTTGCTATTATAGTTGGATCTTATGATGTTTCTCCCCCTCTACTCTCTTGTAATGGATTGAGTTTTCCCTTTGAAGTTATCTTATCTGATTGAGTCTTTAAGGATTTGAGAACACTTGATGTACGTCTTGCATGTGCTTATCTGTGGTGACAATGGGATATCACGTGATCCACTTGATGTATGTTTTGGTGATCAACTTGCGAGTTTCGTGACCTCGTGAACTTATGCATAGGGGTTGGCACACGTTTTCGTATTAACTCTCCGGTAGAAACTTTGGGGCACTCTTTGAAGTTCTTTGTGTTGGTTGAATAGATGAATCTGAGATTGTGTGATGTATATCGTATAATCATACCCACGGATACTTGAGGTGACATTGGAGTATCTAGGTGACATTAGGGTTTTGGTTGATTTGTGTCTTAAGGTGTTATTCTAGTATGAACTCTATGATAGATCGAGCGGAAAGAATAGCTTCATGTTATTTTACTACTTAATCTTGAATAGATCGATCAAAAAGAATAACTTTGAGGTGGTTTCGTACCCTACAATAATCTCTTCGTTTGTTCTCTGCTATTAGTACTTTGGAGTGACTCTTTGGTGCATGTTGAAGGATAGTTATGTGATCCAATTATGTTATTATTGTTGAGAGAACTTGCACTAGTGAAAGTATGAACCCTAGGCCTTGTTTCCATGCATTGCAATACCGTTTGTGCTTACCTTTATCATTACTTACCTTGCTGTTTTTATATTTTCAGATTACAAAAACCTTTATCTACTATCCACATTGCACTTGTATCACCATCTCTTCGCCGAACTAGTGCACCTATACAATTTACCATTGTATTGGGTGTGTTGGGGACACAAGAGACTCTTTGTTATTTGGTTGCAGTGTTGCTTGAGAGAGACCATCTTCATCCTATGCCTCCCAAGGATTGATAAACCTTAGGTCATCCGCTTGAGGGAAATTTGCTACTGTCCTACAAACCTCTGCACTTGGAGGCCCAACAACGTCTACAAGAAGAAGGTTGTGTAGTAGACATCAGCAGGCAGCATTGAGAACTTCTCAATGGTTTCCTTTATCAAGGTTGGAGGCGGTTTGTTATGAGCAGCGGTGCAAATGGCCCATTGGGCTCCGGAATATAACTGCTCTATCAGAGTATATGCAGCCATGTCAGAGCCCAGATGGGTAATGCGAGTTCCTGTGTCATTGCAAGCATCAGTAAACCGGTAAACTGATGAGATAATGTATATTAAAAAACTTTAGATGAGGATACTTAACAAACACAGCAGAGGTCATGGCATTTATCTGCTGCTTTAAGCCAGTCAGCTCTTCGGCCACCGGTTTAAGGGCTGCTTCTGCGTCTTCACCTCTCTTTTGCAGTGCGGTTTTCTCTATGCCCCAATCCTCCCGTTCCTTCTTTAGAGTTACCTTCAGCTTCTCCATAGCTGCTAAGGCACTGGTCAGTTCCTCTTTAGCTTTGGAGGTTTCTGCTTGTTGGGATTTTATATTTTCTTGAAGGTCAGCGGTTTGGGCTTCATTTTTGTTCAGCTCAGCCTATAAGAGAAAGACATATTATGAGGTGACAGTGAATATTGGAAGTACCAAGCACATAACAAGTTATACACTTGGCACTTGGGGGCTAATGCCTATTTGCTTGATTATCAGAAATTTTTTACAAGTCCCAAGCAAAATACAAGTATTATTCTTGGCACTTGGGGGCTAATGTACGTTTGCTCAAAGTAACATTGGTTAAAGTCCCGGTTCAGCTTGGAAAGATAAACCGGCCCTTGGGGACTACACATGCGAAAGTTACATGATTACAATGTTAAAGCACCGGTTCATCTTAAAATGATCAACCGGCCCTTAGAGGCTAATCATGCAAAGTTGAGAGATTGCAAAGTCCCGGTTTAGATTGGCATCATAAATCGGCCCTTGGGGGCTATTAGAGTTGGTACAGGAAATTGGACATAAGAGAGAAACAGTTATGTAGTTACCTCATATTGCTCCTTCATCAGATTCACTAAACCGACTTCGTAGTCACGGTTTCTGTACAGACGGTTTAAAAAACCAGAATGAAGTTCTTGAGCATTGAGATGGGCGTAGCTTGACAAGTCTGTGCTCCACTTTCCTTCGCCCATAGCAAAAAGTTCTTCCTTGGCACTATGCTTTGATAACGCAACAGGATTGCGAGGGGTGGTGTGGCCAACACCAGTAATCATAATGTCATCTTCCTTGTCACCAGCAGTCTTGACTGGAGTTGACGAATTATCAGTTTGCTTAGCCGGACTGGACGGTTTATCATTAGTGCGGACCGGGCTTGTCGGTTTATCAGCATGGCATGTTGCATCAACTTCTACTTGTTCATCAACAAAGTCATGATCTTGAGGCGGCAGATCATCAAACATGGCGTCAGCATTTGTTCCTTTCGGTTCTGGAGTTCTTTCCGGTTTAATAACCACATGGTCATCAGACGGTGTATCTATCCAAGCTTTCTTGCTGGATCTGGCCTTGGCTCTGAAAGAAAAAGATATAAAGGTCAGTATAACACGCGAGTATAAAGCGTCAAAAGGTTAAGTTTAAAGTGTTTACCTAGGAACAGTCTTAAGAGGAGGGAGTTGTGTGGCCGTTGAATCGCCAGATGATGAATGAGGCGTTCCCTGATAATTTGAATCGGATGGATTAATAGGTTGTCGGAAATAACCCGCCTTGTGATAAGAAGTATCAAAAGTGTGTGAGACCTCAGATCGATGTTTCCGAACCGGAGTGTTCGGTAAACCGGCTGAAGTAACTACTTGGCCGCTGTGCCGGGTTGTGTGGCGAGCTTCGTGTTGCTGCTTCTTCAAAAGAAAGTGTTGGTCCAAGTGAGCTAGGGGGTGAGATCATCTTACTTTTCGGATTGCTTGACGTATTTTTTGTGTTGGCAGAGGGTTTGAACCGGAGGAAAGGATAATTACCTGTGCGTCATCGGCTTGGGTGCCTTCAGCGTCATCCTGATAATAATCGTTGTCAATGAGGTGTATGAAAAACGAACCAAGAGAGTCAAGTTCTACCTCTGAGGCCAGATTATCAAGATCATCATCGAGGTTCAACCCGGTGGACTCAGCTGCCTTCTTCTTGGCAGGTTTCTTGACAACCTTCGTCTTAGGTCGAGGGGTCTTGGCCGGTTTATCTTGAGGTTTCTTCTTCCAAAATGGGTCGTCACCCTGTTAAAAGATTGATAGAGGACATAAAAGATTACGCAATTAAGAATATCAAGTATAAGCAGGAGTGAGGCAATTCCTACAGCTGGCGGTTTATTCAAGGTACAGAAGAGACTTAACCCGGTCTTGCTGCAGACAGCCTCTGATTCATTCAGTATTTTCTTAACAGACTCAGTAACTTCAGCCTCTATTAGCTGAATATCAATATGTCATTGAGGATCTTTTGAGTCCCCTGTGTACTCACACATTAAACCGGGGCGACGGCTTAACGGTAAAATAGTCCAAGATATCTAGCAACGAACAAAGTCAACTCCTGTCAAACCATTAGCCATGAAAGCGCTGAGCTTGGCGAGTTGTGGTGCATATGTGGCCCGTTCCTTGGCAGTCAACCATTGAAGAAATGGATGTGTGTGTTGGTAAGCCGGTGAGCACGATAACCCGGCAGAGGGTTCTCATCTTCAGGGGAAGTATCCTTACAGTAGAACCAAGTCTGGTTCCAATCCTTAGGATGACTATGAAGTTTGGCGTGAGGGAAGCTGACATCCTTCCTTTTCTGAATGGAGACGCCGCCAAGTTCAGTGTTGGGCCTGTCTACAAATTCAGTACGACGGTTCAAATAGAAAAAATCCAGGAACAATTCAACGGTTGGCCCTTCTTGCAAATAGGCCTCACAAAACACTTGAAAGTCACAAATATTAGACACAGAGTTGGGTCCAATATCTTAAGGGCGGATCTGGAAGCTGGCAAGCACATCACGAAAAACAAGGATCCGGGCGGTTTAAAACCACGGCTCATGTGATCAACAAATACCACTACCTCACCGTCCTTAGGGGTAGGAGGATTTTCTGGACCGGGAATGCGTCGGTGGATTTCGGTTCGTTTTGGTAAAGCGCCAGTTCTGACGCATCCATCTAGCTACTCCTCAGTGACCCGGGAAGGGACCCAGTTACAAGCATAAAATTGTTTGGCCATTTCGAATGAAGAGCTAGAAAAAGATTGATGCCAGTTTAAGACTCATGGTTGGCAAGCATAAAGCATAGCAGGTTAAGGAAAAGGTATTCAAGCATGCAAAATCGTTCAAACCGGAGGTTGGTGCTATTATAAATGGTAAAACGATTGGCGGTTTACAAGGGGACTAATGGCATATGACAGATTATTTTCTAAAGGATAAACCGCCTACGCAGATAATGAAAGTACAGATCTGAAGCAAAGATGACTAAGTGAGGAAAAACAAGTTTCACAGATCGATATGATAAGTTCAGATCTGCAGCGTATCAATAAATCGAAACATATTCAGACTCAAAATACAGGTGTCTAAGCAGTTCGTCAGGTCCAGATGAGTTTTTCTATATGGAAGAAGATATTCAAAGGATGAAAAAGGGGATTACAACCACGACTACGTAAGAAGGTGTCGGAATCTGAGTTCGCTGCTTATACTATGGAGATGAATAGAGAAGAACATCCACGAGTTTTGATGAACACTGATGACCCGCATGTATAGGGGATCACAAAAGTTTTCAAGGATAGAGTATTCAACCGAAATTTATTGATTCGACATAAGGGGAGCCAAAGAATATTCTCAAGTATTAGCAGCTGAGTTGTCAATTCAACCACACATGGAAACTTAATATCTTCAGCAAAGTATTTAGTAGCAAAGTAATATGATAGTAGTGGTAACGGTAGCAAAAGGTAACGGTAACAAAAGTAATATTTTTGGTGTTTTGTAGTGATGATAACAATAGCAACGGAAAAGTAAATAAGCGAAGAACAATATATGGAAAGCTCGTAGGCAATGCATCGGTGATAGAGAATTATGCCGAATGCGATCGATCATGTAACAGTCATAACCTAGGGTGACACAGAACTAGCTCCAATTCATCAATGTAATGTAGGCATGTATTCCAAATATAGTCATATGTGCTTATGGAAAAGAACTTGCATGACATATTTTGTCCTACCCTCCCGTAGCAGCGGGGTCCTAGTGGAAACTAAGGGATATTAAGGTCTCCTTTTAATAGAGTACTAGAGCAAATCATTAAAACATAGTGAATATATGAACTCATCAAACTACGATCATCATCAGGAGTGGTCCCGATTATTGTCGCTTCGGGGTTGCCGGATCATAACACATAATAGGTGACTATAGACTTGCAAGATAGGATCAAGAACTCACATATATTCATGAAAACATAATAGGTTCAGATCTGAAATCATGACACTCGGGCCCTTGTGACAAGCATTAAGCATAGCAAAATCATAGCAACATCAATCTCAGAACATAGTGGATACTAGGGATCAAACCCTAACAAAACTAACTCGATTAAATGATAAATCTCATCCAACCCATCACCGTCCAGCAAGCCTACGATGGAATTACTCACGCACGGCGGTGAGCATCTTGAAATTGGTGATGGAGGATGGTTGATGATGACGATGGCGACGGATTCCCCTCTCCGGAGCCCCGAACGGACTCCAGATCAACCCTCCCGAGAGAGTTTAGGGCTTGGCGGCGGCTCCGTATCGTAAAACACGATGAATCCTTCTTCTCTATTTTTTTCTCCCAAACACGAATAAATGGAGTTGGAGTTGAGGTCGGTGGAGCTCCAAGGGGCCCACAAGGCAGGGGGGCGCTCGCCCCCCACCCTCGTGGCTAGGGTGTGGGCCCCTGGCCTTGATTCTTTGCCAGTATTTTTTATTGTTTTCAAGAATAATCTCCGTGGAGTTTTAGGTCATTCCGAGAACTTTTTTTTCTGCACATAAATAACACCATGGCAATTCTGCTGACAACAGCGTCAGTCCGAGTTAGTTCCATTCAAATCATGCAAGTTAGAGTCCAAAATAAGGGCAAAAGTGTTTGGAAAAGTTGATACAACAGATACGTATCAACTCCCCCAAGCTTAAACCTTTGCTTGTCCTCAAGCAATTCAGTTGACAAACTGAAAGTGATAAAGAAAAACTTTTACAAACTCTGTTTGCTCTTGTTATTGTAATTATGTAAAGCCATCATTAAAGTTTTCAGCAAAGATTATGAACTAACCATATTCACAATAACTCTTAGGTCTCATGTTTACTCATATCAATGGCATAATCAACTAGCGAGCAATAATAATAAATCTCGGATGACAACACTTTCTCAAAACAATCATAATATGATATAACAAGATGGTATCAAGGATACCCCTATAAAGCAACACAAATTGTACAACATTTTGACTATGTGTTGTAAATTTTTCAGTAGATACACATATTATGGTTGTAGCATATGCGTTGTAGAGTTGTAGGTGGTAGTACGTATGAAAAAAATAAACAGAGGAAAGGATAAAGAAACACGTGAGAAATAGAGCCCTCGATCCTCTCATCTCTCCCAAATCGCCACCATCCACGGCCTAATCTACCTCCTCCAAACCACCTCGTCGCCGGCCCTGCCCTGCCCTCCTCCCACCTCGCAACCCTGGTGGCTGCCGGATTCGCCGCATCCCCGACCCACCCATGCCTACCACGTCCCGTCTCTCTCTCACCACGTGGCTCCTCCCTGCGCCACCTGCGGCGGCTGATTCAGGCGACGTCCGTTGAATCCTGCCACCGCAAAGCACAATTGAAGGCCCCCTCGCACCACGCCGCCCTCCCATCTGGCTAGATCCAGTGGTCACGGGCACCAAAGCCCACCCTCGACCCTCCCCCCATGGCTAGGGTTTCGGGCGTCGGCTCGGTAGCCTGTGTCCATGTCGTCCTCCTTTCGTCCGGTGAGTGCATCCCCTCCCCTGGCTTCGTCCTCTCTTCTCCCCCTTTCTCCAACCTTTGCTTTTCTCTTCACATGTAGGTGTGCAGGGAGGAACAGCCAGCAGACGGACTTGCTGCTGCTCGGGACAAGAAGCCATGGAGCTTCTTCCTCCTCCTCTGGCATCAGGTGAGTTGGTCCACTCCTCCTTTGTGCTCTGGTTTGTGGCACATCAGGAACCATTGCTATGAATAGCAAAGAGTACTTCACTTGTATAGGTTCATGTTTACATGGCAGATTAATTAATGAGGCTTCAGTATAAAATGGAACATCCTACAATTATTATTATAGAATCAATATTCTAAACATTAGTTTCTAACAGCATGTGTATCGTTCCTCTGCAGTTTCATGATTTTGATTTCAGAGCTGCCACTTACAGAAAACATAATAAGGTAATTAAGCCACATTCCAAAATATACTAGTTGTATAAATCCCGAGTAATGGCGTGTGTGTGGTTCTGAAGCAGTCCTTAATTTTGTTCTGAAATTGGCATTTTTCCACCCTTTCATGTTCTGAAACAATAAAGATTCACCCACAAGGCTTTTTGAATTATGTTAGCTGTATGTCTTAAGCAAATTGTACAGACTCCAATTAAATAAGTGTTGTGATTAGTCATGGTCGGTGCATATATATACAGTGTTGTCTGAAATGTCTGTAGCTTCAGAGGAACTGTTAGCATGTCTCTCCATCGTTTGTTAACATTTTCATATTTAGGTACTTCTGGCTGTCTATATATACTGTATAAGTAGTGATTTTGTCCGGACTAATTTATTTTTACCCAAACATGAATTCCCATGTTAACTAGCACGATGTGTTGAATAACTTAATTGGCCCCTTGACCACAACTGGTGTCTAACTAATATTTAAATTAAGTTTATGAGCACAAACTGGAACACTATTTCTACTCTATTATACTTTACTCATGCTTGGACCAAGATCTCATGAGGAAGCGGGAGAAGGGACACCAACAATTGGTGCAGGTTCGTGTTGCTCCAATAGATTTTGCACTGCATGCCATAAAAAAATATGTATCTTTATCCCATTGGATATGTTCAACATTGGAAGCAATCAGAGAAAATGTTAATACTTATGCAACGATTTCTGCCATACACTAAGACGCCCATAATAGGCTCATGTAGTTTAAGTCTGTACCTGAACCACTCAAAGAAATGATAACAAAACTAATAATAATAGGTCAATGATCACCTTGAGATAATTTGTGAATGTATTTACATCTACTATGTATGCCAGTAATTTGTTATGTATAACAAGGATTGCATGGAATTGAACTGTTGGTGACGGTGAGGTCGTCTTACTGGAAGTGACGGTCAGGTTGTCTAACTGGAAGTGCAACTGTTGGTGCTGTTCTGCATTCTGATAATGTTGATTGGCAGGGTGAGGGATCAAAAGATGGATGGCGGGGGCGTTTGAGTTGTATTGGTAGTTTGCCATTGGTAGGGCCCTCATGTAGACGCTGGACGAGATGGCGCTTAGCTCCGAGCTCATTGTCAGTCTCCAAGTACAGTTTGACGAGGTCTGTTGATTATTTTTCATCTTGGTCTTCTTGTTTCTTTCAGTCCATGAGCGCTGGACCACTAGCTCAAGAGCAAGGCCTTCTTCAAGGTACCAAACAGGTTCCCACCTCTCTTTCTTGTGCCACATATTCATCACTACACTGTACAGATTCCAAGGGAACAATGATGAAATAACGTGATGTTGTTCCATGTTGGTGTAACTGTACTGATGCAGATCAGCTACAGATCTTTCATATCTTCTGTTGGATGCCATGATGACTTCTGTGATTAATTATGAAGTAAGCTACTCGACAGCCCATTTGTTTTCCAAGTCGCTTTAGGGAATTGTTCTTTTGGGGTCATATTTCTTTGCAAAAAGTAACATCAACTTGCTTAATGGCCACATACGGCAATTGCTTCAACTTCTGGACAAGACACACAGACATGCAACTGTGTGACAACTTAAAGTCTTTTGGGGGATTTTGATAACAAAAGTAGAGCATTACCACTCAAAAGGATGACTAATTAATTAACCCATCCAATCCAAGCATCATAAAAGTAGAGCATTACTGTTCAAAGGGATGACTAATTAATTAACCTCTGAATTTATTTTTGCAGGAATTAACCAGATAGTATCTGCTCGAATAAGTTTGAAGTAGCTACTATTTATAAAATGTAGTGGCATGTAGAAATTGAGGAAGCGAAGCTGTGGTAGGTTATGCGCCATGCTTATTAGGATAAGGGTGTGAGATATTATTTTCCTCTTGCTAGTATAGTTTAAGTCTGTAACCTGAACCCCTCAAAAAGCGGTAAAAAACTAATACTAATCGATCAATGATGATCTTGAGATAGGTTATGGATGTATTTCCATCTACTATGTATAACATAAATTGCATGGCCTTCAACCTTTGTAAGTGACTTATAACCTGCCTCTCTCACTACTTGCATAATGCCAGTTCATTGTGTGTTAACAATTCATTTTGTTATTTTCTTTGTAGATTCAATCAAAAGATATATGGATGATTGCATGGTTTGTGGCAAGTATACTGCAATGATGATGAAGATGTTCCCGTTGATGATGATGATGATGGATGCCTTCAGTTTTAGTTAAACTTAGTTTTAGTTAAAGTTGTAGTGATGTTGTTCCTGTTGTATGATGTTCCTCGGTTAAGTTTTAGTTAATTCTAGTTGATGGATTATTGTCGGTTTAAGTTTCACTCTCAAGAAAATATTTAGATTATGGATCACATTGGGATGATGTTCCTCCTGTAATATCCACTATTGTAATCCAACAGTTTTATTCAATATATGATCTCTTCCTCTTGTGAGTATATTATATTTTTTACTCACTTGATATGCATAATTATCACATTTACGGCAAATTAATTTAATAATAATAATCACATTATATATGCACCAACACTTGAAGTTTTGCAAATTTTCTGTTGTCGAGCAGTGAGATTTTGATTCCTCTACATGAAGCAACAACATATAAAAGTGTTGTAGAAGTTGGTTTTATGTGTTGTACTCTTGCAACGACCCCTTTCACCAATGCTAGTATAAGCGTTGCATTATGCGCTAGCAACACTGGATAAGACAGCGCATCCCAAACCGTTGGTAAAGACACTAATAACGCATATATGGACCTTTAGATACGGAAAAAAGCGTTGTTATAGGGGGGTTCCTGTTGTAGCGCTAGCCCTTTCTGAGACCGCAAAACATAAATGCAGAGCACCTTTAAAGATCAAGGACTGACTAGACATTGTAATTCATGGTAAAAGAGATCCAGTCAAGTCATACTCAATGTAAACTAACAGCAGTGAATGCAAATGATAGCGGTGCTCTCCAACTGGTGCTTTTTAGTAAGAGGATGATGACTCAACATAAAATTAAATAGATAGGCCCTTCGTAGAGGGAAGCAGGGATTTGTAGGGGTGCCAGAGCTCGATTTTGAAATAGAGGTGAATAATATTTTGAGCGGTATACTTTCATTGTCAACATAACAACCAAGAGATGGCGATATCTTCCATACTACACACATTATAGGCGGTTCCCAAACAGAATGATAAAGTTTATACTACCCCTCCACCAACAAGAATCAATCCATGACTTGCTCGAAACAACGAGTGCCTCCAACTAACAACATTCCCGGGGGAGTTTTGTTTGCAATTATTTTGATTTGATTTGCATAAAGTATGGGACTGGGCATCCCGGTGACCAGCCATTTTCTCGTGAGTGAGGAGCAGAGTCCACTCCTCTTGAGAATAACCCACCTAACATAGAAGATACGGACTGCCCTAGTTGATACATGAGCTATTCGAGCATACAAAACCGAATGTTTATTTAAAGGTTTAGAGTTTGGAACATACAAATTTACTTGGAATGGCAGGTAGATACCGTATATAGGAAGGTATGGTGGACTCATATGGAAGAACTTTGGGCTTTATAGGATTGGATATGCAAACAGTATTCCCGCTTAGTATAGGTGAAGGCTAGAAAAAGACTAGGAAGCGACCAGCTAGAGAGCGACAACAGTCATGAACATGCATTAAAATTAATCAACACCGAATGCAAACATGAGTAGGATATAATGCACCATGAACATAAATATTGGAGAGGCTATGTTGATTTTGTTTCAACAACATGCGTGAACATGTGCCAAGTCAAGCCACTCGAATCGTTCAAAAGAGGATACCACCCTATCATACCACATCACAACCATTTTAATAGCATGTTGGCACGCAAGGTAAACCATTATAAGATCCTAGCTAATTAAGCATGGCATAAGCAACTATAATCTCTAATTGTCATTGCAAGCATGTTTATTCATAATAGGCTGAATCAGGAATGATGAACTAATCATATTTACAAAAACAAGAGAGGTCGAGTTCATACCAGCTTCTCCCATCTCAATCAGTCCATCATATATCGTCGTAATTGCCTTTCACTTGTATGAACGAATGATGTGAATAATAACAGTGCACGTGCATTGGACTAAGCTGCAATCTGCAAGCATTCAATAAACAAGAGAAGACAAGGCAATATGGGCTCTTTTATCAGATCAACAATAATGCATATAGGAGTCACTTCAACAATTTAATCATGGTCTTCTCCTATCGACCCCCAAAGAAAAGAAAAGAAATAAAACTATTTACACGGAAAAGCTCCCAACAAGCAAAAGAAGAACATGAAATCTTTTTGGGTTTTCTTTTTAATTACTACTACAAGCATAGAAATTAAAGCTAGCTAAAAGCTACAACTAATTTTTTTGGTTTTTCTTAAGGTTTATCAAACACACAAGAAGAAAGCATAAAAAGGAAATAAACTAGTATGGATGATACAATGAAAAAGTATGAGCACCGACAACTAGCAATGAGTGTGTGAACATGAATGTAATGTCGGTGAGAAATAGGTACTCCCCAAGCTTAGGCTTTTGGCCTAAGTTGGTCTATGGCCACGGCTGGCTTGGCGGATATCCAAAGTAATAGTTGGGGTCGTACTGCAAAGAAGCCTCGGATTGCCACTGGTTG